>NW_022196896.1:37900394-37915107 GCF_008632895.1 Mastomys coucha
TGTATGTGTGTGTGTGTTTGGGTGTAAATGTGTGTGGGTCAATGTGTAAGTCCAGATACATGTATATAAATGTAAAAATGGAATGATCTATTATAATACTATCAACATCAAACAATATGACACTAGTGGGGGTATCTGTGTAAATGTACATGTGTTCATGTGCAGATGTAGATATATATGTATAGATGTAACATGAAATAATCTATTATAATACTACCAACATTAAATAATATGACACTAGTGGGTTTATGTCTCTATGTAAATGCTTGTACATTTATGTACAAGTTTAGATATATGTGTATAGATGTAAAAATGGAACAATCTATTATAATACTATCAACATTAAACATGACATTAGTGGGTGGGTATATCTGTCTCAATGTACTTCTATTCATTTGTAGGTGTAGAGGCGTGTGTATAGATGCTCTAGAGCAACTTCAACTGTTAATCATCACAGCACATCCACTTATCTGATGCTTGCAAAATGCTCTATGCATCCTGGCCAGTAAGTGCCAATGATTTGATTGTTTCTTTCCCCCAGTGCTGATTAAAAATGTAGGGTACTATGCTTTTTCTCATGTGTTCGGGGTACAAATCCAGGTCCTTGTGTATGCCCCAAAAATCATTTTATAGCCTAAACTTTGTACTTCTTCCTGGTTTATGATTTTCAAACTTTGTTAGACAATCTTTCTAGAATATCAAGAAAGGATAAACTATTTCAATGTAATGGTAGCAAAGACATGATGACCACAAAACCACAGGAAATGAGGAAGAAGTAAGAAGGGTATGAGAAACACGGGTTAGGAGAGAAGCTGTTTCTAGTGACAGAGGCTTTGTCATTCTGCACAGGTTCTTGTAACACATAAGGACAGCCACTCACTAGCCTTGTCACACAAGGACAGCCACTCACTAGCCTTGTCACACAAGGACAGCCACTCACTAGCCTTGTCACACAAGGACAGCCACTCACTAGCCTTGTCACATAGGACAGCTACTTACTAGCCTTGTGCTCACAGAGCACCACAGGAAAGCTTTAGTCTCTACATTATCAACTTTTGCCTGGATCTTTTCATCCACACCTTCTCTGCCACAGTCCTAGGGTCACTGAAGACAAATCAAGATCATTTCTTTCCAATTCACCAACTTGCTTGCTGAGGGTCCGCTTAGTTAAGCATACCACTTCTATGCCAAATTCTGTATCATGTTTATTTAAAGAAGTTGCTTTTCTCACAGGTCAGTTCTGCCTGGTCTGTCATGCTGAGGTGATTTTTCTCTTGTGTTTCAGAACAGCTTTTCCAGGAAACAGAAGGAAACTCGTTCTTGGAATGGCACTAAGCAGATGAAGCAAAGTTAAATGCCACTGAATAAACCTACAAATGCTTAAAGACTTTCTGGTTAGATATTTATTCCTTAAATCAGTACTTACATTGTGCTTTGTGAGGTTTGAAATGTTAGCTGCTATTGCTTGGAGCCAATCCATGCAGTCTTCAGCAGAGAGACACTGAAGAATTCCACTGCAGACTCCATCTACAGCAACAACTTGGAAAGCATTCTGCCTAAGAATACATCAGAACAGAACAGACAAAACATTGTGTTAGATAGCTATTTATAGCTTGGTCCTTAACAAAATAGGACAATCAGTTTCCAGATTCAAATCTATTATCTTCTTTATAAATACATCCATTTTAAAGTGAAGCAACAAAATGACCAGAATATTATCTATTTACAAATAATTAGATGACATTCTTAAATTCAGCTAAATATGGACAACCTTTGAGATATAAAGCGAAGTATGTGATATTGAACAGCCTCAACTTAGGGGACATTCTTTTCCCTTTGGCCAAATATTCCCAGTATATAATTCTGTTTCTGATTTTGACATTTGTAAGCTTCTGACTTACAGTATACAATTTGCAAACACAAATGTTAAGAACTACATGGTAAAATGTTCATTTCTTGAGCATTGTTTGAATATAGGCTTAATGAGCAGGAAATATGAAACCACAACATGAATTGGAGTTACCAAGGCCCTGACCAGGAGAATAACTCTGTTAGGATATGTGCAGCACTTTAGAAAATCCACAATTCATACTTAAATCCACCAATCTTTTTATGATAAAACTGTGCTTCATGAAAAATGTATATTCATACTTCACCTACACATAGAGATTAATTCTTATAGTTTTGGTTGTGAGCTTAGCCTTTAAAGGATGAACCATCTCTCTACCCATGAGCTTTTACTCCAATACTCAAGAGTGAGTAAGACACCTAAAATATCCTGAAATGGGGTTCAGGGAAAGGCTCAGCAGTTAAAAGCAAAGACTCTTATTCTAGATAACCTGGGTTCAACACCCACAAGAAAGTTTACAAACCATCTGTAAACTACATTCCCTCTTCTGGCTTCCAAGGGAACTAAGTATCCATGTGCTACACAAACATACATGCATGCTAAACACTCATATATGTAAAAAATAATTTTATGTATATAGCATCACTACCTATGGAATAGGAGGACAAATTTGAGAGTAACGCATATTTTTCCACTCAGTGTTTATTATGGTCATTTCTTCAAAAACTACAATAAGAGCATGAAAGCTATATATTTTTAAGTAAGTAAAGTCAAAGTATTCAATTCAATTCTTAAATCTATGTAATATCTTATGTAATCCCAAATAGAATAAACCTAGGAGACTAGTTTTATACACCCAGACCTGCATATTAGTACAAAATAGTTTTTATGCTCTGGGTATAAAAACATGGCATTAAAATACATACATTTCTAATTATTGAAGTTAATTATTCTTATTTTTCTTCATAATTGATTCTATGTCATAACTATGCTTACTTTGTGAGGTTTAGATAGAAATGAGATAGTGATTTTTATGCATTAGAAACAAGAGTATCAGGCAAAAAAAGCACAGTTACTGTGATTTGATTAGCACATATTTAAGCAGGAACATGGGTTTAAAACAGGCAGATAAAATTGAGGAAAGTTCTGTGCACTTTGCAGGCAATGAAAAGCTGGCATAGATCCATGGCAAGTGTTTGTGTGGTTATCATGTGTAGATAAGCAGTGTGGTTAGGCCTACTACAACATGAGGGAAATAGCATGACATGGGGACTCTTCTCAGGTACACAGATGAATGAGGACTCACTAACGGATGGCATTCAATAAGTTCATAATTAAAAATGGTTGATGAGAGACAACAAGACTGCTCCTGGATCCTCAGCCTACATAGTAGAAAGGCTATGGTCCTCAGCCTACACAGTGGAAAGGCTATGGTCCTCAGCCTACACAGTAGAAAGGCTATGGTCCTCAGCCTACACAGTGGAAAGGCTATGGTCCTCAGCCTACACAGTAGAAAGGCTATGGTCCTCAGCCTACACAGTAGAAAGGCTATGGTGGGGAAGCCAAGGGAAAGCATAAATCTCACAGAAATCAGAAATCCAAAAACAAACATGATGACCTGAAAAAACAAGACATATTTTGGGAAACACAGGAATCTTGGCCTGTGACAATAAGGGATCATCAGTAAGAGTTTGCAAATCATTCCATGAATGTCTAACTCATCCCTCGGTCATGGATCATCATGTCAACACTTCATTATTTGACCAACACACTATCTCAATATGTATTATTTTTTCTATTTGCTTATCTGTTTGTTTTTTTCTTTCTTTATTTTATTAATTATTTTATTTATTTACATTTCAAATGTTCCTCCCCTTTGGTCCATGGCTGTCTCAGTACATAAAAGTAACTAAGAAGTACAAAGGAGAAAGAGAATGATGAGCGGGGAGTGAAGGTGAAGAGAGGTGGCAAGGGCGTAACTGCAATGCACAAGACAGTTGTGATGTCAGGGCTAATGTTGTATTTGTTGATGGCTTACTTTAGGTTTCTAAGTTTAAGCAGAACTACGCTTCAGAGAACTATAGAGCAGAAATGGACTTCTAAATGTTAAGGATTAACTTATGAAATTACCTGCTCTTGTAAAAATTTAAGAAAACTATTGTTTATGCAAGGGAGTAAGTCATAAGGTTAACTGCTGGTCACCACTGTTTCTGTTTCTGTAAACAAAAGCTTGTTTTGCATGAGAAGACCTTCTGCTTACAGGGGAACACAGTGTAACTTTGTGCTCTTTGCCTGTATTAACCTCTAATTGCAGTACCTGGGCACTACATTCAGGAATTATGAGGCCTTGGAGTGACCCTGGTGAATAAACACCTCATTTTTATTGAACTTTATTCTTTGTTAGACTGGTGAATCTTTAAATGACTACAGACTTATAATATCTGGAAGCTTGCTTACCCCAGGATTGTGGTGTTTATCCAGATCACCTCCTTCCTTCTTCCCTCCCTTCCTTCCTTCTTCCCTCCCTTCCTTCCTTCTTCCCTCCCTTCCTTCCTTTTTTCCTTCCTTCCTTCCCCCCTCTCTCTTTCTCTTTCTTTCTTTTTTATTTTTTGCTTGCTTTGGGACCCTGGAGTCACCCAGAGTACTGGAAGCTGAGATATCTTATAGTTCCAGTGTTCAGAGGGAGCACTAGGGTTTTTTAATGACTACACTTTTTAGAAGAGGTTTGAGTCCCTCAATGTTTCCATCCTGGAAGCTAAGAACACACATGGTATGCATTCTCTAATAAGTGGATATTAGCCCAGAAGACTGGAATACACAAAGTACAATCCACAAACCACAAGAAACTCAAGAAAAAGGAAGACCAAAGTGTGGATACTTCATTCCTTCTTAAAAGGGGGAACAAAATACCCATGGAAGGAGTTGTAGAGACTGTCTATGGAGCAGAAACTGAAGGAAGAACAATCCAGAGACTGCTCTACCTGGAATCCTTCCCATATTCAGTCATCAGACCCAGATACTATTGTGGATGCCAGCAAGTGCTGGATGACAGGAGCCTAATATAGTTGTCTCTTGAGAGGCTCTGACATTACCCAACTAATACAGAGCTAGAGGCTCACAGCCATCTATTGGACTGAGCACAGGGTCCCCAATGAAGGAGCTAGAGAAAGGACCCAAGGAGCTGAAGGGTTTGCAGCCCCTTAGGATAAACAACAACCTGAACTACCTAGTACCCTCAGAGCTCCCAGGGACTAAACCACCAACCAAAGAGTACACATGGTGGGACTCATGGCTCCAGCAGCATATGTATAGTAGAGGATGGCCAAGTCGGTCATCAATGTGAGGAGAGGCCCTTGTCTCTGTGAAGATTCTATGCCCCAGTGTAGGGGAATGCCAGGAGAGAGTGACGTAGTGAGCAGGGGGAGGGGGTAGGGAACAGGGGTTTGTTTTTTATTTTATTTTATTTTATTTTATTTCTCTCTCCCTTTTTTTCCTTGGAGGGGAAACTAGGAAAGGAGATATTGTATGACATGTAAATAAAGAAAACATCTAATTAAAAAAAAAGAAATTGGATAGGCCCAGCATTTAGAAGGAGATACAGGCACATTCTCAACAATTAGATTGTGAAATAAAAGCATCAGAAACCTTCCAGAGGTGTAGATAAGAATTCTGTATGTCTTTAGTACGCATTTCTTTGGGATTCCTGAAAATGCTGGATAGAGCATTAATTCCTGAGTTGGAAGGACCACCAGGATATTGCTGGCCCTTGTTGAAAAAGCTGAGAGGGAAATTGGCTGTTGGGTATATGAATAAAGATGTTCACCAAATGCTTATTTGTCTGTGAGTATATGAATAAAGTTGTTCACCAAATGCTTATTTGTCTGAATGCTACCTGACTATGAATGCTCTGTCTTTTTAAGTTACTGTTTGATGGACCTGAGTTTTCTCTTTGTCTATAGGTTTGTTGAAGACGTGGGACCAGGAGCCAGATTAAAGAGGAGGAGTAGGCACAGCTGTGGTGCACACAGCCTACTTGCTACCTGGTGCATCTTTGAACTCCTTCCTGCAGTATCCTCTGCAGAGCCCTCTAGCCAGGGCTCATTTTTTTAATTCTTGTCTCTACCCTTCTTTGTTTGCAACTTACTCTGGTCCCTTCCTCTTGTCACAGATTTGGTATTCTTTCCTTTAAAATGGATTCATGTGTCTTTTAGGTATGGATCATATTAAAATGTTGTTTTATTCTGTTCTAATTAAATGAGAAGCTGGCTCTGGATTTGGGCTATGTCTCACCATCCTCTAGAGGTTATTTAAAGTTTTCCTCCCAAATCTGTGCTCTGTATCAGACAGGCCACTTGACTATGTGAGGGAGAAAGAGCAAAATCAAAACCAAAGCACAATCTATTCCCAATGGTGGTTATTCTACCTGTCTTATAGTCTTTAATATTTGCTAAAGTATAAACCTTATTTCAAGATTTGTAATATTTATATCCATTTCTTCTATCTTATCCTTAATGCATGAGGTTCTCTTCCTATCTCTTTTATTCTGTTGGTGAGGCCTTAATCTAAGGTGCATGTTCATGCTTTTAAATTTTCAATTTCTAGTTTTACCTTGTGACCCTCCTACAGCTGAGGGTTGATTCTTCAGACCTGGCATTGCCACAGATAACCACACCTCTCTGCCCACCTCCTGCTAATTGCCACGCCTCTCTCCAAATTCCAGTTACGCCAGAAGTCCGGCCTCTAGAGAATGAAGAGGAAGTTGCTGATTGGGCCAAGTTGCTGACGAACTTGGGGGAGGGGTTTTGCTTTACCTATTCTACCTATTTGCTTGTAACAAAGAGAATTACAATGAATGATGGTGGACTGATAACACACCATGTGTTGTTCTAATTTTTATGAACCCTTCCCACATTTCCAGTATCCCAAAATTATTTAGGACCTTGACCCCATTCCAGAAGATCCATTCATACATGTGGCTGCTGGTGGATATATTACCTCAGTTTGGATTTTTCTTTAGTGGTTCTATGTCCAGTTTCATGTCTTAAACAGTTTTCTTTTGCTGTTTGTTAGTGTTTTAATAGATTTGATTAGTGCATATACTCATTTCTTCTTTAATATCCTGGAATATATCCATTATAGCTAATTTGAAGTTCTTGGTTTTTGTTTCAGCTGTATTTCATTTCTCAGGTCTACTGTGGTAGAGCTTTTGGACCATAGTGAAGACTTATCATCTGGGATGTTAATTGATTTTCTTTTTATGGTGATGTCTAAGCCTATGGATTTGGGATGATTGTATATCTAGGTGTTAATATCAGATCTTGTCTTTAATGTGTTTTATATTCCTTGGTTTCTGGTGCCATCCCTAGATCTTAGGAGAATGTGATAATTGTGGGTTATCTGGTAGGAAATATTTCTGTGTCCCTGCCAAGTGTGGTCACTTTGGGGTACTGAGTAGAATTGTTTTCTCTGAATTAGAAAATGACATGAAGGAATACCAGAAAAGTGTGGGGATGAGAGAGTTCACAGGAGGAAGGATAGTTAGGTTTGCCAAAAGAATCTGTGAAGTCCCCATGGGATGAAAAAGGAGAGTAAAAGGAAGCCTCATCAGGTTGTCTTCTAGAGGGCAGGGGATGAAAATACAGAGAGAATGAGGAGAATGTAGATTGCTTATTTGATTCCCTGGCTAGGGTGGCCAATGGGTTGGCAGAGACAGAGCCTCTTGGTGTTGGTGGCTGAGACATAGAGATAATAGGAGTAAAGAAGACTGTAAGAGAAGATGTACATAGTCACCTAGGAATGGGAGCAGAGAAGAGGCAGCCTCAAATTATCTGGAACAAAGCTATGGAACAGACAAAAAATTGGAATTTGAGGATAGGAAAGAGAATAAAGACTACTGACCCAGTTTTCTGGTCTACATGGCTAGCAAGTTCAATAGAGAGCATACCTCAAGAGTTTGTGTCTGAGACAAAGGGATGGGAAGGTATGCATTTATACATAAAATGTATTTTTTTTATTTTTAAAAGTAGAAATATTGATGAACTTTATTCAATACTCCTAGCTCTGATGAACTTTATTCAATACTCCTAGCTTTGGGAGTTTAAATAAAATTGAGTAAATGGTGTTACTGAGAAATAATAAAGTAATTGATGAATTTCTGCTTCATTAAAGCTCATTGAAATATGCTAAATCAGGGGAGAAATATTACTTGCTTGGTAGGTGTGAAGCTCTGGGTGTGATTCCACCTGTACCACCTTCCAAAGGAATAAATGCTACATTTTAAAATCCACATGGTTATTCACATGTATATTTTCATATAATGAAAATAAGGATTAAACAGAGGAAACAACCATAGAATGTTCTGATAATCTCTGTTTCCTTTTGGAACACCCTTGTCAGTGCTATGTGATATTCTGACATGTTTCAGAGTTTAAAGATTCTGAACCAGGATGTTCAGCACATAGTAAATAAGTGTTATTTATCCATGACAAAAATAACACTGTGAAATGTTTATTCATATCATGGCAGTAAATGGCATGGAAACAATGTGATTTGCTATTAAATTTGAGAAGTATTACATCACTGAAAATATCAATGATGTATATATACATGTATATGTATATCCACAAATGAATATCTTAAGTTTATAGACACCACAGCAAATATTTATGTGACATTGTAAACAGTTACTTGTTTTCATGCTCACAGAGGAAATAGTCATAATTTCTGTAGCATAGACTGTGAGCTCCATGGAAGAAAGCTTTCAATTAGTCTTTACTGAGACAATAAATGAATGGTAAGTTAGCTCTCGGAACTGAAATGATACAGAAATTTATCATGAATAATGTTTTATTTGTAACTTCTTGTGACCACTGTCTTTTTTTTTTTTTTTTGGTTTTTCGAGACAGGGTTTCTCTGTATAGCCCTGGCTGTCCTGGAACTCACTCTGTAGACCAGGCTGGCCTCGAACTCAGAAATCTGCCTGCCTCTGCCTCCCAAGTGCTTGAATTAAAGGTGTGCGCCACCACCACCCAATGTGACCACTGTCTTAACAAGTATAATTGATTTAGTAACTAAAACTCATTGTTGTGAAGAGATATTATGAAAATAAATTATATAGTCATTTGAACTCACACAAAATTCTCTTGAGAGAAATTATGTGATAGAATTAATATAAACATTTATATAACTGCCTGTTTTTAAAAGAAAACAAAGAAATGAAACAAATGACCACTTTTAAAATAGGCCATAATGCAAATATCAGAAGAATTCTTAAAGCAGAAATTTGGGAATTCAGTGAAGAATTAAGAAAAATTAGATAGATTACAAACAGGGTATACTCAAACAAATTTATGAAAGCAGTAATATAGCTTGAGAAAACTGAAATATGTATCATTAAAATTTTACAAAATATTTAAAAGACAATAAAAGCAGTGTTCAGTATTAGAAGAATCTACAATTCCTCAAGGGAAAAACAAAATTAGTGTATTATATTACACTAAACAGTCATATTAGTATAAAATTTAGTCCAGCAATAAAAAGATATATGTATATTCAAGTGCCTAAGGTATAAAAAAATCAATTAGTACAAATAATTACTTATAAAATTAAGGGGAAAAATAAAATAGATTATTACACTTAATTTGTTGAGCAAAAGGACTTTTCTTGGTCACATATAGAGTTCACAGATGTAAAGTGCAAGAACTAGCAAATTATCAAATATACAATGCAGCAAAGCCAAAACCAGACATTTAATCATAGTGGAATGTTCTCTTGACAAATATAATCAAAGATATTCACATCTTTAAAATCTGCATATCAGGAGGCATGTCATTGCATCCCCTGGAAAGATAAGACAGGGACAAAACTAAGCTCTGGCAATGATGTCAAGAATTAGTGAACTCACTAACCTGTAGTAGTAGGGAATGTGTTCACACTGATGCCAGAAAAACTCAATAGCCTGTTACAGAAAAACCAGCCATTTTCCAAAGAAATTGTTATTTATCAAATGTCTATGCCATTATTCATACCATCTGTGTTATTTAACATTAAGTTAATCAGATAACCTAAGGTCTTAAAATGGTCATTATTTTAAAAAATGAATCAAACTACTTTGAGAGGAAAAAAGGGGGTCTGGGGATAAACATTTGAAAAATAAAGCTACCTTGATGTATCTCCAGGAAATTATACTAAGCAACATCTGATCCAACAAGGCTACATGGTAAGTGAGTCTAATAACAGAATAAAATCCAAATGATAAAATAGTAGAGATGAAAAACAGATTTGCAATTGTGGGGGCTTAGAAACAGTAAAAGTAATAGGGTGAAGGGATGTAAGAATATCATGAAAGACCACAGTGGATTTACAGGATGAGAGAGATGTTTAAGAACATATACAGACAAATCCTATCTATCCATAGAGATAAAATATTCACACAAAATAATGATAGAATATCCATGCTATCAATGTCAAGTTTCTGGGCATGAATCACAAGATACTTTTACAAGCTCTTATATTATAAAAATGGCTAAATGTACAACAAATTTTACATATTGTTTCTTCAAACTGAATGTTACACCACAATTAATTCAAAACAGAAACAATATAATCACAAAAATAACATTTTTTGGAGAAAATATCAGAATAGTAGATACAATAAAAATATTATTAGTTAAATTCAAAGCAACTAGACTAGATAAACTAATTAAAAATTAAATTTGTTATTTTGGAATAAAAACAAAGAGCATAAAAAGATTAAAACTTATGCAACTATGGAAAGATATTTATAGAAAACTAAGATTATTGAAAAAAGAGAAAAATATACAGGCACATATGAATTAATAGCAACCTTGTTATTAACATGATTGTAATATAAATAAAATAGATTTGAAAGAAGAAAAACATACATAGAAGCTTTGTAAAAATTGACAAGAATTTACAAATCTTCTTTTGTCTTGTAACTTAAAGTTAAATATATAGAGTAAATTCAGAAAAGCTAAAAGAAGAAATACATTTATGTACATTAAAAAGAAGGACTATAACTCAGTCACTCCATATTTTACAATACATAGGGGGAAATCATCATTCATAATGTAGAGGATTAAAACTACTCATAAATACATATGCTCACGCTAAAACATATAGAGCTTTGCAACAAAAAAAAAATTGATTGTGCTTCTATAAAAAATCATGTGGGTCTTGGAAGTTTTGGTACATGCCTTTAGTCCTAGCACTTGTAAGGCAGAGGAAGGTAGATCTCTTTGAGTTCAAAGACAGTCTGGTGTACAGATAGTTCCAGACAGAGTGTTCCAGGAAGCACAGGGCTATACAGAGAAACCCTGTCTCAGGGTAAAACAAAACAACACTAATCAGAAACAACAACAAAACAAAATTTAAAAAAAAGCAGGTGGAAAATTTTTCAAATTATGTAGATAGAGAAAAACTTGCCTTCAACAAATATCACAAGATTAAAAATATCCAGCATTAAATCTTGATAGAAAACCAAATCAATCCAAAACAATACTTAAAATCTCTAAGTCCTTTGAAATTTTGTCATATACCCCTTTCTAGTCCACAGTTCAAAAATATCATTTGATAGACAAAAATACATGACTATCTATACAAATGAATTTTAAATACTGAGTTGGAAAAACTGGATTCTCATGAGGTCAACTAAAGTCAACTAAAGACACATGACCAAAGGCAGTCACTCCAACCAGGCCAGGAAAGGCTTCTTATAAATCCTTTGGTAATAAAAGGGATACTGAAGTTAAACATGACAAGATGGTAGTTCCCCTGGGTTTCCTCTTACCCATACTTTGGTGGGCCTAGAAGATGTCTCTCAGACAATGTCACAAACCACATAAATAACATCTCTGAGCTCAGCAGCAGGAGATATTAGCCAACCATAGACAAGAGTCTGTGTGACCCAGTGAGTTAGCTATGATCTGTGTGTGTGTGAGTTGATCAGTGACTTCATTGGAAGCACACAGGAAGTCTTCTTTTCAGAAAGGTTTCTCAGTCCAAGAATCATCCAAAAAAAAAAAGGGGGGGGGACAAATTATCAAACCAAGTGACTCAAGAAACAAACAAAAATAAGTGGAAAAAAATGACAGAAAGGTTTTATTTTAAAAATCTATAGAAAGAAGAAATCAACAAAGCCCCAAATCTGGTATTAAGAAACAATCCATTCTGCATCCTGAGCAATATTGAGCATGATAAAAAAAAATAAAAAGTAAACTCATATACTTATTTCCAAAACTAATAATGTGATAATGGTAGATGATAAGCTACAAGTCCAGGTGTGAAGTTTTACTCGAAGCTCTGGGTTAGACTCTTAGTAATACTCAGAAGGATGAATGTGCAAGCTATACAACTACTTTGAAAATGAAACAACTTATTAACATTAACTCAAGAAAACTATGAAGCTCAATATAGGCTTACATATACCAGATCCATTGCAATTGTTTATGACAGAATCAGGCCTTCCACTGGCTTTGGTCCTCAAATATATCATATTCTCCAGGTTCTGCAGTAGTAGTATATTCCTTTAAAAACTCTCTTTTATACTTTCAAAAGCATACTAGAATAAGAATGGCATGGCACATTATGCTGAAAGGTTGCACTGCCCTCCCTTTTTATTCAGAGATAGAGCCCACCAATAAACTCACCGGCTCAGGTCAGTCCCTGGCACATACTGGGAGAAGCGGGCATGAAGTAGGGGAATGAGCCTGAGGTCACACCACCGCTTCTCCCACCGCAGGCCTGGAGATGTGGGCCACGAAGAGCAGGAAAGTGTGTCCTGAAAAAGGCAATATGTTTAGAATGTTGGTGCATCCGTGTGGTCTCAGGGATGTGGGATTTTTCTAAATGTTTTGAATAGTTTTATAGGACTAAGTAATCCCCATGCTTAAGCCCAGAGTTCTACTTCAAAATATTAGCAGAGATCTGTAAGAAGACTAAGAAAGATTCACCAAGTAAATATATGAAAATTATGGGTAGAGAGGAAGAAATGCCTGAAAGTTTGACATAGTAGAATCAGTTCAGGAAGGGAAGAAATGAGCAAAATTACGACCACAGGGAAGAAACAAAAACCGCACAGAAATGAAGTTATTAGGCTAATTGGCCAAGAGCTTTGAGTGCCTGTAAGGGCCCCAAACCATCATATTTGCAAATACCTTTTCAAGGCACAGTGTAAGTCCAGACTAAGCACATTCATTATGAATCTTGTAAATATTTCTCAATTAGCGAGTACTGAGGCAAGTGAATCTCTAACATCCTGTTCTAGGAAGTCTTAATCACTGTTTTCATTTCAGTTTCAAAAATTTAAGTCCCTTTATATTGCTTTTATGTCATATCCAGGCCATGGCTGCTGCTTTAATATTACATGTGCCTCTAATTTTATGAGGGTTTTTCAAAATCCTTTCTGTAATTTACGAGATTCTAATATAATTACATAATTTGCCTCTTCTCTTTCTTCCCTTCAGACTCTCCTGTGTACCCTCCATCCTTCTCTCACTCAAATTCATAACCTCTTTTTCTTAGTTGGTGAGTGTATGTGCCTATGGGTGTGTGCTTATTTATTTCTAAATATACAAATACAACTTGCACAGTTAGTATAAGTATATGTTCTCAAAGCTGACCTTTTGGTATTGGATAACCAATTGATGTGATCTCCCCAAAGAAGACTATTTCTCCTGCTCTCAACATTCCTTAGTTGCTTGAAATTCTTTATCTAGGGTAGAGGGGTCATAAGCTTCCCCATTTCACATCAGTATGCCAAGTACAGTATCAGTATGATATTGAAGAAAATGTATTTGTAAATTGTATTGTAAATGTATTGTAAATGTATATTGAAGAAAAATGTATTTTTCCATTTAATAGTTTGTCTCAGATGCACTGGAAACTTTGTTGTTGTTCAACATCAAGAGCTAATACTAGCTGTGTGTTCAATTCAGTTTGGCTAGAGAACTGTTGATTTTGTTTCCTGTCTATACAAATAGGCATACAGTGCAGAAAGCTTTATTTTACTGTGTACTTGAAACTAATATTCTCTTAATAGTGTTAAGGACTACCTCCCATTATTAATTTAATTAAATGGTTAAGGAGAAACAAGAATATTTAGAAGAGAGTAAGTTCATGGAGTTGTTTAAAATACCATAGATGTTAGAGTGGCAAATCATACAGAGTTGTCCATGTTGGGGACTTATGAGGCCATCACATCTAGAATAGCCATTCTCTTATGAGAATCTATTTGTTGGTTGTTAACCATCATGTGACAATAGGCAATGGTATATCGTGGGTAATCAGTGCATGACATGGGGCCAGTTCTTCTTTATTTCATTACTATAGATAACAGTATTTGATCTTATGCTGTATGCCACTGATTTTCAACAAGTGATAAAGGATCAGATGGAAGAAATGCAGCATGGGTTTGAGGGTTCACATTCCAAAACAGTATTGAACTCGTCCAGATAGGAATCCAAAATTTACTAAATAACTACTCCATTTCCATATGGTCAAGTCATTTAAGATGTCTTATTGGCCTTGTTTACAATGTGACAGCAAGACTATTAACAACTGATAAGATTCTAGTCTGGAATAATTAGGGAGATGCTTAAAATATAACTCATCACCAAGCTTCGTGCTACTTCTACCATATCTAAGAACCTAATTGAAATTATACATTTACTCAAAACATCCAAAAGATCAGAGTACAATATATTTTGAAAAATAATATATATAAACATATATATGTATATATATATATATATATATATATATATATACACACACACACACAGAGAAAGAGAAAGAGAGGGGAGAGGAGACAGAGAGTGGAGAGGAGAGGAGAAGAGAAGAGAGGAG
>NW_022196896.1:37915264-37925931 GCF_008632895.1 Mastomys coucha
GAGGAGAGGAGAGGAGAGGAGAGAGAGACAGAGAGAAAGAGACAGAGACAGACAGACAGAGAGACAGAGAGACAGAGAGACAGAGACAGAGACAGAGAGACAGAGACAGAGAACTACACCACCGGGAGTTACAATGCTACTCAGGCTACATGCTTCTCACAGTTGTCAGAGTTCATCTGACAAGAATCCCAACACTAGCCACGAGAAGTCTGAGTTTGAATAGTTAATCTGTGAGGCTCAAATGACTCCCCAAATAATAGAGCCTGCTGCTGCTTTCCGTATTTGCTACCCAAAGGTTAAAAGTGAGTGCTTCTTGCTGAAGCTACTGTGCATATTGACACAGAACTCAAGGGCATGATCTGAATCCAACCTGAAAACCTCCTCTCTGAGTTCTAGATACCATGGTACAAAAAGGTTCTATGCAAACTTCCAAGGGAGGAAAAGAAACAATAGTCCTATCCAGTTGTGACACCTGTTAACCACAACAATGAGCATCACAGCAAGCTATCTTTAAGGGTGCAATAGTGGCACTCATAACTTTTCTGTAACCAAAAGCTGTCTAATAGTATTTAAGATCCACTCAACAAGAAGGAAATCCTAAGGTTCTCTCTCTCTCTCTCTCTCTCTCTCTCTCTCTCTCTCTCTCTCTCTCTCTCTCTCTCTCTCTTTCCCTCTAAGACAAAAAAGGTTAAGAATTTGAGATAGAGTGTCAACATGATAGGGGTTGGAGTGCTTAAAGGAAGAGGACAAACTATGTAATTACATTTTACTTAAGCAGTAATAAATTTTAGTATTTGACAAAGTTATTTCTAAATGTGAGGCTTGCAAGAAAAAATGTTTCCAGCCTCACAATAGTGTTGCTATCCTGTTTCTAATTACCAACTGTATTATTTTCTTTGAATTACTTAAGTACTTTATAACATTATTTTTCAAGATTAAGGTATATTTATCTTACTGAGTGAATACCAAAGACTGTTCCGCAGCATCAATTAGTCATTTCATAGAAAGTAACAACATAGGGAGAAGCCATATTTTGTGCCATAGTCTGGTCAAATACAAAAAGTTTCCCAGTTTCTACTGTCCTAATTTTAAATGTCATGGGAACACTACCAAAGAAGGGGTATGAATCTTTATGTTCTATGCCAGAAGTGGACAAGCCCACATCAGGGCAAGATTCTGTGTACATGTATATCCCTTAGAAGGTCATTTGACAAGTAACCCATCCCATGACAGCCAGGGATCATTGATTCATTCCAATAACACGTCTTTGATTCTAGAGTAAACACATCTATCACAGCACATTATACACTCTAAGCAGACAGGAAACAGTGAAAATAATAATTCAGAATTTTTTGTTGGCTACTTCATATTTTGGTCATATATTTTTATACATTATTTAGCACTAATTTCTCATATTCTCTAAATAGTAATTACTTTCTTTGACTATCATTTTCTGTCAGTAAACAAAATGAAAAAGTATTAAATGACTGAGGTTATATGATATTGATAATGATGATAGCCAGTAAGTGGGTATATTTACATGACAATATTAAAAGATCTGAAACCGCATTATCATTGCAACTTGATAATTTATTAAATAATGTAAAAATTAATTTTCTAATCTTATGCCTCTGTAAAAAAAATATGAAATACATCCAACTTCAACTTTTAAAATGAACAAGCCTGATATAGACTCAATTATGAATCACAGTTACAGTTGAATATTTAATACTATTTAAAAATAATTCTTCCTTATTTTAATCATGAAAATACTTATTTCAAGCCTTCTTTTGCTACTGATTATCAGTTATTTATGGTCACATATATAGTGGCCTAGAAAATAATAATAATATTGCTTTGAGAAGCATATTTCTCAGTTTCTCACTTACTCTCAATTTCAAGAATATTGTTTGCTAAAATATTGAGGTGCATGTGACAAGTAGCATTTATATACTCCACACTTTGCAACAAAATTTTCTTGAACACTTAATACATGTCACATGATGGCTTTGAAAACAATTAAGTTGTCAATATAGAACTATGCATGGAGCAAAATATCAGTCCAGATGCTTTTTTACAGAGTTGGCAGAGAAAGCTGACTCTGATGTGTAAGGCCAAGGTAATGTTTACAAAGTTGTGTTATCTGACTATCTGAGTAAGCATCTTACATTGAACAGGGAAGAAATTTCTTTACTTCATCTCCAGGGAAAGAAATTCAGCAGCAGCAGGGTTTGACTCAGGAGGCTCATTCTCAGAAAAACAAGGGATATTTGTGTCCTTAAAATCAATGACAATTTTGTTCTTGAAGGAGTAGACATTAAAGAATAACAGCCTTATTTTATATATAAAGCTTAAGTTCTCTTGGTATTTTAAGTGCTTTCATAAAATATAGAAAGGAAATTTCAACAAAAGTATCTAGTTACTCAAAATTTGCTTTAAAATAATACATAGATGTTTAAAATGTTATTCTGCACAGTCTCATTATTTTTAAACACTAGTTAAATCTGTGAATAGCAAGAGTTCATAGTATCTCTTCCTATGTTCCAAACAATGGTCAGAAGCAGCTGACCCCTGTTATTGAATTAGGCAAGGCTGAAAGAAGCTGAGGAGAAGGGTGATCCTGTAGAAGAACCAGCAGGCTCAATTAATCTGGATCCCCAAGATCTCTCAAACTTGGACCACCAAACAGGCAGCATACACCAGCTGATATGAGACTTGTAACACGCAAACAGTATAAGACTGCTGGGTCTGTGTTCATTCACAGAGGATGCACCTAACCCTCAAGTGACTGGAGGACCCAGGGAGTTTAGAGGTGTGGTGGGAGGTGGGGACATCCAAGTGGAGATAGTTGGGTTGAGAGGAGGAATGTGATGTGGAACAGTCAGTGGGTAGATCAGCAGGGGCAGTGGGGAAATAAAATATGGAGTGTAAAAAAAATTTAAAAAGTAATACATAGATGTTTAAAATGCTATTCTGCACAGTCCCTCTGTTTTTTAACAGAGGGAAATCTGTGAATAGAGTTCATAGTATCCCTTCCTATGTTGAAGCTTATTCACACAATGAAAGGAAAACTGGATGGAACCAGCTGTACTTAGGTCTGATGGCAGAATCAGCTCATGTCCTCAAGAGGAATGGTGCCATGTTTGCTTTGTAGACTCCCAACTTTCAGAAAGCAACTATATCTCTGTTCAGAGATTTCTTTTTACTTTAAAGTTAATTTTATGTATTAGTTTATAGTTCTAGATTTAAGATTCTGAGGATCAGAATCCATAATTAACTACTCTTTGTAATAGTACAGTGCATTTATACAGTTCAGCAAAATATAAATTTCATGAAATACAAGAATACTTTCCAATTGTAAATGTACTTCATTTTAATTCACATGCCAATTCTTCATCTTTAGATCATTAGTATAAACTTTCTTTACACTAAAATATATCCAGCAATGTAACAATATATTTCATTATCAATGCTGAAAATAGTAATACAATGTGAGTGAGCCTACTGTAGTATGGAATGTATATGGCATGTACTGTTCTAAATTCTATACAACTGTCTATGCTGGAAACAGCCAGGCTGCAGATTAGTAGCAATTATTATGTTATAATTATAGCTTTCCAAAAATGACTTATTATTTTTTATAAGGCAATCGAATGAATTTTAAAAATTACAATGTAGTTTTTTACAATTACAATCATTGTAGTTAAATCACTCCATTACAGCTTTCATTCTGACTTCTCTACTTGTCATTACTCAAGAAAAGGTCAAGGACTTTAGAAAAAATCTAGATTAAGAGCATGACTAGATAGCTTTCTCTACCTCCAAAGTAGATAAGGTACTTTTTCTGCCTTAAGAACATAACTAATAAAGAAATTCTTATATAATGATGTAGTGGGGAGTTATCAGAGGAAACCTGAAAGACTGCAGAACGTATAGGATGATGAAGCCAACACTTTAGCAAAGATGTGTTCTATTTCCTCTACTGGTCATCCAGAGGAGAGCTGTCTTGGTCTTCTACCAAATCACACAAAATACTTTAACTGAAGATCAGGGGTCTGTGAATCTCAGGCAAACACTTGAAGGAAGCTGTCAGCTATGAAAGGGCACTGCTGGTCATATCATCAGCATAGTACATGAGGATAGTGGGAACCAAGGAAAAGATGCTGAGCAAACATTTATAAAAGGGGTGGTTGTGGGATTAAATAAATGGGTTCAGAAAGCACAGTGAAACATTATCACTGGCCTAAGGTCCATGCAACCAAGAAACACACAAACACATAAATGCACTTTGGCAGATGCAATCACACATACAGTGGGTTGGAAAATAAAAGGCATTTCTGTAACACAAGGAATTGATTAGATTACCACTTCTCTGTGTTTTAAATGACCCAGAATTTGAAGATATCAATCTTTTGATTTTTAACTATTATTAAAAACATTTCTGTTATAATTAAAAGTAAAAGAAAGATTTAATGAACTATATCCAGATATTGTCAGTTTCATGAAAGCCTTATATTTCCAGCAATAGCCATAGCTCTTAAAACTGTTCCTCATGAATAAATAAGAATGATGTCACTTAAGTGACAGCACATGCTGATAAGGATGTAGAACAAGAAGAATATTTATTGTTCATGTGAATACAAACTTGTACATTCTCTCTGGAAATCAACCAAGCAGTTTCTCAGATAATTGGGAATAGTTCTATCTCAAGACTCGGTATTTACACAAAAGATATTCCGACATCCTATGAGGACACTTGCTCAATTATGTTCATAACAGATTTAGCCAGAAAATGTAAATAAGTTAGATGTCTTTCTACAGAAGAAGAATGGATACATAAAATGAGATATATCTGCACAATGGAATACTATCTAACCATTTAAAAGAAGGACATGATGAATCTTCTGGACAAATGGATGGAACTAGAGAATATCATCCAGAGTGAGGTAACCCAAACCCAAAAGGACATGTATGGTATGTACTCACTTATAAGTGGATATTAGCCATAAAGTATAAGATAACAATGCTATAATCAACAGATGCAAAGGGAGTTTGGTCAAATCTTTCTCAGAAGGGGAAACAAAAAGATAACAGAGGTCAATGGAATGAGAGAACTGGATGGAATAAGGGATAGAGAGGGGAGCAAAGTGGGCAGGGTTTAGATCACAGGTAAGAAGAATAGGAGAGAATGGAGATTGGTGTGAATCCCTAGGACATGCCAGAGACCTGAGATGGCAAAAGGCCCTCAAGGATCTATGGGGGCAACTCTCACTAATATTCCTAGCAGTAGGGTATATGGATCCTGAATTGACCACTTCCTATAGCCAGGTAGGACTCCCAGTGGAAGGATAAGGACAATAACCCACCAACAAAGCTTTCAACCCAAAATGTGTCCTGTCTACAAGATGTGCAGGGACAAAGACAGAGCAGAGTCTGAGGAATGACCAACCAATGGCTGGCCCAAATCGAGAACCATTACACGGACAAGAACCAAACCCCTGACACTATTAATAGTACTTTGTTATGCTTGCAGACATGAACCTAGCATAACTTTCTCTCAGAGGCTCCATCCAGCAGCCAATGGAAAAAGATGCAGAGACTCACACCCAACATTAGATGAAGCTCAGGGAGTCCCACAAAAGAGTTGGGAAAAAGACTGAGGAACCTAAAGACGATAAGGACTCCACAGGAAGACCACGAGTTAACTAACTTGGACCTTTGGGGGTTTCCAGAAATTGAATTACCAACCTAAGAACAAGCACAGGCTGGATCTAGACACCCTGCACATATGTAGCATATGTTGTCCACCAAACAATTGGATCTGCTGCCCCTCGGTTTGTTGCCTTCCTGCCTGTGAATCCCAGGCCCTGAAATGTACCACTTTGTATGGTCTCAGTGGAAGGGGATGCCTAGTCCCACAGCAACTAGAGTGGGTACTGGGAGCAGAGGAAAAGACTGATATTGAGATGTTAAGTGAATAAGTAAATATAATAAAAATGTTCCTCAAGATAGATAGATAGATAGATAGATAGATAGATAGATAGATAGATTAGATAGACAGATAGATAGTTATGGTAGTCAACCTAACAACCTATGTCACCTAGCTATAAAATAATTTTGATGGAATTAGAAACAAATTAGTTTGAACTTGCAAATGTTCAAAGGCAGACTTTTGAAAAACACTATAAAATTAGGTCAATAATTTCTAATATAAAAATGAATTTTTCTCTGTTGGAGACCAGAAAATCAATTTGTGCTATAGGTCAGCTATGCTAATTCATACTTAACTCTACATGTAATCAGAGATATATTTTTGTAATGCATATTTTAAATGCTAAATATGAAATTTCAAAAATATTTAATAGGGCTAGAGAGATGACTCATCCATTAAAGGCTTGGCTCACAATCAAAAATATTTAATAAAGATAACTAATTTTGTCAAAAAGAATGTACAAAACAAATACTAAAATTCAGTTAAATTAATGAAAACTGATGTGCTAAATAAAAGTATGTTTTATTGAATATATAGTTTAATAATCTTTGTTCTATATCATAATTTATACATTCAATTTGCTCCTCTTTTATTTATTTCATAATATACATAAAGATCACAAAAATAACAATGGTGGTTATACTTAACTGTGGTCAAAATAAAAGTGATAAAAATCATGTCAAATCATGTAATTCATGAAATTCTACATAGCATGAAATGCTCTGAAATGAGGTATGACACTATGACTCTGAGTTATCTCTCCAACACTTACAGTAGATTTAATAATTCATGTCTGAGAGAAAGAATGTCACATAAAGTGACTGTTGTTTTTCCTTCTGGTTTATCTTATCACTTAAATGATGATGAAGTCACCAAGGAGTCACGGTTCACCAGAAAATTCAAACTCAAAACCAATGCTTGCAAATCACAGATAAAGATACATTATGCTCTTGAGCCATCCTTATTAGTGTCAGTTGTGTCCAGCTCTCTTACTGTGTTGTTTGGATGGTAGTTGAGGTGTAAGCCACTGTCACAAAGAGGAGAGGAGGTACCACTGCTTTGGTCACTTGGAGCACCTGTAGGAGACAAAAGCATAACACCGTAAAGGTTACAATGGCAGTTGTTGTAGAATGCCTCTGTCCAATTATTTTCAAAAATAATATAAAAGTTGTAAGTTAAAATACAAAGAAATTTTACTTACACTAAGGCCAGAGCTTTTCAAGTGATATATATAAAGATAGATAGATAGATAGATAGATAGATAGATAGATAGATAGATAGATAGATCTTTAATAGTATCTATGGATACATATATGAAGATAGAGATTAGATGATATAGATACAGTAAATTAGGTAGCGATAGATACATATATGGTAATATCACAGATGTTGGTATTCTAAAGGAAAATACTTTCAACTTTAGAAAGAGGTTATTTTATTATTTTTTCAGTGCATCATGCTCAAGAAATCAAAACAGGGTTGAAGATCTCATAGAGCTGGAGTTACGTATGGCTGTGAGTCACCATGGGATGCTAGGAATATAATCTGTACCCTCAGGAAATGCAGCAAGTATTCTTAATTTATAAGCCATTTTCCCTAATTCTTCTAACCAGACATTTAATATTGAATGTTTCAATTGGTTTGCAAAGTTCTATTTTATGTTTTTTTTCAAACTATGGACTAAGTCTATCAATAGAATCTACAGACTTACATTTGTCTTCAGTATGTATTCATACATCCTAATCCCCATCAAAGCTACTTGTTTTTTGATATTGTAAGCCAAAAATATGTATTTAAACCTTATGAGAAATCTAGTAACATACATCATTTTTAAAATTGAAGATAAGCAATGATTTATAATTTTCAAAAATAATATCACAGTATAGAAACTATTAAGTTCTGGACTGAATGTTCCTTGACTTGATTCTAAACTGTGCAAAACATTATTCCTTTAGAGCTTCTAATGTATTTGACTAAACAATTAATTTTTAAAAGATCACAACTGAATTTAAGCATCAAATTTCTTAGGGAGGTTTTATTTCTAAAGATAAGATACTAAAGAATTGTTCCCTTCTAAAATTTCTACAGCTTTTCTGTAACTAAGAAGTCATTAGCCTGAACTAAATTTTTCTACTCTCCAAATGCAAAGTTTTGTAGTTATAGGGTAGAATGATGGCTCAGTGGTTAAGAACACATGATGTTCTGGCAGAAGACCTAGGTACAGTTTGTAACGCCCACATGGCACTTCACAGCCAGCTTTACCTCCACAGTATTACTGGCCACCCTGAGAATTAAAGGCTCATGATCCATTTACATACATGCTTACAAATAAGCAAACAGATAAAACAGGAATGAATAATAATGTTTATTTAAAATTTATACTTTATTTTGCTATATCGTTTAAAGTTGAAATGCATTTTTATTTTTAGAACATTATTTTTAAAGAACTTATTTTCATCTTTAAACATCATATATCAAATATTTGTTTTGTAAAACACAAAATATCAAATTCTGTACATGTATTTTAAAATATTATAGAGAAATTATATATATAAATGAATACACAATAAGAATCTAGCTATAAATTCAATGACCTTCACTCCTTTTATAATGATATGGTTGAAAAGAAATTTAAACAAGTATAAATGAAAATATTAAAACATATAATAGATTTATAGAAAGAAGTACATAAAAAAAGGAGAAAGTACAAACTACTAGTGTCAGAAATAACTATGAGGAAACTACAGAAGGCTAATAAAAACTAGAACAAATACTGAAAGGATACGATGACTGTTACTACAAAGGAGTTAATTACTTCACTGAAGTGGGAAGTAGCATGAAAAGAATCTAGCTATATTTAATTTTGTAAAATGACCACAAAGAATATTATAATCATTCTAGAGACCAAATAATAGACAAGAATTTTATAATTCCATCTTACAAGTAATTTATTTTAAGGAATTAATAAAATTGTGCTCTATCATAGTGAAGTCACAATAGATAATTGGAAAATGATACCTTAAAATATTTACAATAGGATATTTTAAAAGATACATAAAATACATACCATAGATTAAATAAAATATGTGTAATATACCATCACTAAATAAAATCAAAATACTGATCATCCTACAATCTACAGTCTATCTGCCTCACAGGAGGTCTCAAGTAACCACAAACACTTAAAAATTTCACTCACATACCCAGACCAGCTAGGGCACCCACAGAGCACAGCTGACACAGGACCTACCAACCTTCCTGAGCTCCACCTTCCTTCTAGTCAGCTTTTCCATGTAGGACAGATCAGCAGCCAGATCCCTTCCCATTCCCTACTATCTGTTTCCTTCCCAGGAGGAAAGCAGTATCCAGGGACACAGGAGGCCTGCTCTAACCAAAGACACAGGAAGACCACTCTAACCAGAGACAGTACTGCCTGCCTCTCTGGAGTCTGCCTTTAACTCAGGTCACAGAGCTCTACCTGACTCCAAGGAGGCCAGCTCCAGTCAGAGACACCAAGACCAGTTAACACCAGAGATAACCAGATAGCAAAAGGCAAGCACAAGATCATAAGGGACAGGAACCAGTGAAATTCAGTACCATCAGAACACATTTCCCTGAGCACAACAAGCCCTGAAAAGTAAGATAATGACCTAAAATACCATCTTATGAAGATGATAGAGACCTTTAAGGAAGATATAAATAACTCCCTCAAGGAAATACAGGAAAACACAGGCAAACAGGTAGAAGCTCTTAAAGAGGAAACAAATTCCTTAAAGAAATCTAGGAAAATACAATCAAGCAGATGAAAGAATTGAACAAAATGGTTGAAGAACTAAAGATAGAAATAGAAACAATAAGGAAAACACAAATGGAGGCAACCCTGGAAATAGATAACTTTGACATGAGATCAGGAGCTACAGATACAAGCATCAGCAACAAAATACAAGAGATAGAAGAATTTCAGGCGTAGAAGATACCATAGAAGTATTGACACACTGGTCAAAGAAAATACAAAGTATAAAAAGCTTCTAACCCAAACTATCCAGGAAATTTGGGACACAATGAAATGACTAAATCTAAGAATAATAGGACTAGAAGAGGGTAAAGAATCCCAGATCAAGGGGCCAGAAAACATCTTCAAAAAACACAAGCAAACTTCCCTAACCCAAAGAAAGAAATAGCCACAAATATATAAGAAACCTGCAGAATACCAAATAGATTTGACCAGAAAAGAAAATCCTCTCATCACACAATAATCTAAACACTGAGTGCACAGATAAAGAAAGAATATTAAAAGCTATAAAAGGGAAAGGTCAAGTAACATATAAAGGCAGACCTATCAGAATTGCACCAGACTTCTCAATAGACTTTGAAAGCCAGAAGATCCTGGTCAGATGTTATCCAGATCCTATGAGAACACAAATGCCAGCCTTGTATACCATACCCAGCAAAACTCTCAATCAATGTAGAGGGAGACACAAGACATTATATGACAAAACTAAATTCTACTAATTCATCCCTACAGAGGACACCAGAAAGAAATCTCCAGAAAAGGAGGGTAACTATGCCCATAAAAGCCAAAAAGAAGAGAAACTTAAAATATATAACTCTTCATGAAGTTTTCCCCTGTGCCTATTTGCTCGAGGTTCTTCCCCACTTTCTCTTCTATTAGTTT
>NW_022196896.1:37926701-37936821 GCF_008632895.1 Mastomys coucha
GGGTCTCAACCACCAACCAAGGACTGCACATGGAGGGGTCTGATTGTTCAGGCCGCATGTGTATAGTACAGGATTGCAAAATCGATCATCAATAGGAGGAGAGGACCTTGGCCCTGTGAAGGTTCTGAGCCCCAGGGTGTGGGAATGCCAGGGCCAGAAAGTGGGAGAGGGCGGGGTGGCAGGCATGGGGAAGGGGGAGGCAATAGGGGTTTGTTTTTGTTGTTTTTGTTTGTTTCTTTGTTTTTTGGAGGGGAAACTGGGAATGGAGAAATTCGCATGTAAATAAAGAAAAATAAATAAATAAAATACATAACTACCTCCAACACCAATAATAACAGGAACAATCATCTGTCTTTAATATCTCTCAATATCAATGGACTCAATTCCCCAGTAAAAAGACACAGGCTAACAGATTGGATATGGTAACAGGATTCACCATACAAGAAACATAACTCAGTGACAAGACAGAAACTATCTCAGAGTAAAGTCTGGAAAAAATTTTTCCAAGCAAATGGTCCCAAGAAATAAGTTGGAGTTGACATTCTAATAGTATCTTATGAGATAGACTTTTAACCAAAAATTATCAAATGAAATGGTAAAAGACACATCAAATAAACCAAAGGAAAATTGCACCAAGAAGAAGTCTCAATTCTGAACATCTGTGTCCCAAATGCAAGGGCATAGATGAAAACACAAAAAACAAAATATATGAGACACACGAAAGGAGTAACAAGAGTAAAGTTTATAAAACTACATCAAAAGATTGAATGATTGCATATTTATAACTTAAAATGCAATTGAAAATGTTAGGAAAACAAGAAAAAAGAATATCCCAAAATAGTAAATGATAAGAAATTATCAAAGTCAGAACTGATATTAATGAAATTTAAATGAGAAAAATATACAAGGAAAAATGAAATAAGGAGTTACATCTATGAAAAACTTAAGAAGGTGAGCAAACTTAACAAAATTATCCAAAAGAAAAATAGAAAAGATCTAAATTAATTAGACTTCAAAAGGAAACATCACTATCCTCTGATGTTAAATCAAGAAAAGGAAAATACTTTAAGTAGATTTATACGAATGAGATATAATCAATAATTTTAAATTATACAAATAAATAGCCTGGGGTCACATATATTTAGCTCAGAATTTTATCAGACCTTCAAAAAACAGCACCAATACTCTATAAGTTATTCTGTAAAATAGTAAGAAGGAAAAGATTTCCAAATGCTTTTTTACAAAACCAGTATTGTGATAATATCAAAATCAGACAAAAATTCAGCAATAAGATAGAATTATAAGCCAAGAAAATTGATAATCTTAGATGTAAAAATCCTCAATAAAATACTTGCAAACTAAATTCAAGAACACATAAAAGTAGTATCCATCATGATCTCCTTGGAATCTCCCAGATATTTATGTAGGTTGCTCAATATACATAAATTAACAAATGGGATGTACCACATAGATTCTCAAGGAAAAAAACTACATGATCATCTCATAAGAAGTAGAAAAGTTTTGTTTTTTCTTGTTATATCCGTATCCATTATGATAAAAGCAAACTACAGAATAAGTAAAACCCCTGTGAAAATCCTCATGCAATTTTTCTTCACATAGAATAAATATTATCTTAAAACTCATATAGAAATCTAAAGAGCCCAGAAAACCCAAGCAATCCTGAACATTAGAATAACTAACTGCTCAAGGCATTTAAATAACACTACAGAGTTATAATGAAAACTACCTGGTTCTGACATAAAAACAAATAGGTTGATAAATGTCATAGAAGTAAAAATGGAGACATAAGGCTGTATAATTTTAGGTAAAGACCAAAAATATATACCTGAAAAAAGCCAGCATGTTCAAGAAATGATACTAGTCACAATGAAAGTAGATCTATATTTCTTAAGCTGAATACACACACACACACACACACACACACACACACACTAAGGGGACCATGGACCTCAACATAAAACTTGATTTATTCTATTTAAAGTAGTAAAAAGTAAGAAATGTCCTAGATGTTGTAGACACAGAAAAGAATATTCTAAATAGAACTCTAATAACAGAGCCATTAAGAGCAACAAATGACAAGAGACATTAAATGAAACTCAAAAGATTCTGTAAAGAAATGGATAACATCATTCAAGCAACATGCTATCCTATAGAATGGGTGAAGGAAACTTACCAATTATACATATGACAGAGGGTTAGCATCTAGAATATTCAAAGAACTCAAAAACTAAACATCTAAATTAAAAAATAACCCATTTATAAAATGAGCCATGCAACAACTACACAGAGACATCCCAAAAGCTGGAACAAAAATGGTTGAGGATCACTATATAAATAATCAACAACTTTAGCTATGAGAGACTGTAAATTAAGATGTTTTTGAGATTTCATCTTTAAAAAGTCATAATAGCTAAAACTTGAAAAATATTATATTACAGTGGAATAGGGAAAAGAAGAGCATTTATTCACTGTTGGTAGAAGTCTGAACTACTACAATAACAATTGGAGATTAAAACAGAGGTTCCTCAAGAGCTGAAAATAGATCTACCACAAGATCCAGATATACCATTGGTGGACATATATCTAAAGGATTCTACATCTATTACTGAAATACTAGATTATCCATGTTTATTGCTGCTTTTTTCTCAAAATATTTAGGAAATGGAAATAGCCTAAATGCCCATTAACTGAAAGATGTTAATGAAATGTGGTGCATTTACACAATCTATATCTCAGCCATTTAAAATAAAATTATGAAACTTGAATTTAAAGGAGTAGAATTGGAAACAACTACTCTTAGTATGCTAACTTAAACCTAGAAACACAAACACTGCATGCTTTCGCTAAATATTTAGATATACACATTTCAGTTGGAATACTTACAGAAGTCAGGTATCTAATTAAAGGGCCTTGGAGGTATAGACAATTTCCAATGAAAGTTTAAATAGAATGTAGTGTTATGAAGAGAAAAAGAGGAAAATATAACAGAAAGAATCAAGTTGGTTGTAGGATTGAAAGAAATAGTAGAGGAGGGTTGGGGGATAGATAATACTAAAGACCCTTTGAGAAAGCCAAGCAGAAACCTAATATTAAAATGTTGGCAAACAGAAATATGCATAAATACATGGAGTATAAATTGAGTCACACTACAATGGGAAAACAGTGCCCAGGTTAGACACTATATACTACCAAATAAAACCCCCAGTGTCAGAATGGGTTACATCTTTTTGAGTTGTTACATCTTAGACCCTTTCCCAAATATTTTAGGTCATTTAGGTTATATATACTCCAGGACCTTGATGGTAAGAGTATTTCTGAAGATACCACTTTTTTATGTTATAGAACATAAAGAAATCTAGCTGATATTCCACTGGATCATCTATTCCTAGTGATTAGTCTTCATGGTTCTTAAAGACACTGTACATATTACTAAAAGAGAAAAAAACTGAACCCAACAATAAAGACCTGGCTGGAAATATATGTCCACCTGTACAATATGGGCATTGATGTTATGAGTGACCAACCACTCTCTGTTTTGTTTAAGACCTACTCCATGAAACAAAACCCATTCCTGAGACTGTTAGTGACTTCAAGAACGTATGCTTAGAAATATCATGGTCTTGGGTAACGCCTATTAATTTTTTGGTAAGTAGAGATAGCAATAAAATGTCTTGTCATTAATTATGGTTATACCCATGTAGTATTTTGAATATGCTTGGCCCAGGGAGTGGCACTATTTGGAGGTGTGACTTTGTTGGAATGAGTGTGGCCTTGTTGGAGAAAGTGTGTCACTGTGAGGGTGGGCTTTGAAGCTCTGCCCAGTGTGGAAAAGTCAGTCTAATCCTATTGGCTTTTAGAACAAGGTGTAGAACTCTCAGCTTCCCCTGAATCCTGCCTGCCACGCTCCTGCCTTAACAACAATGGACTAAACTTCTGAACATGTAAGCCAGCCCCAATTAAATGACTTCCTTTATAACAGTTGCCTTGGTCATGGTGTCTGTTTGCTACAGCAAAACTCTAACAAAGACAGTTGATATCCGGGACTGGGAGTTTGCTATGATAGGGATGACCATGTTTTTGTTTGGAAGAAGAATGTTTACATTTGGTTTAATGGACCATGCTAGCCAGAATAAGGAAGATGGTATTGCAGGGGAGGATTTGAACTCTGTAGGCCTGCAGTCCCAAGAGGTTTCAGTGGTGGAGAATTTCAGTATGTGGCCTGGAGACTGTTCTGTGATATTTGGTGAAGAATGTGGCTGCTTTTTTGCCCTTGTCCAAAAAGTCTTCTTGAAGCTAAGGCAAAGAGATTTAGATTAATTCCTTGACAAAAGAAGTCTTAAGAGATCCCAAGAGAATTTTCTGTAGGGTGGTAGGTATGGATTTGTTTTCATTCTTCTACTTGTAAACATACCATTAGACCACCACCATTTGTTGAAGATATTTTCTTTTTTTCTATTGTATGGCTTTGCCTTTTTTTTAAATAAAAAATCAAGTGTCCATAGGTATGTGGGTTTATTTGTGGGCCTTCCATTGATCAACGTGTCTATTTCTATGCCAATACTATGCAGTTTTTGTTTTTGTTTTTGTTTCTTTAAATCACTATTGCTTTGTAGTATAGCTTGAGGTCAGGGATGAAGATCCTCCTGAAGTACATTTATTGTTGACAATCATTTTGACTATCCTAGTTTTTTTTATTCTTTCATATAAAGTTAAGAATTGCTCTTTCAAGGTCTATTGCCTCAAAATAAAATGGAATACATGAAATCTTATAGGAGGGAAAGTCTGAAAAAGGCTTAAATGCATTGGTACAGAAGACAATTTCATGAATAGAACAGCAATGGCTCATAGAGGAAAGAATTACAGCCTCTGACGGAATAGGAATTCCACAGAAACACCAACAGACTCAACTAACCTGGACCCATGGGTTCTCAGAGACTGGTCCACCAACCAAAGGATATTCACAAGGTGGACTTAGGCCTTCCTCCACATATGTAGCAGATGTGAAGCTTGGTCTCCATGTGAATTCTGAACAACTAGAGTGGGACCTATACCAAAATCTGTTGCCAGTACATGGGATATGTTCTTCTAGCTAGGCTGCCTTATCTGGTCTCAGTGGAAGCAGATGTACCTAGCCCATTGAGCCTTGATATATGAGGATGGGGAAATAACCAGGGGCTTCCCACCTGCTCAGAAAAAGAGAGAATTGAGGGAAGGATTGTAAAAGGGGATGATGGGGACAATTAGAGGGATATAAATAAAGGAGTAAAATAAATAATTAAATAATTTTGGCTTAATTATGGGGAAAAAAAGTCCAGCATAGACTTTTTTTTCTGGTTTAGTCTCATTAAAAGCATCTGAGTCAACCATTGTAAGCTTAAAAAGGAAAAATAAAAAATGTATGGTTCAAGTAATAATAAAAGACACCAGGAAGTGAAACAGAGATGAATTCTATATTGACAGAGATAAGTGATTAAGGGAGTAACATCCCACGCAGCTAAACTTACTGTTTGAATTTTCAGTTGAGCATGGAATAGTTTAGACTTCTAACCTGGAATATCTATAATCCAGAAATGGAGAGCACACTTGTTATCCAGATCTTGAGGCTAGAAGATACAGGCTTTTGGTCCAGATCTTGAGGAATAATTTCCATAAAATGCTTAGGATCAGGCAAGGTGGTACACACCTTTAATTCCAGAAGACAAAGCCAAGCAGAGTTTAAGAGTTTAAGGATAGCCTGGGACAGAGCAAGTTCTAAGTAAAGAAAAGCTTAAGTCCATGCATGGTATAAGTCTTTAATCCCAGCATCCAGGAGACAGAACTATGCATATCTCTGAGTTCAAGGTCAATCTACAGAACAAGTTCTTGGACAGCCAAGCTTAGTCATGTAGAGAATTGCAAAACAGAAAGATAGTAATAGAACAAGAGGTGCCATGTTCCAGCCCAAGAAAGCAGCAGAACTCGACTGCTTTAGTCATGTGACTCTGGCTGTAGAGTTAAGAATAGAAGGGATAAGTGAGACAATTGATACTGGTTAGCTGGAGCTAAGAATTTAGTGGTGATTAAGAAGAGGCCAGTATCACTGAGGTGAAATCTTCTGGGAAGTGTTTTCTGAGAGTACAAATAAACTGTGTTCCAGGGATAGCCGAAGTTGTACCTCATTCTATAGCTAGATTCAGCAATGTATAAGAATCACTCAGGTGGTATTGGTTTTGAAGGTGTAAAAGGATCATGGAGACCAGTTGAGGTTTGACCCTGTGAGAGTTCAGGGAAAGCTATTGGTGTAAATGCAGCCTCAGTTGTAGTTGACAGCTCAGAACTGAAGGGGTCGTGTAAATAAGATGAGGCTTGGTACCATAAAGAACCTTTGAGAGGCTATTGGTGAAGCCTAGTTGCACCAGAAATCCCCAGTTTATTGGAAATGATAGTACCAAGGAGTGATCACCTAGAGCAGCAGCAGCAGTGGAATAGTGTCAGCCTGAGCCTAGAGTGCTATAGAGTAAACAGCTGTAGACGTGACCCAAGCCCTTTGGAGGAGCTCAGAAGATCATGCGTGAATCACAGACATTTGGAACAAGTAGCTGTAGTACTGAACTTGCCTTTAAGATGCCAAGATGTTCAAGATGGCAGAGCCATGGGATACCTGCTAAAGAAAGCTGCTAACAGGTAGTGGATCCAGACAAAGAGAATTTTGCTGCAGTCAATAAAGCCACAAGGAGTTTTACATTAGACATGGAGATGCTGAGTTTGGAGTTTGCCAAACTGGTCTTGCTTTAGTCCAATGTTTTATTACTATGGAATTTAGAATGATAATATATATCCTGTGATGTGGAGGTGTGTGATCTGTTGTTTACTTTTGATTTTATAGAGGATTACAGTTAAGGTATTGGAGGAATCTCAAAAGAGGTTTTGAACTTTGGACTTGTAATATTGTTGAGACTGTTACAGACTATAGGACTCTTGAAGTTGGACAACTGTATTTTGCATTATGCTATGCCTATGTATATCCCCCATAGACTCATGTCTTTAAACAAGCATGTGGGACCCAAGGAATGTAGTGGTTTGAACATGCTTGGCCCAGACAGTGGTACTATTTAGAGGTTGGTCTTGTTAGTATACATATGGCCTTGTTGGAGGAAGTGTGTCACTCTGGGAGTCGGCTTTGAAGCTCTGCCTAGGGTAGAAGATACGCTCTTCTGCTTTGGACCCTTGGAAGAAGATTTAGAATGCTCAGCTTCTCTCATATTATGCCTGCTTGGATGCTGCCATGCTCCTGTCTTGATAATAATGGACTGAACCTCAGAACCTGTAAGCCAGCACCAAATAAGTGCCCCTTATTAGAGTTGCCTTAGTGATGGTGTCTGTTCACAGCAGTAAAACCATAACTAAGACAACCCATATATTAGTACAAGGATCAATCCTCATCATTGAGCTTTTTCATGCAGTAGAGAGCAACTAACACAGAAGCCCACATCCGGTAAGTATGCAGAGAATATAAGACATCAAAATGCCCACATGTACATGTGATGTCTATATCAAATCATTCCTTTTAAGGTTCATGGATGTTTGCAGAAGAGAGAACAGAAAGATTATAAGAGCCAGAGGTGGTAGATGACCTCAAAAAAAGTTATACTTTTTAGACACAACAGGGAGGAGGCATAAATGGCTCACAGAAATTATCACAGCATTCACAAAACTTGCACAAGATCAAGCCAGAAAACATGTTAGTACTTGAATGACATCTATGTTAAGTGGAATACAAATGGAAAACAAACAAATGTATGCAAAGATGCTGACAATTAGGAATAATTAGGGAATTTCAACCAAAGCCACAATATCATTCTCGATTCATGAGAACAACCATGTTAAAAAAAAAGTAACAGCAAAAAACTGCAGATGATTCCAAGAAATTAGAAATGTTGACATTGTTGGTTCGAATATGAAATAGCAATGTCTCCAGAGAAAGTAACATAAATAGTATTCAAAACAACACAGAGAACCAGACATCCCACTTCTGTGTGTATATCCCAAACAAGAGAAGCACAACCTCAAAATAATACTTGTATGAATACAGCCTTATTGGTAATAGAAAAACCATGGAACCAGTAAAATGTCCATTAGTTGATGAAAGTTCAAATATGATAGAGGTTTTATTCAGTCTTAGAGACAAAGGACAATTTGTCCTAGGACAAAGGCTTATATTTCACTATGCATTAACAATTTCAATAACAACAACAACAACAATACTACACACACACACATACAAACACATATACACATGAACACACAAAACTCATCAGAAATAAACCTTTTAAATAATGGGAAGATTATCTGAACATAAATTTATCCCAAAAGCAACAAGAATGGTTAAGAAGCATATGGAACATGGTTAAAGGCTGTGTGAAGTAAAAGTGCAAGGAGAGAGCAGAGCTGGTGAAAATTAGATGGCAGATTTCATAATCACTAGAAAGGAAGCATCTCAATATTTTCAACATAAAACCATAAATGTTTAAATTTCAAGTGAAATGAATTATACATGATTTGGTGATTCTATGCTGTATACATGTATCCATTTCACACTGTACTCTAAGAAGAAAATGCCAAGTACTTGTTGGACAGAAATGGTAGGTAGAGAACAAATGCAATGTTGTGATTCTTGTTTCTGTTCTTCGAATGCTTACATGCACAGTCTTCATTTAGTGGGAGTTTGAGGAAAGCAGGTGCTCGTTTTAAAAATGACACTGTCAGGGTCACTTCCTCCCCAGCATTCCGAAGAACCTGAACCTGGAAACAGAAAAGATTAACAGAATGTGGTCATCAGTATTTATACAATTTTGTAGAGTTGTAAGCCCTAAGCACTATTGACTGTTTCCACATCTTAAGTTTCTCTTGTGGCCAGAAACACTTTTTGAAAGATAAAAATATAACTTCCTAAGTAGTGCTGTCATAAATCTAACACTCCTCCTGCTTATGTCCCCTTCAGCCTGATAGGATGCCCTGTGAACCTCTCAGTCACATCCACAGAACCCCTCCTAAGCCATGGTTACCATAGGCAGGTTTAGAGTTTATCACAAGCTCTGAAGAATGACAGGTGTTAAGTAATGTTAGAGCCAATATATCTTTTCATGTAATGACTGTTTACGGGGTACATATTTGTAGTGATGAATTGACTAATCATTGCTGGTAAATGGAAAATGATCTTCTCAGTATGGTCCAAAGAAATACTTCTTATAAAGCTGTATCAATTTCTCCAAACACTTTAAAACATTACTAAATCTTTTCTTTCCCTGAAAAGTTGTAGAAATAAAGAATTTTGGTTTCACCAATAATCCTCAAGACTTTAAATTATAGAATTGATAGGTCTTGTACTACCAGCTAAAACAGTTCTGATTTCCTTATAAAATCAAAGAAATAAAAAATAATCAATGGAAAATCAGTCTAAGAAAGGAACTAAAGAAAGGCTAAGAGTCTGAGATGTATAGGTTATGATGTAGTTATGACAAATCAGATAAATATAGGTGTGATTATAAATATTGATATAAACCACAGGTAGAAATAGGAAGCTTAAAGATGTAGTTAAAGAAATACAACAACATACATTGCTCATAAGCATAAAGACAATCTCCACCTTGGGAATTTCCTATTGTTCTGAAAGTCCTCTTTTCAAAATATGGAGATTGTGCAACAGTGGTCATGGTTTCTCATTCTGACACCCCAAACACCCTGAAGAAAATGCTTAGGATGATAAGCAAGGCCCACAGTCCTCATCAATTTGTTATCCCACAGCAAGGGTTGGCTGGAAATGCTCCACTAAACCAACTCTTTCCTAATTAGTGACACCAGGAGGCCAATCTTCAAATCTCTTTCATCTCTTCAGGCTATACAAGCACAGAACAGTAGGATTTCCAGTAAGAAAAGATCAATCAACCAGAACAGAATCTTGCAAATAAACTCCATACTACATAGTCTAAAAGAATACATAGCCAGACTTATGCATTGAACAGTGAACTTCTTGCTTTAAAAATTATAGAAAACTAACATAGGATTGTTACTAACATTTAACTAACATAAAAGTTGGTGAAGATGAAATAAAACGTATTAA
>NW_022196896.1:37936831-37959947 GCF_008632895.1 Mastomys coucha
AACCATTTGGAAGGGAAAGTAACACCAGCTCACAACAGGGTAAACCACTTCGAGCTCTATGTCTATAACCATAAAATAACCTTAAAATATCCAGCAAGGAGTTAAAACTGCATCAATCCACTGAAATATCACAGGCTTGCAGCAAAGAAATATTGAATTATAAAAACATTTAAACAGAATTCATAGAACACAAAGTATAATGACATATGTAGAATACTTTCTGGATTAAAGAAGGATAGAACAGCGCTGGAGAGTCAGGAAAACTGAATCAACAGAGATAAGAGCTTCAGTGACAGGCAGACATGCACATATGTGAGCAATCTTATGTATTTTTTAGTAAGTGAAATTCAAAGGTATCTAAATATAATACAGCTTTATCAGATGGAGTTTAATCTAGGAATACAACATTATTTAAGATTAAAAATTTGTTAAAGCACACTGAGACACCGGACCATGTCTGGACCTTGCTGGGTGGGTATGGTGGAAGCAAGCGTGGTAGAGAGATAGGAGAAAAAGAGAAAGTAAGTTGTTTGTATACTATGTAGCAAGGCAGAACTGAAGAAACAAAGGCAGTGAGGAACAGCTTGACGTGAGAGGCCTGTACTACCCCTGAGTCCACAGCGATGTCCAGACCCATGCTGCTGCTGAGGGCCATGTCTAGGTCTATAGTCCTACTGCAGCTAAGGTCTGTGTTGATATCTATGGTCTGTATTACATCCAAAGGCTATGCAGATGCCTACAGTCTGTATTACAACCAAGGGCTATGCTCTGTACTGTAGCCTGAAGCCTTGTGGATATCCAAGGGCCGCTCTGAGCTGGCTCCACTCATGGTGGTACCAGGTATAACATGGGTAATGGAGAGCTGACCCATAGCTAGGAAGCATGGGGAAGCTGACATTGGTGGTGAAAAGACAGGAGAACTTAGCGTAAGTGCAGGGGAACTGGCCCTAACGCTTGCCTGGAGAGCTGTTTCTGGTGGTATGAGTGGAGGAGAGCTGCCAGGTTGACCAATTCAGCTAGCACCCAGACCCAGATCTGTAGCTTTGAGTTGCCTGCCCACCCCCCAACATCTTCCCCAGCTACAAGCTGCTAGAGCATGTGAAGAGTCTGTTCCTGTAGACCCATAGCCAAAAGATACCTATAACTCAGAGCAACAGCAGATACCAGAGAATAGAGTTGAGGGTTCAGTATTGAGGGTGTAGCAGAAGCCAGACACCTTGAATTAGACTGATGACCCATGGCAATAAACATTTGCAAGTAAACCTGTTTGAGAGAAAGGGTATACTGCACCGCACAGAAAGATATACAGCAACTTCCAGTGCCACTATGAAAAAACGAGTGTGTAATGGAGAGGTAGGAAAATGGAGGATTTGAATGGTACATGCATAGAAGTCTGAAGTTGATAGAGGAGCAGGTCACAGCCCAGAGGTGTTCACGAAATGTGATTTTGTTGTTGTTGTTTTCTTTGTTTGCTTTTGTGGGGTTTGTTGTTGTTTTGTTTTGTTTTTCTCTTCTAAACTTCATTTTTATTTTTATTTTCCTTGGTGTGGGGTATTATATGGGTAGAGAAAAGAAATGGAAGAACTTGGAAATGTGTGGGGTTGGGATTATATAAAATTCCCAAAGATTCAAAAAAACAACGTTAATTTAAAAAAGAATTGGTGCAATTAATCATATTAAGAAATTAAGTTGGCCCAGAATACACAGCAGTTGTATTCTGGATTATACATATGTGATAAATACTGAATAACAGCAGAAGCAAACTTCCTGGAATTGATACATGTAACATGTGAACACCTATGAATAAGATAATCCTAAGTGAAGAAAGATACAAAGCCAGAATTCCCCAGGCTTGGAAAAAAATAAATGAATATCTATGATCATTACTTTAGTCAAATCGTTTTCATTATCCTGGGATTTTTGTTACTCCAAATGAATTTGAGAATTGTTCTTTCTAACTCTATGAAGAATTGAGTTGGAATTTTGATGGGGATTGCATTGAATCTGTATTTTGCTTTTGGGAAGATGGCCATTTTTACTATATTAATCCTGCCAATCCATGAGCATGAGAGATCTTTCCATCTTCTGAGAGCTTCGATTTCTTTCTTCAGAGACTTGAAGTTCTTGTCATACAGATCTTTCAATTGTTTGTTTAGAGTCTTACCAAGTTATTTTATTTTGCTTGTGACTATTGTGAAGGGTGTCATTTCCCTAATTTCTTTCTCAGCCTGTTTATCCTTTGAGTATAGGAAGGGTAATGATTTGCTTGAGTTAATTTTATATCCAGTCACTTTGCTGTATTACAGAACAATAGTGATAAAAACCACATAAAGAAATTAGTGAATTTTCATGCTAGCAACATAACAGCACAGCCGAAAGTCCCAGAACAAAAAGAAGCAAAGAAACCCAAGAGATAGATGGCAGGAAATAAACTCAGGGCTGAAATAAATAAAACAGAAACAAAAAGGACAATACAAAGAATCAATGAAACCAAAAGTTGATTATTTAAGAAAATATCAGCAAAACAAACCCTTTGCAAAACTAACTAAAAGGTAATGAAAATGCCCAAATTAACAAAGTCAGCAATTTTCAGCAGTCATAAGACAGGCTCGAAGTAAATCCAAGGAATCATTACTTCAAAAACTTGTTCTCACCAAAATTGGCAAATCTAAATGAAATGGATGATTTTTTTTTGACAGATACTACTTACCAACGTTAAATCAAGATCAGATAAACAATCTAAATAGACCTATAACCACTAAGGAAATCGAAGCCATAGCAATCTATCTGGAATGCATTAACAGGCTATTAGTTTCTTTCAAGCAAATGCTGAGTGTCCTCAGATAATGTCTGAGTCTGGTAGCTGAGATTTCTCTGTGTTGCTATCCCCCACCTACCTACAATTTTTTCCAGTATATTTAAAAAATATCTTAATTTATTGCTTTCTATGTTCTGATACTATAAAAAATTCAAACTATTGCCATATTACAGCAAGAAATTTAGGGTAAGCTGAATATTTGTTTCTGGTACAGGATCACTTATATTTGGCTGCAGAATTAGCTATATATTATTCATGATGGGGTTGGAATTGTATTTTTGTGTTGAAAATAGAATCATGTTCCACTTATACTCCAGGCGTGGTTCCTTTAAACTCAGTATTTATATAGGAACGAGCCATTCTAGGATTGCAGGGTGACACTGCTGGCAAGCAGGCCAGGAATAAGGATGGTGAATAGAAATAGCTTTTACTGTATTTAAATATTCTATAACACACACACACACACACATACACACACACACACACACCAGTACCCACCTCACACACACACACACATACACACACCAGTACCCACCTCATATGCTCAAATTTGTTTGTATACTTTAAATAAAAATTGTTTTAAAAGTCAGACAGAGCATTTATGTGTGTAGCATTTAATGTTACTAAGAGACACAGTCTCACAGCAAACCGTGCTTTTACAGATTTCTCTACACTCTTCTGCAATCCTTTCTAAGCTTCAGTTGTAACAAATGTTTATAGATCCATTAGGGTTTATGATAATTTAGTAAAATGGTTGTTGTAAATTCTTCTCCAATAACTGTGATTTCATTAGCACTGACTAGTTAACTAGGATTTCAGTGCCCCAAACATGGCTGTCCAAATAAATGTGAGATGAATAAGGATGATGACATCATTAAACATGCCATATTGGGCAGGGGGGAAAGGCCCTGAGGCTGCAACCCCACACAAAATTCTGGAAAAAAGAGTAAAGCTGACAACAGACACAGTGTTCTATTAAAGGAAGAACACACCAACCAGTTGCCCAATGTTAGCATTTTGTCTAAGCTCCACCCTATAGTTACCTGGCATCAGCCAGCTATTCCTGACTCACTTCTAAAAGTGCCTGCTTGCCCCCTCTGCTCATCTTGCTCTTGCTCTTGCTCTTGCCTCCTTGCTCCTGGATCTCTCCCATTCCCTTCCTCCCTCTCTCCCCATTCCCTTCCCCCAACCCCTCTCCACATGCTCATGGCTAGCCTCTACTCCACTACTTCTCTTCTATTTATCTCTCTCTCTTCCTCTTTCTCTCTCTCTCTCTCTGCCTTTTTCTGCATCTACTACCCTCTTAATTCCTCCCCCAATTCCCTGAATAAACTCTATTCTATACTATACCATCATGTGGCTGGTCCCTCAGAGGGAAGGGATGTCTCAACATGGGCCTGCTGAGGCACTCCCTTTCCCCAAACCTCACCACACATCCACAAAAACATACCCCCTCCTCTCCTTATCTTTTTATGAACATATCACCCAGTTTCAAACAGTCAGCTCTAAAAAATGTATCCAAATATCATTATATGGAGTCAGTGGGGTTTATTTAGGACTATATATGTATATGTATATATGTATATTCATTAGATGACAATATATGTAAAATGAGCTCATTAATTAATAGGTTAGGTTTTGGGGGGAAGAAATTGAAGCAAGAAATGTTAATATAAAATATGATTTCAAAAATAAAGAAAAAAGTCAATGAGCAACCTTTAGAACTTTGCTTTAAAAGTGTATTTTATTTTAACCACAATTTCAAGATGATAATTGTCTCATATCTGCTTCCATATAGCTTTTTATCTATAGCTCAGCTCTCCAACATCACTTTAGTGCCCTGTTATGAAGATACAGATAATAGTCCCTCAGATACAAATCCTTTTAGACATACAATCAAAGCAATGGGAGTGTTTCCTTCTATGTGGTTAATGCTGCCTTTGTATGAATCCCTGTACATTTTTATGGGGATCAATGATGATAGACTTAGAAAAATTCTAATTCTTGCAGTGTGGTTAACATTCACACAGGAGTACTGGAAGGATACACTGCTCTTCTGTTTTAACAATGCTGACACTGCAAGTTTCCTTTTCATATACAGCAGAAGAAAGAAATACATACAGAAGGCCTTTGGGAAGTAAATTTCACTTGTTTAGCACTGAACACTATGTTTCTCAGCATAGAAGTCAGAGACTCCTGAAGTTACTCTTTAACTAATCCTTCTTGAGAAGCACCCATTGCTTAGTGGGCAGAGCTTGATGAAAGTGGAAAATAGCCTGTGGAATCCTTCCCTTCCAAAGTGAATTTCCAGGAAGCTTTTCTATCAACTTCTCCAGAGTTTCCACAGGTCATACAAAGAAAAGAAGAGCTTGTATTGTCATATTGAATGTAGTCAAATGTTTAGTAGGTCCCTAAATCATTTAAAGAAGATTATATATATATATATATATATATATATATATATATATATATATAATTTTATATATGTATATAATTTTATATATATATATATCCCAAATTTTTCCAGTGATGGGAAATATATTCATACATGCAACAACTGAGCAAGAAAAGTACAATGTACCACATCACTGTTGGTGACAGGAAAAAAACAACTTTTTCATTGGATGAAAAGATTGCAAGTTTTTTGTTTTGTTTTGTTTATTGTCAATGATTTTTTGTTTGTTTGATGTTTGTTTTGTTTTGTTAGAATCAGTGTCTTGCTGTGTAGCACAGGCTGATCTAGAAACTCAGAATCCTCTAAACTCGACCTCCCACATGCATAGATTTCAGATTTATGCCACCATGTCCAGCTTTGCCAAATGTTGCTTATACAAACAGATAGCTACACAGCATACAAATAACTGATGTCTTTGTTATTTACATATGTTAAAAATCTGTAAAATTGAAGGTCTTGTACAGATGCTAAAATCTGATTAAGTCACATGGTAGCTGTTATATAAGGGTGGGATATATATGGTTGCCCAAACCAAAGTGTACCCCTGAGAAATTATCCCATGTAAGAGATCTGATGTAAAAGTGGTTTATTGTGGAGGCGAGAGGGCCTGAGGAAGGGGTAAAGGCATAGAAGTGGACATGTAGATAGGCAGAAAGCTGAGCCATGAGAGCAGAGAGAAGTAGACTCGAAGAGGGGGAGAATACTCACCCAGAAGAAAAATGGGGTCCTTTCACATAAAGCACATACATGGTGCACTTGATTGAGGCAGCAGGCCATGACATAAGCAGGGCTAGGTTTTGTTCTCCTAAGAGCAGACCAGTGAAATTGTCTGTACACTAACAGTAGGTATACAAGTATTTACCTGCAAATCATTGCAGTAAAATCATAGATAAATAAATACACCATCTGTGATTTGTATAGCAGATGTAAATAAGTTCTTAGAAAAGATAGGAATCAATGTTCTCATTATTTTTGTGAATTTTTTTTTTTTTTTTTTTTTTTTTTTTTTAGTTTTTTTTTGGTTTTTCGAGACAGGGTTTCTCTGTGTAGTCCTGGCTGTCCTGGAACTCACTCTGTAGACCAGGCTGGCCTTGAACTCAGAAATCCACCTGCCTCTGCCTCCCAAGTGCTGGGATTAAAGGCGTGCGCCACCACCGCCCAGCCTATTTTTGTGAATTTTTTATAAGACTATCTCAAGCATACTAAACTGTAAAAATCTGAAAAACAAGGCTAAACACTATCATACCGACATTAGATCTGCAGCTGAAGAATATGGATACTCAATATTTGTTTATGCAGGTTATCATATAATGTTCAGAATTAGGAAGTAAACATTTCAGAGTTGACTAGTCTGTTCTCACCTTATTGCTATTCTGGTCTACTATGTGAGTCATATAGATGATATTTAGAATGCTTTTATTCAGTTATTCTAAGCACAGTGATACCATGACACTGTGTATGGTGTGGGCCCCATAAAGTGGAACTGTGACAGCATAGCCTGCTGCTCCAGTCTGCACTGGGAACTTTTATTGTTAAATGTGGAAAACAGTGCTATCTGTGAAAGAAACACTTCAGAACAAGTATATCTCAAATATAATGCTTTTAATGAGATGAGAAAACTATTTTGCTTTGTAGTGCTTAGCATATGAAGATGTATTAATTCTGTCATTCAATAATTATTTCTAACCTTCATAAATACTTTGTCATGCACATAAAATGTCAGACATATGGGAATTGTAAACACTGTTAAGATAGCTATTAAATAATACAAGATGCATAGATCTTAGAAAATCCCCCAATAATTAATGAAAATGTAGAAGTCTTTTTGTGGCTTACTTAATAGAAATTACTGGACCTTTCTGATCCTGTGCCACAGCACCCAGAGCTGATCCTGTGCCACAGCACTCCATACCCAAATACTGACACGAAATAACTGGTCTCCCAGAAGTGCCAGTGAGCACAGATAAGACCACCTCTTCTCTTCAAATTCCTGGCCCAGTAGGTACCCCCCTGAGCCATCAGGACACAAGAACTAAGGAACAGCCAGGGACAGGAACCTTCGGCTTTCTATCTGCACCCTGGAGGTTACACTGTACCACAGTTCTTAATACCCAAATTCTTCCTGGGAGAACTGGTCTCCCAGGAGTACTGACACAGAGGCTTACAAGAATGATAAGCCTCAGTCAGAGACAGCAAAACCAGCTAACACCAGAGGTAACCAGATGGCAAGAGGCAAGGGTAAGAACATAAGCAACAGAAACCAAGGCTACTTGGCATCATCAGAACCCAGTTCTTCCACCACAGCTAGCCATGGATACGCCAACACACCAGAAAAGGAAGACTCTAATTAAAAATCACATTTCATGATATCATAGAGGACTTTAAGAAGGACATGAATAACTCCTTTAAAGAAAAAAAGGGAACATATATAAACAGGTAGAACCCCTTAAAGAGGAAACACAAAAATCCCTTAAAGAATTACAGGAAAACACAAACAAACAGGTGAAGGAATTGAACAGAGCCATCCAGGATCTAAAAATGGAAATAGAAACAATAAAGAAATCACAAAGGAAGACAACCCCAGAGAAAGAAAACCTAGGAAAGAAGTCAGGAGTCATAGGTGTAAGCATCATCAACAGAATAAAAGAGACAGAAGAATCTCAGGGGCAGAAGATACCATAGAAAACATTGACACAACAGTCAAAGAAAATGCAAAATGCAAAAACTGACTAACCCAAAACATCCAGGAAATAAAGGACACAATGAGAACACTAAACCTAAGGATAATAGGTATAGAAGAGAGGGAAGATTCCAAACTTAAAGGACCAATAAATATCTTCAACAAAATTATGGAAGAAAACTTCCCTAACCTAAAATAAGAGCTGCCCATAAACATAAAAGAAGCCTACAGAACTCTAAATAAATTGGACCATAAAAGAAATTCCTCCTGTCACATAATAGTCAAAACACAAAATGCACTAAACAAAGAAAAATATTAAAAGAAGTAAGGGGAAAAGGTCAAGTAACATGTAAAGGCAGACCTATCAGAATTATACCACACTTCTCACCAGGGACTATGAAAGCTAGAAGATCCTGGGCAGATCTCATATAGCACCTAAGAGAACACAAATGCCATCTCAGACTACTATATTCAGCAAAACTCTCAATTACCATAGATGGAGAAAGCAAGATATTCCATAACAAAACCAAATTTACACAATATCTTTCCACAAATCCAGCCCTATAAAAGATAATAGATAGAAAACTCCCAACACAAGGAGGGAAACTACACCATATAAAAAGCAAGAAAGTAATCTTCTTTCAACAAACCCAAAAGAAGATAGCCACACAAACATAAAAAATAACATCAAAAATAACAAGAAACAATAATAATTATTCCTTAATATCTCTTAACATTAATGGACTCAATTCCCCAATAAGCACACATTGCACCTCATACAATAATAGTGGGAGACTTCAACACCCCACTCTCATCAGTGGACAGATCATGAAAACACAAACTAAACAGAGACCCAGTGAAACTAACAGAAGTTAGAGACCAAATGGTTTTAACAGATATCTATAGAACATATCATCCTAAATAAAAAGAATATACCTTCTCAGCACCTCATGGTATGGTCTCCAAAATTGACCATATAATTGGTCATAAATTAGAACTCAACAGATATAAGAAGATTATAATAATCCCATGAATCCTATCAGATAACTATGGATTAAGGCTGGTCTTCAATAACAACAAAAACAACAGAAAGCCCACATACACATGGAAGCTGAACAATGCTTTATTCAATGATAACTTGGTCAAGGAATTATTAAAGAAAGTAATTGAAGACTTTTTAGAGTTTATAGAAAATGAAGGTACAAAATACCCAAAGTTACGGGATATAGTGAAAGCAGTACTAAGAGGAAAACTCATAGCTCTGAATGCCTTGAAACTGGAGAGAGCATGCACTAGAAGCTTAACAGCACTCCTGAAAACTCTAGAACAAAAAGAAGCAAATACACCCATAGACAGCAGGATATAATCCAATAGGGGCTGAAATCAACCAAGAAAAAAAAAAAAGAACTATTTAAAGAATCAACAAAACCAGGAGTTGGTTCGTTCAGAAAATCAAAAAGATAAACACTTAGCCACACTAGAGGGTACAGAAACAGTACACAAATTAACAAAATCAGAAATGAAAATGGAAATATAACAATAGAAACTGAGGAAATTCAAGAAAATCAGATCCTTTTATAAAGCCTATATTCCACAAAACTGGAAAATCTGGATGAAATTCAAAAATTTCCAGATAGATACCAAATACCAAAGATAAATCAGGAAAAGATAAACCATTAAACAGTCCCATAACACCTAAAGAAATAAAACCAGTCATTAAAGGTCTCCCCCCAAAAAAAGCCCCAAACCAGATGGGCTTAGTGCATAGTTCTATCAGACCTTCAGAGAAGACCTAATACTAATACTCTTCAAATATTCCACAAAATAGAAATGGAAAGAACACTACCCAATTCATTCTATGAAGCCACAGTTATACTGATGCCTAAACCTCACAAAGACCCAACAAAGAAAGAGTACTTCAGAACAATTTGACTTAAGAATATTTATGCAAAAATACTCAATAAAATTCTCATAAACCAAATCCGAGAACACATCAAAATGATCATTCACCACAATCAAATAGGCTTCATCCCAGGGATGCAAGGATGGTTCAATATATGCAAATTAATCAATGTAATTTTCTACATAAACAAACTCAAAGAAAAAAAAAACACATGATCATTTCATTAGATGCTGAAAACAAATTTGACAAAATTCAACATCCTGTCACATTAAAAGTCTCGGAAATATCTGGAATTCAAGACTCATACCTAATCATAGTAAAAGCAATATAGAGCAAACCAGTAGCCAACATCAAATTAAATAGAAAGAAACTTGAAGCAATCCCACTAAATTCAGGGACTAGACAAAGCTGCCCTCTTACTCCCTATCTATTCAATATAGTACTTGAAGTTCTAGCTAGAGCAATTAGGCAACAAAAGGAGGTCAAAGGGATACAAATCAGTAGTCAAAATATCATTATATGCAGATGATATGATAGTATAAAGTGACCCCCAAAATTCCACCAGAGAACTCCTAAAGCTGATAAACAACTTCAGCAAAGTAGCTGGATATAAAATTAACACAAAGGAATCAGCAGCCTTCCTTTACTCAAAGGATAAACAGGCTGAGAAACAAATTAGGGAAATAACACCCTTCACAATAGTCACAAATAATATAAAATCCTTGGTGTGATTCTAACCAAGCAAGTGAAAGATCTGTATGACAAGAACTTCAAGTCTCTGAAGAAAGAAATCAAAGAAGACCCCAGAAGTTGGAACGATCTCCCATGCTCGTGATTGGCAGGATTAATATAGTAAAAATGTCCATTTTGCCAAAAGCAATCCACAGTTTCAATACAATCCACATCAAAATTTCAACTCATAGTATTAGAAAGAGCAATTCTCAAAGTCATTTAGAAAAACAAAAAACCCAGGATAGTGAAAACTATTCTCAAAATAAATAAATAAATAAATAAATAAATAAATAAATAAATAAAAATAACTTCTGGGGAATCAGCATCCCTGACCTCAAGCTGTACTACACAGCAATAGTATAAAAAAGTGCATGGTATTGGTACAGTGACAGGCAGGAAGATGAATGGAATAGAATTGAAGACCCAGAAATGAACCTACACACTTGAGCTCACTTGCTCTTTGACAAAGAAGCTAAAACTATCCAGTGAAAAAAGATATCATTTTCAACAAATGGTGCTGGTTCAACTGGTGGTCAACATATGGAAGAATGCAAATTGATCCATTGTTATCTCCCTGTACAAAGCCCTAGTGTTGTGGAATGCCAGGGCAGGAAGAAGGGAGTGTGTGGGTGGGTGATGGAGCACCCTCATAGAGGCAGGAGGAGGGGGGATGGTATAGAGTTTTCTGGAGGGGAGACCTCGAAAGGAAAAAACATGTGAAATGTAAATAAAGTATCCAATAAAAATTACTGATCAGGCCTATGTTCTGCCACAACAGCTGTCTTGCCACCTCAGCTTTCCCTCTATTAGATGTCTTCTACTGCAAATCCACTACTTTATCAGGAAGGGGCTTAGGTTTCACCTGGTTGCTAGGTGTCCAAGGGCAGGAATCCTTAAGGGCTTTTAACATGCAAATATTGTGGGCTTCAGGCTCAGAGCTCAGACCCATACAAAATCTCTCCTAACCAAATGCATCATTATCATGCTACCCCTAAATCTCTAAATAGGCAGCAAACACATCAATGTCACTGTGTTAAACATGGGTACAAACATAAATTTTAGTTATGCCTAAAGAAAAATAAAATTTTGACATTTTCAGCAAAGTGGATTGAACATGACATAAGCCAGATGTAGATGATAAATACCAAGTATTTTCTCTCATTTGTGAAAATCTAGATTTTTGGGGTGATGAGGAGTAGAGGTTGTGAAGTGTGTGTGTGTGTGTGTGTGTGTGTGTGTGTGTGTGTATCTAATTTGTATCTCTTGCTTCCCTTGTTCTACTAGGCTAGCAAATACTTTAAATTATATTAAGAATGGAGAATATACATTCTTGCCTTAGTCCTGATTTTAGTAGAAATACTTTGATATTTCCATACTCAGTAAAGGCTGGCAACAGGCTTGTCACATACAGGCTTTAATAAGATGGTATGTATTCCTTAGTTTCTCCAAGACTTATCATGAAGAACTGTTGGATTTCGTCAGAAATCCTATACTACCTTAATTAAGATGATCCATGATCCTGTGATTTGCCCATATATGCATATAGAGACAGGGTTTTTCTGTATAGCCCTGGCTGTCCTGGAACTTACTCTGTAGACCAGGCTGAACTTAAACTCAGAAATCCACCTGCCTTTGCCTCTCAAGTGCTGGGATTAAAGGCATGCACCACCACGCCCGGCTAGATATTTTTTTTTTATTTATATGTCATACGATATCTCTTTTCCCAGTTTCCCCTCCAAACAAAAAACAAAAAACAACAACATGAACAAACCCCTGTTTCCTCCCCTCTCCCCCTGCTCACCCTCCCACCCTCTCCTTCTTACTGGCCTGGCATTCCCCTACACTGGGGCATAGAACCTTCATAGGGCCAAGGGGCCTCTCCTCCCACTGATGACTGACTAGGCCATTCTTTTCTTCATATGCTGCTGGAGCCATTAGTCCCACCATGTGTACTCTTTGGTTGGTGGTTGAGACCCTGGGAGCTATGAGGGTACTAGTTAGTTTGTATTGTTGTTCATCCTAAGTGGCTGCAAACCCCTCAGCTCCATTGGTCCTTTCTCTAACTGCTTCATTGGGACCCTGTACTCACTTCAATGGATGGCTGTGAGCCTCTACTTCTGTATTAGTCAGGTACTGTCAGAGCCTCTCAGGAGACAGCTATATCAGGCTAGAGTGCCCTTCCTTCAGTCTCTACTCCATAGTTAGTCTTTGCAACTCTTCCAATGGGTATTTTGTTCCTCCTTTTAAGAAGGAATGAAGTATCCACATTTTGGTCAGTGGTTAAGAGCACTGACTGCTCTTCCGGAAGTCCTGAGTTCAAATCCCAGCAAACACATGGAGGCTCACAACCATCTATAATGAGATCTGATGCCCTCTTCTGGTATGTCTGAAGAAACCTACAATTGTACATATATATGATAAATAAATCTTTAATATATATGTGGATTGTATATATATATATATATATATGTATATATACATATATATATATATAGTTTGTTTTTATCTGACATGTTAAAATATTCATGAAGCTCTGGAATAAAGAATTTTATCATGACCTTTCAAACTTGGTCTTAAATTCCATTTGCAAGCATTTTATAGTTTCTGCATTCTAGTTCATCAGAGATATTGGTTCATAATTTTCTTTAACTGTTCTTTCTTCACATAGCTTTATATAAGGATAAAACTAGCTTGATGTACAGGAGCCAGGAGTGGAGGCAGTGTTTGTGATGTAAATGAGCGATTAAATAAGTAAGTAAGTAAATAAGCGAAAACAGTTTGGTGGTGTTTCTTCCTCTTACATTCCATGGGATATGTTTGAACAATTATATCAGTTCTTTAAAAGACAGATTTCAGAGGTGGTTAAGTCGAGGCCTAGAAGTTGTTTTTATTTGGGAGAGCTTTTAAGTATCAATCTGAAAAGAGTTCAGTGCTACACTGGGATCTCAAACATCCGGTGTAGTTGATAACTGGCTAATGAAGTCTTCTTATTAGCTTAGACCCACATATAAGTAGTCTTTTCTGGTGGAAACCCCGAAATACATTGGAGGTGGTATCACACTTAGCAGAAGTCCAGGGTTGTATGGAAAAAAAAAAAAACATTGTGAAAGCCAAGGGAAATAAAACAATATTCCTTTGTGTTTTCTATTTCAGTTCCTGATTCTAAGTTTATGTCCTATTGGATATTGTGCTTGGCTTCCCTCAGTCTATTGTGACTCAGGATATGTGAGTCAATTAAACCCTTTCCTACTTAAGTTGCCTTAGGTCATGATCTTAAGACATGTTGTCCCTTTTATGAGTTTTTAATATTGTAAGTTGTAACAATCAACTTAAATTTTAAGTTGGATTAACATAAATTTTTATATGACAATTTGCCATTCTCCTTCAATTATATTTCAGTTCTAGAATGATTATATTTTCTTTCCATCCCTCTAATGACTTTACTTTAATGTTTACTGGCAATTCTTGCTTGTCAACTAACTATATCTAGAATTAAAAAAAACTCAAAGGGTTGGGTACACCCATGGGAAATTTTCTTGATTGAATCATTTAATGTATGAAAACCCACCTAAATTCAGATCTTTTATACTGGGAAGATCCAGATTTTCAAGTGATAGCCTATATAAAGGACATGGAAAAAGGAAGTGCTTGTTCTTTGCCTGTTTGTAATCATTAAAGCTGACAAGTTCTCTCCTTCACTGGCATTAAGAGCCATTGTTGGAATAGTCAAACCACAGCCTATAAGCCACTCAAATAGAGCTCATAGACATATGTGTTCATTCTATCAGTTCTCTTTATCTAAAGAAACTCAACTAAGGCATCATTATGTACTGCTATTCAGCTTTCAGAGACTATGTATGCTTTCTGTTTCTATTGGAACATATATTTTATGTTTCAGAAAGAATATAACATGGTAATATTCTTATACTTGTTAAGACTTGCTTTGTGTACTATTATATAATTTGTTTCAAAGAAGTACCATAGGCTGCTGGGATACAGGTTCTATGTTCCATAAATGTTTATTAGGCACATTAGATCTATAATATTATTTAATCAAGATGTTTCTTTAGTATTTGTATTACCTGCTAATTCATGATATTTAGAATGAACAGTGAGAAATTTAAATGTACAATCAGATGACTTAAAAGAGCCCCAGGTCTCATGCACTGACACATGGAATTCCTGTCAATCAGGCTAAACTATTTCTTTGGGACAGCTTTTACAAAGAATAAAATGACACTATAAATAAATAACAAATAAAAAAGAAAAGGACAAAAGGGAGTGGGCCTGGAACATAAAAAGAGACTAAACAAGAGCTGGCCTGCTAAACTGTCATGTATTAAACAAAGGAGGAATAAATGTGAAGAGAAGAAAATTTACTGGGGCATAGAGTCCAAACCCAGTCTCCCCTGGTTGCTATTTGCAGCTTCAGTCTTTTCAGCAGTCCTTCTTGAATCCCTAGATGCTGACTACAACCCTAGAACAGAGTTACTGTTGCCCAGAAGTCAGGTTTTAAATGCTGTTGTCGCTCTTGGTGATTGTTTGAGAGATCTAGGTTTGGATACATGTCAGAAGCTATCCAGGAGAGGCTAAGGCTACCAGATGACTTTCCTAAGATGGTTCACTGTTTCTGTATGGACTGTGAGACTTTGCCTCAGGATTTCTTCTTATATGTCTTTCGTGTCATCATTAAGTTAATGTAATAATTCCTGTGCATTAGCTCATCCTATTAGGCAGAGTTTTTGCAGCCCAACAAAGGTATATTGTGTTATAACAATAATATGTAAACAAATGATGATTTCTTAATTTCTAGTAGTTATTCTATAGAATTTCTAAGTTTATACTAGTAACTGTTGAACCCTTTATAGAAGGGGCTACAATTAAAGCCCTGCAAGTCTTCATGCATCACATGCTATTTGCAATAGGATAGAAAGCAGTCATAAAACATTCCTTTTAGGTTGGTTTTAAAACCATCATCTGATAACAAAAAGCCATAAACTGGGAATGAATGATTTATTGTATGTGTAAGGACAGAAGATAAAATATTGCTTGGATATATCTATACAAAACTTCAATATTAATGAGACACTAGGGAGATTATTTTCCTCTTGACATACTATGCTAACTTAAACATAAAAATTATAGACTTTTAACTTTTAATCAACATATGACAATTAGCATAGTGGCAGTTAGCAAATGTTTAGTTAGATAATTAGTCCTAATGGAAACACACGTACACATCTTGGTTGTTTTTTCTTATTCAATTTATGATTTGCATCTATGTTTGAACTTGTTGTGAACTTTTGAAAAAAGATGCTTGGAATAATATGTGATCATGTATCTTGAAAAAAATGTAAGTACTGAGAACAACTACAATAGTAAGTCAGGTTTTTCTGAAGATCAATAGGAAGTTAGTTTCCTCCTTTTCTTTCTCATAGAAATAAAGATTAGAATCTCTTTATAAAGTATTTGTTTCTTTTTGTGTCTTTGGAGAAGGTACTGTGAGGTGCTGAGAAGAAGGTATATCCTTTTGTTTTAAGATAAAAAGTTCTATAGATATCTGTTAAATCCATCACTTTCATAACTTCTGTTAGTCTCACTTTGTCTTTGTTTAGTTTCTGTTTCCATGATCTGTCCATTGCAGAGAGTGGGGTATTCAAATCTCCCACTACTATTGTGTGCAGTGTAATGTGTGCTTTGAGCTTTAGTAAAGTTTCTTTTATGAATATAGATGCCCTTTGATTTGGAGCATAGAGTTGCAGAATTGAGAATTCATCTTGGTAGATCATACCTTTTATGAGTATGAAGTGTCCCGCCTTATCTTTTTTGACCACTTTAGGGTGAAAGTCGATTTTATTCAATATTAGAATGGCTACTCCAGCTTTTTTCTTGGGACCACTGGCTTGGAGGATTGTTTTATTCTGAAGTAGTGTCTGTCTTTGTAACTGAGGTAGGTTTCCTGTATGCAACAAAATGTTGTGTCCTGTTTATGTACCTAGTTTGACAGTCTATGTATTTTTATTGGAGAATTGAGTCCACTGATATTAATAGACATTAAGTAAAAGTAATTGCTGCTAACTGTTATTTTTGTTGTTAGAGTTGGAATTCCATTCATGTGGCTATCTTCTTTTAGTTTTGTTGGAAGATTTTTTTTTCTTTTTCAGAGATGTAGTTCCCCTCCTTGTGTTGGAGTTTTCCATTTATTACCCTTTGAATGGCTGGATTTGTGGAAATATATTGTGTGAATTTGGTTTTGTCATAGAATACTTTGGTTTCTCCATCTTTGATAATTGAGAGTTTTGCTAGGTATAGTAGTCAGGGCTGGTATTTATGTTCCCTTAGGGTCTGTATGACATCTGCCCAGGATCTTCTAGCTTTCATAGTCTCTGGTGAGAAGTCTGATGTAATTCTGATAGGCCTGCCTTTATATGTTACTTGACCTTTCCCCCTTACTGCTTTTAGTATTCTTTCTTTGTTCTGTGCATTTGGTGTTTTGACTATTATGTGGCAGGAGGAATTTCTTTTCTGATGCAGTCTAATAGGAGTTCTATAGGCTTCATGTATGTTCATGGGCATCTCTTTCTTTTGGTTAGGAAAGTTTTCTTCTATAATTTTGTTGAAGATATTTACTGGCCCTTAAGTTGGAGGTCTTCACTCTCTTCTATACCTATTATCCTTAGGTTTGGTCTTCTCATTGTGTCCTGGATTTCTTGCATGTTTTGGGTCAGGACCTTTTTGCATTTTGCATTTTTGTTGACTGTTCTGTCAATGTTTTCTATGGTGTCTTCTGTGTCTGAGATTCTTTCTTCTATCTCTTGTATTCTGTTGGTGATGCTTGCATCTATGTTTTCTGACTTCTTTCCTAAAATTTCTAACTCCAGAGTAGTCTCTCTTCGTGATTTCTTAATGGTTTTACTTCCATTTTTAGGTCTTGAATGGTTTTGCTCAATTCCTTCACCTGTTTGCTTGTACTTTCCCGTAATTCCTTAAGGGATTTTTGTGTTTCCTCCTTAAGGTTTTCTACTTGTTTACTCATGGTCTCCTGTAATTCTTTAAAAGATTTTTTTTTGTTTTCTCTTTAATGGCTTGTCCCTCTTTACCTGTGTTCTCCTGTATCTCTCTAAAGGAGTTATTCATGTTCTTCTTAAATTCCTCTAGCACCATTGAGAGATATGATTTTAGATCCAAATCTTGCTTTTCTGGTGTTTTGTAATATCCAGGACTTGCTGTGGTGGGAGTACTAGGTTCTGATGAAGCCAAGTCATCTTGGTTTCTGTTGGTAAGATTCTTGTGTTTGCCTTTTGCCATCTGTTGATCTCTGGTGTTCGATGTTCTTGTTGTCTCTGACTAGAGCTTATTCTTCCTGTGGTTCTGTAAGCCTGTGTCAGCACTTCTGGGAGATCAGCTCTCCTCTGGTAAAACCTGGGTGCAGTTGGCTGTGGATCAGTTGTCAGTCCTGAGTCCTGGGGTCAGAACACACCCTGTAGATACGATTTCCACTTGCAGGAAAGGTGCAGAGAGGGCTGTGCATTTGTTGTCCCTCCTTTGTGTGGACAGAAGTTGAGAGGATCCTGTCCTGGTTGCCCTGCCACTTGTAAGGCCTGTGCCTCCCGGCTGTTCCTGCCTTAGAAAGTCACCAGAGAGAGAATGGTGGACCTCACCAGAGTCCCTGGGTTAGAGCACTCTGTGAAGGCAGGCTCTCCAATTGCAGGGAAGAGGCAGAGAGGGCTGTAGATCCACTGCTGTCACTCCTGGGTATAGACAAGCATCCTGTCCCGGCTGCTCTGCTACTTGTGAGGCCTGAGCATGTACTTCTTTACCACTGTCAACTTGCAATAAGCTAAAGTTGCCTGGAAATAGAAAACCTCAATGAAGAGTCTCCATGTCATGTGCACATGTCTCTGTGTAGTTGTTTTGTTTCAAATTAATGTGGGTTTTGCCATCCTTGGGTAGGTAGTCCTAGCAGGTTTGAGAAAGAAGCTAAAGAGGATTTTGACAACAAGCAAACAAGCAGGGTTCCTTGATGGACTCAGCTTCAGTTCTTGTCCCCAAGTTCCTGTTTAGGTTCCTTCCTCATGTCACTGTGAGATGCAAATTTTAAGATGAAATAAATCCTTTTCTCCTGAAGTTGCTGTTGTCACTTTTTTATTACAACGGCAAAAAGACAAGCTGTAAAAATGACTTCAAAAAATAGGTCAAAATTTTAACAAATTTGCCTTTGTGTTCAGAAAATTTATTATATTTTGTTTCTTTTCAAAAGTCAGTGAAACAATTGAAAATCTTTCCACTACTGTTCATTAGCTAGGTTGTAGGAACACACTACACTAGTTTAAAACACACACACACACACACACACACACACACACACACATACAAGAATCCCTGAATAAAATTGTGTCTGCCTTATAATCTTCTGATATGTGAAGAGGTCACTTAGCAGTATTTCATAGTGTTATACTAACTTAATCATTGAATATTTTTTTGTTATTATAATGTCCAATGTTATGTTATTATGGGTAAAGCTGCATTTGTGTGTACACTTTTGTGTGAAATTTTATTTTATAAATATAAATACATATATTTATATATATGTATGTATGTGTGTGTATGTGTATATATATATACACATACACACATTTGTCGTTGCCCAAGAGAAGGTAAGTGGCTATTTGCACAAAAAGGTTAAAGTTAGGTGCCCAAGCTGATCACAAAATTCTGATATGTTATATTAACATAAAACAATATCCTGGATTTGCTTACTACTATTGTTATAGAAATATTTTTATTAGATATTTTATTTACAATTCAAATGATATCCTCTTTCTCGGAGTTTACCCTCAGAAAAAAAATAAAAAACCCTATTCCCATCCCCCTCCCCAACCTACACTTTCCTGCTTCCTGGCCCTGGCATTCCCCTACACTGGGGCATATAGCCTTTACAGGACCAAGCGCCTCTCCTCCCATCGATTACCAACTAGGCCATTCTCTGCTACATATGCAGCTGGAGCCATGAGTCCTACCATGTGTACTCTTTGGTTGGTGGTTTAGTCCACAATGAATTTATGAAATTCTTAGGGAAATGGATGGATCTGGAGAACATTATCTTGGGTGAGGTAACCCAATCACAAAAGAACACACATGGTATGCACTCACTGAAAAGTGGATATTAGCCTAGAAGATAAGAATATACAAAATACAATCCATAAACCATAAGAAACTCAAGAAGATCAAAGTTTGGATACTTTGATCTTTCTTAGAAGGGGGAGGAAAATACACATGGAAGGAGTTGTAGAGACAAAGTATGGAGCAGGCTCTGAAGGAAGGACAATCCAGAGACTGCCCAACCTAGGAATCCTTCCCATATTCAATGACCAAACTCAGACACTATTGTGGATGCCAGCAAATGCTGGCTGACAGGAGCCTGATATAGCTTTCTCCTGAGAGGCTCTGCCAGTGGCCAACTAATACAGAAGTAGAGGCTCACAGTCACCCATTGGACTGAGCACAGGGTCCCCAATGAAAGAGTTAAAGAAAGGACCCAAGGAGCTGAAGGGGTTTGCAGCCCCATAGGAGGAACAACAATATATACTAACTAATACCCTTCAGAGCTCCCAGGGACTAAATCACCAACCAAAGGGTACACATGTTGTCTAAATATTATCCTTGCAAAGTCAGATAAAGGTGTATCTATCTCTTGTTTTAGTTCTTATTTACAACAGAATATGTAATTATTTCAAATTTAAAAGCTTAATTGAAAATACTATACCTAGCCAAAATTATAAGCCAATATAAGGCCAAAATTATTCCCATAAAATATCTATTATTTGCCAAAGAATAATGGCAATTCAGTATAATTCAGTATTTCAGATGATTCACTTCAGAGAATTCTGGAGACTTAAGAACCCAGCCAGGGCTAAAAAGACAACTTAAGCAAAGAGCCTGGGCTTGTTTTGTAAAAGACTCTTGGGTCTATGTCAGTGTGTGCGTGTGTGTGTGTGTGTGTGTGTGTGTGTGTGTGTGTGTGTGTGTGTGTGTATACAAAGTTATACAAAATAGACCAATATTCATCCAAGTGATGAATGTAAAATTTAGGAAAGTGTTGTTTTTTGAAAGCCATGATGTATGTTGAGTACATAGGGGAGCTTCATGTGGTGAGCTAAATTCCATTCGCTGGTACTGTAATGATTAGAAGTCTTTTTCCTTTCAATAATTTATTAAGACTAAGAAAGTTATTTTATTTACCTTTTATTTTACCAGAAAAAAAGTTAAATTAAATCAGTAGAAAATTAAAATGTTCTTTAATATTCTAAGGTCAAAAAGGGAAAACAGTAAAAAAAATATAAATGATGCTTTAAAATATCAGTAAGTTGCTAATATTCACCTGAAAACTGACCAAGAAATAGGGTATATTATTCCAATTGACCCTCCAGGGCATTGAAATATTAATAAATACACACCATATGAACAAGTCTGGATCCACAGTCTTGACAATGTGAATGAAGAAATCCATTTACCAAACTTACATAAGGAGAAATAGAGGGTCCAAAATGCCATTTTCAACAAAATAACTGAGTCAATAAATAGCAAATTCAAAATAAACTAAATAAGAAAATTAAAATAAGAAAATTCTAAATGCTATATGTTGCTCTAGTGAATTGACCAAAATTTATGTAGGATTTATGCAAATATTCCACAGCTTTTCCTGGAAAACACAAAAAGGAGGAATGAATTTTCACATATTCTGTGGTACATTTCCTCTCCATCCAAAACATTTTAAGAAAGTATTGTAAAAAGACTAAGAAAAATATTCCCAAAGAACGTGGCCACCATGTTCTTCCCAAAGAATATGGTTGCCATGTTCTTCTATAAATACTTGCAAACCACATTCAACAATAAAAGTAATTTTACAACAAACAAGATATGAAATATTCTTGTAAGGAAACTTCAACACTTCAAAATCAGTCAATGTACCCACTACGTGAAAACCAGAGAAAAAGTCATACATATAGCATCTCAATCAGTGAAGAAAGGATCTCCAAGACTTAGCATATACCAAAGCTGAAACCTTTGTGTAAATTAATGACACAGGGCCATCCAAAGGGAGAAAGGTCATCTTAAGAGGTTTCATAATTTTATTTTTAATGACAAAACTTAGAAACTTCACTCTGAATATCAGAACAAATGAAATGATTATAAATTGTTTCTAACATCTATTCAAAATTAATGAAAGCATTTGTGGTACGCTGATTATAAAATAAATGCATAAAGATAGATATTGTAGAAATCCACAAATAATCCACAAAAGGAAAGTGAAAATTCTGGCACATTTTATACCCATACACACATACACACACAAAATGATTCCTTATTTACTAGAAATTATTATGTTTTGAATGTAGAGGACAGTACATTTCAAAATGATATGGAACAAATCATTTCAAAATTATATGTAAGAAATGCTGGTCTTTATGCAACAAAATATTCATAGGATTCTCTAAAGGATGCAGCAAGTCTGGGATGACAGAACAGATAGCTCCATTAATCAATCAGCCTTTTTCTACATTAAAGAACTCAGTGTTGGGCCAGCCAGTTTGATGATGTCTCCATCAAACTCCAAACAGCCATTTGGAAATATCAAAAAGTAATCTTATTGTTTATATAGTATGCTAGCTAGTTTATATGATGCTTGCTAGAGTCATTTGGAGGACGGAACCTCAATTCAGGAAATGTTTGCAGAAGAGTTGCCCTTGGGCAAGCCCTGGTGCATTTTCTTCATTGATGATTGATATATTGCAGCAGTGTATTGTGGACAATATCATCCATGAGCTGGTATGCAATATAAGAAAGCAAAGAAAGTAATGCATGAGGAGCAAGTCCATAAGCATTCTTCCATAGCTTCTGCTTCAGGTTGCTGTTCTTATTGAGTTCCTACAATGTCTTCCTTCAGGGAATTATGGTAGTGTAGAATTGTGTACTGGCTAGTTTTGTGTGTCAACTTGACACAGGCTGGAGTTATCACAGAAGGGAGCTTCAATTGGGGAAGTGCCTCCATGAGGTCCAGCTGTGGGGCATTTTCTCAATTAGTGATCAAGGGGGTAGGGCCCCTTGTGGGTGGTGCCATCCCTGGGCTGGAGGTCTTGGGCTCTATAAGAGAGCAGGCTGAGCAAGCCAGGAAAGCAAGCCAGTAAGAACATCCCTCCATGGCCTCTGCATTAGCTCCTGCTTCCTACCTGCTTGAGTTCCAGTCCTGACTTCCTCTAGTGATAAACAGCAATGTGGAAGTGTAAGCTCAATAAACCCTTTCCTCCCCAATTTTCTTCTTGGTCATGATGTTTGTGCAGGAATCGAAACCCTGACTAAGACAAATTGTAAGCAGAATAAATCCATCCATCCAGCTATGATACTCTTGAGCCCAAAGAACTCTCCCATCTATTGCAGAGATACTTATTATTATTATTATTATTATTATTATTATTATTATTATTATTATTATTATATTTATTAGATGTTTTCTTTATTTACAATTTC
>NW_022196896.1:37960105-37969153 GCF_008632895.1 Mastomys coucha
AAAAGAAAGAAAGAAAAGAAAAGAAAAGAAAACAACAAAAACTAAAACAAACCCCTTATTCCCTCCCCTCTTCCTTTGCTCACCACCTACCCTCTCCTGCTTCCTGGTCCTGGCATTCCCCTACACTGAGGCATAGAGCCTTCACAGGGCCAAGGACCTCTCCTCCCATTGATGACCAACTTGGTCATTCTCTGCTATACATATGCTGCTGGAGCCATGAGTCCCACAATGTGCATGTACTCTTTGGTTGGTGTTTTAGTCCCTGGGAGCTCTGAGGGTACTAGTTATTTCATATTGTTGTTTGTCTTAAGGGGCTGCAAACCCTTCAGCTCCTTGGGTCTTTTCTCTAGATCCTTCATTAGGGACCCTGTACTCAGTCCAATAGATGGCTGTGAGCCTCTACTTCTGTATTAGTCAGGTACTGTCAGAGCCTCTCAGGAGACAGTTATATCAGGCTCCTGTCATCCAGCACTTGCTGGCATCCACAATAGTGTCTAGGTTTGACGATTGAATATGGGAAGGATTCCTACATGGAGAAGTCTCTGAATTGTCCTTCCTTTAGTCTCTGGTCCATAGTTAGTCTCTACAACTCCTTCCATGGGTATTTTGTTCCCCCTTTTAAGAAGGAACAAAGTATTTACACTTTGGTCTTCTTTCTTCTTGAGTTTCTTATGGTTTGTGGTTTGTATTTTGTGTATTCTGATCTTCTGAGCTAATATCCACTTATCAGAGAATGCATACCATGTATGTTCTTTTGTGATTGGGTTACCTCACTCAGGATGATATTCTCCAGATCCATCCATTTCTCTAAGAATTTCATAAATTCGTTGTTTTTAATAGCTGAGTAATACTCCATTGTGTAGATGTACCACAATTTCTGTATCCATTCCTCTGTTGAGGGACATCTGGGTTGTTTCCAGTTAAGGCTGCTATGAACATGGTGGAGCATGTTTCCTTATTACATGTTGGAGTATCTTTTGGGTATATGCCCAGGAGTGGTATAGCTAGGTTCTCTGGTAGAACTACATCCAATTTCTGGAGGAACCGCTAAACTGATTTCCAGAGTAGTTGTACCAGATTGCTATCCCATCAGCAATGAAGGAGTATTCCTATTTCTCCACAACCTCGCCAGCATTTGTTGTCACCTGAGATTTTTATCCTAGCCATTCTGACTGGTTTGAGGTGGAATCTCAGGGTTGTTTTGATTTGCATTTCCCTGATGACTAAGGATGTTGAATATTTCTTTAGGTGCTTCTCAGCCATTTGGTATTTGTCGGTTGAGAATTCTTTGTTTAGCTCTGTACCCCATTTTTTAATAGGGTTATTTGGTTCTCTGGAGTCTAACTTCTTAAGTTCCTTGCATATATTGGATATTAGCCCTCTATCAGATAAAAGATTGGTAAAGATCTTTTCCCAATTTGTTGGTTTACTGCAGAGATTCTTGCTCTCCCTTATTTATTGTAGCTTGATTCATGATAGACAGAATGTGGAAGCAGCCTAGATGTCCCATCAGCAGATAAATGGATCAGGAAAATGTGGTAGTTTTGCAGAGTAAAATATTATTCGACTGAAGAAACTGAAGAAATAAAACACAATTCATGAATTACAGACAAGTGGATATAGCCACAAAAATAATGATCTTGAATGAGGTTATCCAGACCCAAAAGGATAAATATGGTGTATATTATTTTAAGGCTTTAATAGACATTATATTATCTCAATAACCACAGAGGTTTGATACAAAGTAAGGAGCTAGAAGGGAAGATCTCCCAAAAAGGGGTAAATATATCATAGAGTTAGAAAGAAATAGGGGTAGATTAAATATATACATATATATATATACATATATACATACATATATATGTATACACACATATACAAATGACCCTTAGTGTTATCTAGGCGCAGGCCTTTAATCTCAGCACTTGGGAAGCAGAGACAGGTAGATTTCTGAGTTCGAGGCCAGCCTGGTCTACAGAGTGAGTTCCAGGACAGCCAGGGCTACACAGAGAAACCCTGTCTCAAAAAAAAAAAAAAAAAAAAAGAAAAGAAAAAGAAAAAAATGAAAAGGTAAGGTTGAAGCAAAGATTGACAGTTAGGGTACAGGATATAGAGTTTATGTACAGCTGAGCTCCAGAGTCCTGTCCTTAGTGGGAAATCAATATGTGGTGGAAAGCCCAAAGGACTATTGTGGGTATTTCTCTGAGATTAGTTTTGCTCAAGAAAAGTCTTGTAATGTCCTCTCCTAATGGAAATTTAAAAAAGGTAAAGGCAATTTTGGATGCTCTACTGAGAGGATAGAAAGGGCACAGGCAGGGCAGAAGGTTTGAGATGCTGGATAAACAACTTGCTCATATCCTTGACTGTGCCTAAGGGACTGAATCCTACTGTATACCCTGCCACTCATCATCCATTCTCAACTCTGGCTGTTTAAAAAGCCTGCCGTTTCAAGCACTCTGATACTGCCCCTGGAAATGATTGCTGGATACAGCTTTTCTCAAAGGCTTCGAAGACTCTAGGAGAGTCCCCACTCATTGAATTACTGTTTTTGTATAAAATTACCAGCAACTCTTACTCAACACCATCCCTCACTTTCTCCTAACTTTTAATTTTAAAATCCTATACCATACTGATAAATTTCTTTTAGAAAAATAGATATACTAAAACATTTCATTACCAAATTTATAATGTATTCTTACAATTGTGCATTTACAAGGTCATGAATTTGATAGCTAACTTCCAAAAGAGGATCACAAGTTGTACTTAAGGCAAGGATGGCTGGGAAGCTCCATGAACATGTCTCCAGCACAGTCCATAGACTCTGCTTTAGGATCAAAGGTATCAACAAAAGAATATAGGAAATACCATGATAACCGCTATACAGAAAAGCTATTGGCATTCCAATCTTTATATGCGTGACCACTGATACATGGATTTCTAACAGACCATGAGGATTTTGCTTTCCATCCCCCACACCATAGCTTTGATTCTGAAAACTATGGTCAGAATTCCTCCTATGTTATCTTCAGTACTAACTTACAACAGCCTAAGGTATGTCAGAATGATTTTGCAGCCCATAATTCCAGAAGCCTTATAGCAAAATTTCCATTAGAGCCCAGGGATAAATAGGAGCTCCAGAAGGGTATTTTAGCTAAAGTCTATGGTGAATTTCTTATAGTCTTAAGGATTTATGCTTTTATTTCTTGTTTGTTTTTTTATGCTCATGAGTTACATGTATGAGAGAAAGGTAAACATAATCTGATTTATTTTTCATTTTAAAAAGATGTTTATTTTTACATTTTAAATTGTGTGTATATAAACATATCTTTGAGAAGGTACGTGCCTTTGAATAAAGGTTTCTTCAAAGTCTATAGGCATTGGATTCCCTGACACTGGAGTTACAGGAAGCTTAATGTGGAAGCTGTCAATCAAACTTCATGAAGAAGAGTTAAGGGAGATAGGATTCAGGTGGATGGGAGTTCAACAGCAAGAACTCTGAGACGTCAGCTTTTTGTTACAAGAAGACATTGATAGGAGAAATGGCAGGAAGGCATGGACATGATTATCTAAACAGGATTAAGTAGATGAAAATGGAAAACGCAGGCAAAGTTCATTTAGAGGACTACTACTGTAAGCATTTTGTCTAGGCTCCACACTACAGTTACCTGGCAACAGCCAGGTGTGCCTGACTCACTATCAAAGGAACTGCTGTCCCCTCCTCATTCTCTTGCTCTCTTGCCTTCCTGCTCTCTCTCTGTCCTCTTACCCCTTCCCACTCTTTCCTCATTCCCCTCTTCCCGCCTTTTGACATGCTCATGGCCAGCCTTCTCTACTCTCTCTCTCTGCCCTTCTATGTCTCTACTACCCTCTCAGCTCCCCTACCAATTCCATGAATAAAATAGATTCTATACTATACCTTCATGTGGCCAGTCCCTCAGGGGGAAGGGATGTTTCAGCATGGGCCCACAGAGGCACCCCCTTCTCCCACTCCTAACTGTACATCCACCAAACATATTCCTTCTCTCCTTATCTTTTTATAAAACACAACACTTACCCTTAGGGTCCTTTCTATTCAGACCAGATAAAGCTGCTTCTTTCTCTTCCTGATCATCTCTGTCTTCATTCATTCATAGATGCTCAACTCTTGACTAACATATAGATCCACAACTGATTAAAATGTAGAGAATTAGAGACACTGGGATGCTCTTTACTAAATTGATATCACATCTTATCATCTGAAAGCTTAGGGGTCACTGTGGAAGGCATCTGGAAATATTGTAATATAGAGAGGTTTATATAACTATAAGGGAGGAATGTTGCACACTAGATACAACAGAGTATATACAAACTCACAATGGTTTTAAGAATTAAGACAAAACTTATACAAATTCAGGCCAGAAATAATCCCAGCATGGAGGGAGGAAGTGGGCATGAAATCCCATAGAGCTATTACCGATAGTATGTTGGGAAAGAAAGTCAAGTTTTTTAAGGGTGTGTCCCTTGGTGGATCTAACATCTTCCCTTGGAAGGCCACATATGCAAACTTATATGGACAATAAAATTTTCCTTGATGAATTTTCAAAACCAAATGTAAACACATATTATGGTGGATACAAGAGAATTATATCGTGGAGGAGTTGGGGTAGATGTAGATATGATGAAAATACACTGCATGAACTTCTCAAAGAACTAATAAAAATGAGAAAAAAGTATTCTCTTGGTCTTTAGTGTTTTAGGACAATTTCAAGTACTTGCTACCTCTATCCAGAGCCTTCTATTTCTCTTAGTCACTGATGACTTTGACCCACACTGCCGCCTGTTTTGACATTGTTGCTGAGTCTATACCACACCAAGCATTTCAGTGCACTGCACAAGGGCAAGCAAACAGGTCTGAAAGGCACTGTTTATACATAATAATTCATTGTTTGTTTAATGCCAATGTCTTAAGTGTTTTCTCTAAACCATTTCTATTCAACTTTGTTTTGGTTCTACTAATATTCTCAGCTTTAAATGTTGAAACATTGGCTTACAAAGGTTGTTGCTAGGATACCTAAAAAGAAAAACACAAGAAAACAAGATGACAGTGAAGTCAAAGAAGGAGGAAGAGGAGGAAAGAAAAGGAGACAAAATTCTAAAGATAGGCATGATCAACAATGCTCAGTGTTATAGCTTTCTTTCATGAGTTTTGCATACTATGTTTTTCATCCAAAGTATTATCATCTGAGTACAGAGAAACTTCCTCCTTAAAATTATGATTTACTGTGGTAAATTTAGTAGCATTGGCGAGTACATATAGACAAATTGTGGAACTCTTATACATGTTGGTATGGATTTAAACTATGCAGCTACTTAGAAAACAGTATAAGGGTTCTTCAAAGGGCTAGAAATAGAACTACCATATAACATGGCAATGACATTCCAGAGCATATGCCCAAATGACTCTATATGTTCCTAGAGAGTTACTGTGCGTTGCTGTTCTTTTCATAGTAGGAAGAACTGATGTCAACTTAGATATCCATGAGCAGATGAGTAGATATTAAAAATATGGTATATGTATACAATAGCATGTTTAAGTTGTAAAATAACAGAAATTATAATTATTTCAGGAAAATAAATGGAGCTAGAAAAATTATATTGATGAAGTAATCTAGGTCTGGAAATTCAAATATGGCATTATGTTTATCATAAGTAGGACAAGGATTTAAAATTTCAGATTTGTTTATTTAAAGTATTATGTCTGTAGAGACATAGAAACAAGGAAAAAGCCATGGCAGGAGGGTGAACAGAGAGTTTAAAGGGAGTAGAGATGGTAGAATATGTATCCTATGAAATAGAGGAAGAGAACTTGGAATGACAATTTTTAAACAAGAATGGGTTTGGAGGTTGGAAGAGAAGTCGGAGTTCAAAGTAAGGATCAATAGCAAAGCTAAGGATGTATTAAAAAGTCACATAGAAATCTACTACTCTATAAGTCATTTAAAAATGAATTTGAACAGAATTAGCATATATCATGGGTAGATAATCATGATCCTGGAAGCTCTGGGTATTAATAAAATTCCAGTGCAAAGTAAGAGACACCACTGTAGAAGTACTTACTCAAAAAAGTCCAATAGCCACTCCTTAAAAAGAAGCTTATATAGGTTTTGGCCATTTTTATTGGTGGCCATCTAGAACTGTATGGTAAGAATCTATTTCTGAAAACACTATATTTTCATTTCAGAATTCAAAGAAATCTTTTTGGAATTGAACTGGAAGCCTTCCTCTCTGCTGGCTACACTTCATAGTACTGGAACTGGCTTACAGACAGCTGGGGAGAGAAATCAGCAACTGCTTTCTGAGTTTTGAATTTTCATGCTGTGATACCAACTTGCCATGCAAGATGTGCTTCTTGGCTCAATAATGGCACAACTGTTATAGAAGTAACTACTTGATTTTTGTTGTATGAAAGCCTTGCTTTGTAGTTAATGCCAATTACTTTGTACTTGTGGGCATACTGTCAATATGTCTCTTAAATACTTATGTTTACAATTACAGATTAACAATGTTCTCAACCTTGATCAAAGAAGTGTCTCTTCGCAATGCATGGTAGGTAATATAAAAACTCCTAGCTAGTTAAGATTCTGAGAACAAGTGAATTTTTAATGCTCACCAATAAGCAGATATCTATATCACTTTCTCTAAGGGAACATTGCAGAAGAGGGTGTAGATGAATGTAAAAGCCAAATAATCATGAGGATGGGCTTGAACCCCTGTCTTGTGGGCTGAGGCACTTATCACTCAACATCTGTGGTATGCTGTGTAGGCCCTGCATAAGACTATGATAGTAAAAACTCAATCATCAATGGAGGAATGGCTCATAGGTGCCTGTTTACCCAGGAGTGCCAACTGGTCAATGAGGAGAAGTCATTGTCTCCATTAATGTAGTCACTTGGTGAGTTACTCAGAGTACAGTGGATGGCTTTCTATTCATATGTGCACTGGTAGCTCTGGTTAAACTCAGTAGAACACAAAGTGAAAACAGAACAACACCAAAGTATTTTAACATACATTCTCATTTGTTTTGTCAACTCCACCCAAAACAGAGTTATCCAAAAAGATAAAACAAAAAAATCAATCAAAAAATTGACTTCATTAGACTCTCCTAGAGCATGTTGGTGGGGCTATTTTCTTGATTGATGATTAATGTTGAAGTACTCAGCCAATTGTGGGTAGGTGGGTCTGATTTGTATAAGAAATTAAGTTGAATAAACTACAGGAAATAAGCCAGGAAGCAGTGTTTTTCTGTGGTCTCTGCTTCAGTCTGGCTTTGAATTCCTGCCCTGAATTCCCACTTAAATTTGTACGACCAAATAAAACTTTTCCTTCTCAAGTTGTGTGTGTGTATGTGTGTGTGTGTGTGTGTAGGGGGTATCCACACTAACACAGAAGCAAAGCAGTGCCATGTAGATGGAGACTTGGCAGGAAGAAGGGAAGAGGGAAGGTTTCAATGACAGGATGAGAAGAAAAAGACAAGATGAGGGGATATACAAAATTGTCACAAAATAAATTATTGTAATAAAAGAAACTGGCAATGCCTACACATGTAGTACTTTTACAGGCTTGGATTTAGCCCAACATTAAAGAAGTTGAAGTTTTGAGAATTTGTGGTTTATTGTTTGTCTTTGCTTTAAAAAAGGAAGACTACAAATCAGAATTTGATGAAAATCAGCAGCCAAAAACAGATTTCACTACTAACATGTTACCTGAGAATTCCCAACATAGTTAATGACAAACATAAAACATAAAAAAATAGGCACCAACTAAGTCTAAGTAAAAAGAATTACTGAAAAAATCTTGTATATTTCAATATAGTTTTTGCAAACTTAGATATTAGGGGCATCAGTCCTGACCTTCTAGTCTTGACAATTAACATTTCAAAAACTATTTGAAAATAATTAAAATTCAATAATTTCACAGATGACTTTCTTTGGCAAGATGTAATTCAAAATGAAATTGACCACAGTGGTTCAAATTTTCAAGAAGCTACTAATCATTTGCTGCTCAAAATCAATTGCTAAATTTTGAACCATATTAGTAGTTAATGCATGATGTAGGACTGGAAGATTACTCCTCATTTGCTGTTGTCCAAAGTGAGCTGTCTGCTCACATCATACCTCACATGTCCTTGCTGCTGTACTCCCTGTACCTTCCCACTCATAGAGAAGCACTATATTCTCTAGTATTTGGTGTAAGTGCTGAAATATTGCTTTCTAATTAATATCAGCTAGAGAGACATAGTGTGTTTATCTTCACCTAAAACTTTAAATTAGGTAAAGCATATATTAAGATAGCTAAAAGGTTAGTAGTTAGCATTTTGTATTAGTTTCCCCCCCCCTTGGTAAGCATTTTATTGAGATAAAGCATAAAGTAGGTTAACAAAGTAGAAAAAAAAAAGAATATCCAAGATGAAAGCAATGTTAACACAGGAGGAGTGGGAACATAAAGGCTGAAGTAAGTAGGACTCAAACTGGCCATAAAGGCACAGTGGCATTCATATCTAGAAACATTATCATGTCCAACAGGACTCAAGATGTTCCCCACTTCTCTTGTGCTCTTTGATCAGTTGGTGTTGATATTCCACCCAGGCCACCAACCAATGTGTTCAGGACGGGGTTCTTAGATTCTGCGCATTGGTTGGTAGGGAACTGAATTCACTTATTAGCAAGAAACACTTTAAGTCAGTCAATTCTGCTAAGGCCAAGGCTTTAAATGCAGTTGTTTGTTTAGTGCATTTAATAACTAGGGTGTACAGGTATGAAAGCCTAAATTTGAAATAAAATGGCCTTTGTCCCCACTAGAAAAATTGTATGAGTATTGGCATTTGCCTATTCATTATATAGGCTATTAGGGCAGCTAAAAAGAGTCTAATGCCTCTGTCATGTACTAGCACACTAACAGAAGGGAAGCCCAGCTGAAGTTGCATGCAGTCATAAAGTCAAACTTTACTATTAGCCTTTCCCCCTTTAAAAGGCTGTGGCTCAGAAAGCTTTTATATAGTTTTCCCTGAAA
>NW_022196896.1:37969682-37970276 GCF_008632895.1 Mastomys coucha
GCGTATATGCTTTTCAACTTTTAATAAATAACTAAATTTCTAATTAAAGAAAGGCCATTTCCGTTTTTCGAGACATTAAAGACCACCAAACCATACACTGACACTAATCACACTGACTACTTCCAGAGCACAGGATAACAAGATCCCAAGAACTAGGACCTACTTCTTGGAAGAGTTCAAATTATAATCCAGTTTCTTTTATTTATCTTGTGGCACTAACTACAAAGTCCCTTTTACTTTTAACTCAACTTATTAAAGGGGTAGACAAAAAAGACTTTGGTAGATTTGATTAACAGCACAAAAAAAGGTTAGCCAAACTGAATAATTTATTGCTGATCTGAGAGGCTCGCCTTGTTTTACACTCATGTAGAATTTACACTGTCTCCACAAATGACAGGTATCAACACTTAAAGGGCCTTGGTAGTGACCTATTCAATAAGGCAATCATCTTGGTAGCAAACTTTTATTTAAATCTTACATAACTCAAACTTTATAAAAAGCCAACATAATTGAAAATTTGTGTTCGCCCTCTAAAGCCTGCAGTATCCAAAGCTTGAACAGTTAATTTAAAAATAAGCAAAACAAAACAACGGA
>NW_022196896.1:37971013-37979089 GCF_008632895.1 Mastomys coucha
ACGTGACCTACTTCGTGACTTCCCATACTTATCCTTAGATCTGCTTCTTGAGTGTGAATGGGAACCCCATCAGACTTGGGCTTAGATTTGCTCTTTGATCTGGATTTCCTGCCTTTTGAGGGGATCGGGATCAACCTTTGCTCCGAGACCTGGAGCGACTTTTTGAGATACTTCGAGATCTGCTGCGGCTGCTTCTTCGACTCCTACTCCAAGATCTTCTTCTAGGCCGAGATCTGGATCTACTTCCAGAGTAAAAGCGCCTATGGCTTGTTCATGGCTTATCTTCAATATGCCTAATATTTCTGCCATTTATTTCTGTGCCATCCAGTTTATCCAACGCACGTTTCATGTCAGAGTAGGATCTAAATTCAATTACACCCTTATTTGTCTGTTCTTTGTGAGCATCTGCATAAGTCACTTCTGCTTGCCGCAGGAAATCCTTTAAGTCTTGCCAACTGCAACAACTAGACAGATTTTCTACAACAAGCCTGTATTCTATACGAACAGGTGGTCCATATTTTTCTCTGCCAGTTCTCCGACTGCTATATCCACCTCCACCACGGCTTCTGTAGCTATAGCCATCGCAGTCGCGGGCCCTGGTCGTGCTCTACGATCACGCGCTCGCTGCACAGCTCCTTGCTGTTCAGCTCGTAAACGGTGTCGTCTGCATCCCGGGAGTCCTCGAACTCCACGAAGCTGTACCCATTTTTGAGGTCGATTTCCAGGAGGCGGCCGTAGCCGCTGAAAAAGCGCTGGATGTCCCTGGATGTCCTTCTCGCGGACGTTGTAGCTCAGGCGTCCTATGTAGACGCGGGGCATGGCCGTGGCAGGCCGGAGGCTCCTGGAGGCTAGCTGGGGTGCTGCAGGCTGCGGGGCAGGGCTGCGGGGCAGGGCTGCGGTGCGGGTGCGGGGACGGCGAAAGCCCGAACACCTTGTATTAGTTTTTAAAATACTTGTTTCTCCTATAAAAATGTGTCATTTTAATGCATCTTAAATATACCATTTAAGACAAAATTTTAGTTTCTCGTAAGAATTATAAAGTTTGTTTCTAGAATTTTATCAAATATCACAAATTTAGAATTAAGATATATTACTTGAATTTCAAGTTATAGAATAATTTCTCATTTAATAATCATGTAATAATTGTGTTGTCTTGATTCTAAACTAAGATTGTCTGGTGTTCTCCACCTGGTGGTGATTCTACTGAGCTCCAGAAAAAAGTAACAGTGGCAGAGCGTGGGTTTGCCAGAGTGCACCCCAGCTAGGCAAGGAAATTTGGGGGTGCTGAGTGGGTTTGGTAGCAGCCAGCCACTGGGAGGAGAAAGCTATCTCAGAGATCTGGAGAGGTCTTGGCTAGGAAAACCATGAAGTCTCGGATTCAGTACTGAGCTGGGAACAGACCAAGACTGCCAGCCAATGCCTAGCCGGCATTAGCCTGGATTGTTTTTTAATATTACACAGGCAAAACACCCATTTACATGCAAACTAAAAGAAAAATTAAACATAAAATAAATAAAATGGTACTAGGACACTTCTAATCAACTTGCTTTTTTTCCTGATATTAATTTCTAGTCCATATTTGGTTTTATTGGGTATCTTGGGGGTACTCTTCTTCACAATTAATAGGTATGAATAGTACCTCACTTTTACATTATGAAGATTACTGTGAGACAACAGTATTTTTATATCTTCTTCCTAATACTTTTCTCCAATGCTTTGCATACTTTCTTAACTACCAAATTCTATAAAACAAAACAAAACAAGAGAAAATGTTCATGTATGCATCAGGCTTGAGTCAACATAGTGTTGTTCTCAGGATAGAACCACAAAGGACTCAGTGACAGTGTTATTCATACAGTACATTGCATCAATTTCTGCTCTGTGATCTTATTAAGAAAGTTATATTGGAAAGCTGGGTGTAAAGGTACCAATGAGTTTAATGTGGCTAGAGTTCTTTGGCAGATAGACAGGGCTAATTTTGGTTCTTTTCTTTGTTTGGTTTTGCTTTTCCATGTACAAAAAATTGTTGCTGTTTGATAAAATTTTATTGAATAGTCAAAGCTGGTTTGGAAATTGCTACATAGACCAGGCTGGCTTTGAACTCACAGAGATCCATCTTCCTCTGTCTTTTAAGTACTTGAATTAAGTATTGTGCCAACATTCCTGGGCCAGTTGCAGAAATTTTAGCATAGCAAAGACAATAGATGCAGTTCTCTTTGAAAAAAAGAAAACCTGTAGAGTTAGAGACTTCTAGTAGTATGGGGAAAAACATAAATGTGACAAATCATGTTCACACCAGTGTCTAAATCAAGTGAGGCAATGAGTGCGCTGTTGACATGTGCACAGACATAGGAAGGGCCGTAAGTCCTCAGCCTCATCTAAGTACCAAGGCCTCCCCAGATTAGGCTCAAGTGGATTGAAAATACTTTCTCTTCTCCGAATGTGAATCTTGACAGTGTATGCAAAGAATTCCTACCATAGCTTTTCTCCCCCAGATGTTGCTCCTTCAAAACGAAACTGGAATAAACCTGACTCTTTGTCAGCTGTGCAGTGATAAACTCCATTTCTTTGTTCAGTAACATGCCATAATCACACTTTAGTTTCCAGGGCTATAGAGACCTGTCCACCCAACCCCAGCTGTTCTGTCTCTGTATGTTTGTCTTTTCTTCATTCCCTTGTGGCCCCAGATGCATGAATCCCTGCAGACATGAAGAAAATGGGACATCAGATATGAAAAGGAAGTTCTAATAAGATGAAAAAGATCCTCATTTCTCAAAAGGCTATGAATGCTCACATTGATTTCTGACTGGAATCAATTGAAATAGTATACATATGCATACATACATACATACATTCATCATACATGCATACATCATACATTTGTGTGTGCGTAAGCATGTGTAGAGCCAGAATGTGGAAAATGTTGTTTTCTCTGTGCTGATGTGGGTTAGAAGAATTGTGCGTTATATCATTTGGGTCTCATGGCAATAAGCATCAGTTCATTCTTGCTGATGAATGACAGAAACACAGACACGGTAAACTGATTCAGCTGAATCTGCATCAGCACCAAGCAGTCTAGCCAGGGTCTGTACACAGCTGCTTTTGGGATTTAGTGCCCAGTGTACATATCATTTCACACTCCTCAAATTGGCATCACACACTAGTTCTAAAATTTTTAGTGAAAAACTACATTTTTCCTTCTTCAGGTATCTTTACTCCAGGCTTCAAGTAGAAAAGTAGGCCCTGGGCAAAATATGAAGCTCAAATCTGGCTTATTTAAGCCCAATGTGGTATTATAAGAAACATAGATGCTTCTGTGAGCTCATTTAACATATTCAGCTAAAGAATCTACTGAGTGATCCCAGTTAACAGTGTAGGATTCCTTGAGACAGAACCTAATCTGCAAGTCAAACACAGAAAAGGTCTGCCAGCAAATCCTCCACAGAATGACTGTTTTTCCAGAGGGACAGAATAAATGATTTCTAATAGTACCAGAGACTAACAGAAGAAATCCTCCTTCAAAACAGTGTGTTGTCATGCCAGTTCAATTTATTTATTTTTGAAACTGGAACTCTAGAAAGAGTATTTATATGAGTATAATAATCCATAATTACTTATATCATTTGAGCTCTGTTCATTTTGGCACATGTACATGAATGCAGTTCTTCAACGTGCATTCAAAAGCTCAGTTTCTCTGAGGTAGTATACAATCACAAAAGCATTAAACAGAAGGACAATATCTAATTGCCTTTGAAATGCAAAGATTAGAATTTAAAAAAAAGCTTGACCATAGATGGATGTTGTGATGTACACCTTTAATCCCAGTATTCAGGAGGCAGAGGCGTATAAATTTCTGTGGGTTCAAGCCCATCCTGATCTATAAAGTGAGTTTCAGGACAGCCAGGACTATGCAGAGAGACTGTCTCAAAAACAAAGCAAACAATCAAAAAACAATAAAAAACAACAACAAAATCACCACCACCAACAACATAAAACAACAGAAGGTACATATATTTCAAAGCCAATAAAATTAAGCTTCTCTATGTCTTTGTTAGGAATAACTGTGTGTAATTATAAATGTTTACTAATTACACAGTTTTCCTTAGGAGTAGAATATATACCATCATACATTAGGCTATTACTATTAGTCTTTCATCCTATGCTTATCTATTTAATCATAGCTCTAGCACAGTTGGCCTAAGCAAACTGTCTGCCTTTGAAGAACAAACCACAAGTGTGATTTCAACTAACAGCATGTGGTTTGAAAAGCGAACACACTTTATTTTTTTCTTTATTGATAATGAGTTGCAAGACTGAAAATAAAGTTCCCTTGCTTATGTGGTTGAGATCTGCAGAACAGGAACTGTACTGGTCTCTCAGCTGCTGAAAATTGTCCCCTGATATATAGCATTGCTCCACACAGATTTACAGGAAGCCCAAGGATTGTACAGGATTTTCAACACATAGTACCAAGAGAATAACCTGAATATGCTTTTCTAACTGCAAAGTCTTTGGTAAATAATAGCAGATCATGATGCCCAGCTCTCTGCAAGCAGAACTATATGTGAAATGGAAATTTTTCCACAGACACTTGCAGCTTTCTTTCTAAGATTTTAAACGTATAAATACATCAAAATAACTTCTTTTTTATCCTTGAATATATCTGAAATTTAGCTTTTCTTTATCTCTTCCAATAGGAAATAGTACACAATTCAGTGACTTCTCCATAATGTTTAGTCAATTTTATCAATATTTTCCCAAATGTCTAACCCTTGTTCAGTTTTGTAAGGTCATTTCATTATCTGCAACAGATGCTCTTTAACCTTCCCATTAAAGTATGGACTAGAAGACATTTACAGTTTAATCACTTATAACAGTTGTTGAAATTCAACTTCTATGTCCCCAGCTCTCTGAGTTAGAATGTTTGTATTTGGTCTGTACGTCTAAAAATATTCAGGAAAATGCCACAGTGAAATTTTTGGTAAATTCTTCTTCCTTCACTGTCACTCCCTTCTCCTTTACATCCCACTGTACACACACACACACACACACACACACACACACACACATTTATGTGCATTTCCATTTGCCCCTACTGCTATTAAAATTTTTCAGCAATCAATTCTTTTGTCATAAACTTTCAAGCATTTGGAAACTTTAAGCAGTTCGCCTTAAAATACATTTCATTGTGACAGTACCTTTAATTGTATTTCTAAGTGCCAAAACAGATTGTAAGGCCTCTGACAGATCAGTAAGATGCTATGTAATTTTATACCTTCATAATTAACAAGATTGTGGTTTTAGCAATTCATCAAAGCTATACTTGAAGGTGAGAAATGACAGCATTAGAAAAAAGTAAACTCACCACCTCTTCGTGTCTGCATTTCCTCACATTAATTCCATTTATCTGCAATGAAAGGCAATGCTCAGTTCCACATAGTGTATTGTAAACTGGCTTTCCTTTGCATCCACATAGATGATAATGAAATGCGTACCTGTAAAATTGCATCCCCAATGAAAAGCAGTCCAGACAGCTCTGCTGCGAATGAGAACAATTGAATACACCTTGGTATTTCTCAAATAAACAAAGCCTTTTACTTTTTTAATTAAGGGTAAAATTGTAAACAAACTATGAATATTTTAGATGGTTAGCATTTTGTATGATCCACAAAGAATAGGAACTCAATAATATGATATAGTTCTTTTCAGTTACTGAAATAGGCAGACGTTTCCATTTGGTCTAGCAGTTCTTAGTACTAAAACATGGTCACTGCCCTCCCTATTTTGTGAGTTTTCTTTTGCACCAAGGCCAATATGTGCTGCCCAAATATTCTTGGATGTGCGGCTTTCCACTGGAGCATGGTTGGCTTCTCAAGAGTTACTGTCTGGGAAGAGTGGAGGAGGAAAGAGTATGAATACGACCAAAACATGTTGTACAGAATTCTCAAAGACATAAATATATGTATTTGTGTGTGTATATATATATGTGTGTGTGTGTGTGTACATATATGTGTGTTTATGTATGTATGTATGTATGCACATTTATTGAAAATTGATCACTCTTCTTAATGGGTGATTAATTTTCTTTATGCATTTATTATATCTCTGAAAATACTTGTGATATAGACTTTCAATCTGTCAGTTTCACACGTTTTGGGAAATAATATGTTGTTTCTCTGATTGTCAATAAAAGCTTGATTTGCATATTCATCATGTATTTTATTTAGATGAACCTCCACAGGAAGTGACTAGAATTGAGAAAAATTATTAAATCTAGATTGTTCCATGAAATGTAACTCGTTTTTTTTTTCGGTTTTTTTTTTTTTTTTTTTGCCCTTATGAACAGTTCAGAAGCTGTGAACTGGTCATTTGGACTGTTGGATAGAGTCTACCACCTTCCCCTTTCTGTCAGGTAGGGAATCCAGGAGATCTAGAGAATCAGATTTAGCCTCTCCGTGCCTGAGGCTGGGGATCCAGGGAAGCCATTCGCATACCAACCACAAGACTTACAGAGAGCTGGGCACTACAGGGTTACATAACTACATTACCTCTTTGCTCCTTGGAGATTTTGGAAACGACAACCGGGATGTTATGTTCTGCACCTCCCTAGAAAGAGACAGCCATGTATCATGTATTTAAGCCCTTCAATTTTCAGCTTTTAGCCAAAAATTTGAAAAAAATATAGAACCAAACAGCAAGCTATAAATGGTGCATTAAGTGAACACCAGAGAGAATTTAAATAAATTTATAGGATATTTTAAAGTACGTAGCATTTCCATTAAGTTTGCCTACTATGATGACATTTACTAATAAATAAAAATTGACTATAAAATTTTTATTTCTCAAATAAGATTGATAGGGTCAGTAGTGGTATTCTCTTCAAAGTCCAGTATAGGAATGCACAAGACATCTTGAAAGTTGTTACTCAGGATTCTAAGCATCAGATATTTACACATATCAATTCTCTGACTAATTTATTTTCTTCTGCCAAACAGGCACTCTTTCAGGCATACATTCTGAATGTTAAGTAGCCAGAGAGACTCTTTACAAGCACAAATGGATAAATAAGTTCTAAGTATGATGGGAGCAGAACCATCTGTATTTCCTAATTAGTATTAGACTCCCGTGTGTGAAAGCATAGATTAACCAATTGTCAGCACAAAACACAAAACCAAGAACTCTACAGCAGCATTTAATTACTAGCTCAAATTTAAGTGGAAAAAAGGAAGAAGAATGAATCAAAGTTTTGATAAAATAATATAAAAAACATTCTTAGAGTAACTGCCAGAAAAAGCCTGTCTCGCCGTTACAGTATAAGTTTGAATGCGGTAGCTGAAAGCCAAGTGCATACATGAACAAATGAAGTATTGTGTAGAGAAGATGTGCACATTTTCAGCACAGGGGTTGAAGGAGCCCTCTAAAGATACTGGTGCTGTTCTAGGTTTAGAGTGAATAACTCCATAAGCATAAATACAGGATTTTAAGATACATTCACCCATGAGCATCCATTTGCAACACTAAATAGAATTAGATATGTTACAGAAAATCACTTTTAAAAAATCATTAGTGTTCAATTTTGTTTTTTAAACTTTTATTTATTTTGTTTTTCCTACTGAGGTAGTAAAACTAAAACAATAAAACTATAATTTATTTAGGTTGATTTTCAAAACTACTAATCAGATTATTTTTAAAACTTAATAATTCTTACTGAGGAGCTCTATCTATGTCCATTTACCCAAGCCTTCATCAAATATAGAAAGAGGCAGTGCCATAAACTGGCATGGTGCTGACTCAGGACCCACAACTTAACCTGTATCTGAAGTTCCAGTCCTGTCTAACATGCACTGGTAAATAAAGTTTTGGAAAAAAATCTGACAATTGTATGTTATTGGCATTGTTTGCTATTGAATTTCAAACATGGACTGCAAAATAGTGAACTGAAGGAATATCTGCACATGCAATGCACAGTGTCAACCATAACAGCAAGGTCTGAGGAGTTCTGTAAACCCTGCACAGTGGGGCCCACAGCTGGGGGACCTGAGAGTCATGCAAACACTGCACAGTGGGGCCCACAGC
>NW_022196896.1:37979249-37979867 GCF_008632895.1 Mastomys coucha
ATGCAAACACTGCACAGCTGGGGGACCTGAGAGTCATGCAAACACTGCACAGTGGGGCCCACAGCTGGAGGACCTGAGATTCATGCAAACACTGCACAATGTTAACCACAGCTGGAGGACCTGAGAGTCATGCAAACACTGCACAGCTGGGGGACCTGAGAGTCATGCACACACTGCACTGTGGGGCCCACAGCTGGGGGACCTGAGAGTCATGCAAACACTGCACAGTGGGGCCCACAGCTGGAGGACCTGAGAGTCATGCAAACATTGCACAGCTGGGGGACCTGAGAGTCATGCAAACACTGTACTGTGGGGCCCACAGCTGGGGGACCTGAGAGTCATGCAAACACTGCACAGCTGGGGGACCTGAAAGTCATGCACACACTGCACTGTGGGGCCCACAGCTGGGGGACCTGAGAGTCATGCAAACACTGTACTGTGGGGCCCACAGCTGGGGGACCTGAGAGTCATGCACACACTGCACTGTGGGGCCCACAGCTGGGGGAGCTGAGAGTCATGCAAACACTGCACAGTGGGGCCCACAGCTGGGGGACCTGAGAGTCATGCAAACATTGCACAGCTGGGGGACCTGAGAGTCATGCAAACACTGCACAGTGG
>NW_022196896.1:37980589-37984937 GCF_008632895.1 Mastomys coucha
TGGGGCCCACAGCTGGGGGACCTGAGAGTCATGCAAACATTACACAATGGGGACCACAGCTGGAGGACCTGAGATTCATGCAAACACTGCACAATGGGGACCACAGCTGGAGGACCTGAGAGTCATGCAAACATTGCACAGCTGGGGGACCTGAGAGTCATGAAAACACTGCATAGTGGGGCCCACAGCTGGGGGACCTGAGAGTCATCTGCACACAGCATACTCTGGGAACAATAAAGAAAGGTCTAATCAATAATTGGTACACACAGTGTACAGTGGGCACTACAATAGCTTTCTGCTATCCTTAGCTAAGTCATTAATTTCCCTTTAGCAGGTCTCACTATGCCTCCAGTATGTGCCAACATTGATTATAACTGAAGCAAACAACAGGGGGTTGTTTGGGAAAAATATGTTTCCATAGCCTAATTTACATATCCTATAATTTATTCTGCATCTGCTCATTGTCTGAGATGATGGTAAGTGTATATAAAGCATGTTTTAACACTTGTATTTTGAATATTGAAATTCTTATTACTACACATTGTCATGTTTTAAGTCATTTTGACAAAACTGACAAGAGGTGATAGGCAAAACTTCAAAATATCCTATTCCTGGCATAAATAACAGAGTCCACCATAGAGTCTGACATAGAACTGGATAAAATGTCTTTAAATATGCACCAAAGATTTAATAAGTAAATACAAACTGAAGAATTATTATAATTAACTGCTTTCATTTAGGTGTTCAGAAGGTCAGATTGATAAAAAATTAAAGTTGTTTGATTAAGTCGTAAGTATTCACATACAATTGAATTCTCTCAATTTTATCAATCACTGTAATGATGATAAGTACTTGGGTGATACATCTTTGCCATTCAACACTGTACAGATTAAAAATCTCTTAAATATCATAATTAAAACTTAAAATTGATAAATGAAGTTTAATGAATCTTTTTAACAAAGCAAAAATCAAGCAAAAAGGTAAATATGATAGATCCATGCTATTCATGTCTCCAGTTACCCTCCATATGAGACTTGCTCAACTCTATGCACCAATCTTGTGTAATGGAGAAGAAGGAAAAGCTACTTGCACCAGCATATTTCAGCTCTATCGGAAGCTACATAAAGAAAGATACCAAGGGCTGGAGAGATAGCTCAGCAGTTAAGAGCACTGAATGCTCTTCCAGAGGACCCACCACCCACTTGGTGGCTCACAATTATCTGCAATGGGATCCTTTGCCCTCTTCTGATGTGTCTGAAAACAGCGACAGTGTACTGACATACATAATTAAATTAATCCTTAGAAAAGAAGGAAATGAAGGAAGGAAGGAAGGAAGCTACCATGTCTTACTTAATATTAGGTATGGTCCCCAATCCTTTCCTGTAACATCTAAATCATAAGATAATGGATATCCGGTTCTATAAGAACATCGCAGATTACAACACACTCTACACATCACAAAGCCATTCTTTTTTAGTCATGAGTCACCAATATCAAAGTATAAAAAAAGTTAGCGTTTACAGGAAGCCTTTGAAAAGACAGACTAGAAGGAGACTACCTTTATGCTTAATCCGAATCCTCCTACTGTTTGTCTTCTGATGGTCACTGTTCTTTCCTGAAAGACAAGAGATTTAAGAGTGCTGAGTATTTCTTCACACTAATGCCACCTTTTCCTTGTAGTGTTTCGTATTTCTGTTTACATTTTGGAGAAAAATATTTGACAACAAAGGAGTGTGTCAACGATTGCACTTGATGGAAACTTTTACAGTTTTAAACCACATGTCAATAATTTACTTGCCAAAATAAGTGTTACTAAATCATAATTTCTGAAAATTTAAAATTGTTCAATGATATTTTAGAACAATTTTTGAATGTCATAGTCTCATTTTCTTGTTGCACATTCTTAAGTAGCCTAAGTGTCGTCACTGCCTGTGGCAAGCCTCCTCAGGTGAGGCCATTGTCTATACCACAACCTGTACCACAAAGTTACAGATTTGCTATTCCAGAGCTATACATTATACCCATGCATGTGCACACACACACACACACATACACGCACATGAACACGCACACACACATATACATATATACATACACACTTGCATGCACCATACCAATACACACACATATGTACTAATCTCTCTCTCTCTCTCTCTCTCTCTCTCTCTCTCTCTCTCTCTCTCTCTCTCTCTCTTTCAGTATAAGACCCCGACCCTCAGTCAGTGGTACTTACTTCAAGATGCCCCCAGTGAGACTCAGATCGATGCAAAAGCAAGAGGTTTATTTTTAGGTGATTTGGAATGGACCTTCAATTAGTCCCTCAAGACAAGTTACTAAGAAGGCAACCCTGAATGCCTATTACAAACACTTTAGGGGCACAGGTTACATCAGCAATGTTACAGTTCAAAATTATTGGCTAAGCATATTGACCTTTAAATCTATTGGCTAGCAAGCATGAAACACATTGGAATTCTACCTGGGACTTTCCAGAAGCACAGGTTACTATCAGTCAGTACATTCTGAAAATTTTTTACTCAAGAATGTTCCTGTGGCATCCACAATAGTGTCCAGGTTTGGTAGCTGTTTATGGGATGGATCCCCAGGTGGAACAGTCCCTAGAGGGCCTTTCCTTCAATTTCTGCTCCACACTTTGTCTCTGTATCTCCTCCCAGGGATATTTTGATCCCCTTTCTAAGAAGGACCAAAGTATCTACACTTTGGTCTTCCTTCTTCTTGAGCTTCATGTGGTTTGTGGATTGTATCTTGGGTATTTCAAACATCTGGGCTAATATCCACTTATCAGTGAGTGCATAGCATCTGTGTTCTTTTGTGACTGGGTTACTTCATTCAGGATGATATTTTCTAATTTCATCCATTCACCTAAGAATTTCATGAATTCATTGTTTTTAATAACTGAGTCGTACTCCATTGCGTAGATATACCACATTTTCTGTATCCATTCCTCTGCTGAGGAACATCTAGGTTCTTTCCAATTTCTGGCTATTATAAATAAGACTGATATGAACATAGTGGAGCATGTGTCAATATTACATGTTGGAGCATCTTCTGGGTATATCCCCAGGAGTGGTATACCAGGGTCCCCAGGTACTACTTTGTCCAGTTTTCTGAGGAACTGCCAAACTGATTTCCAGAGTGTTTGTACCAGCTTGCAATCCCACCAGCAATAGAGGAGTGTGACAGAAGCCTGATATAGCTGTCTCCTGAGAGGCTCTGCCAGTGCCTGACAAATACAGAAGTGAATGCTCATAGCCATCCATTGGACTAAGCATAGTGTCCCCAATGGAGGAGCTAGAGAAAGGATCCAAGGAGCTAAAGGGGTTTGAAGCCCCATAGGAGGAAAAACAATATGAACCAACCTGAACCCCCAGAGCTCCCAGAGATTAAACCACCAACCAAAGGGTACACATAGTGGGACTCATGGCTCCAGCCGCATATGTAGCAGAGGATGGCCTTATGGGACATCAATGGGATGAGAGGCCCTTGGTCCTGTGAAGGTTTGATGCCCCAGTGTAGCACAGGGACAGGAAAGCATGAGTGGGTGGGTTAATGAGCAGGGGGAGGAGGGATAGAATAGTGAGGGTTTTGGAGGGGAAACAAGGAAAGGGGATAACATTTGAAATATAAATAAAGATAACATCTAATAAAAAAAAAGAGAGAGAGAGACTGAGAGGAAGGCCACCAGGACTGTGACCACAGCAGCAGCGTCAGAAACCACACTTACTTTTGCTACATTCTATGTGTGGCTTCTAGACTGAAGACCACAATGCAACCCACATTTAACAAGATGTGTTTCCTGGTCTACATTATTCTAAGCCTCAGGTTGGGGAAGGTGAGAAGGAGAACTGCATTTACTTCCTCACAAAAGGAGTTCCTGAACTTAACACAAACCTCCTCTTCATTCAGTTCATTGGCCAAGATGAGTCATGTCCTAAGGTGAATGAGAGGGAGGCTAGGAAATGCCATCTTTCAGCTGGAGAACAGTCTAGGGTTTCCTGTTCAAATGAGTTGAGGGTTCCTGTTACAAACAAGTATAGAGGAGAAGGTTAGGGCAGACAACTGACAGTGTCTGCTATATGGACCCTACACTCATGTCCCACACCATGCCACAACCATCTAAGATCTCTTTACTTTAAAAAAGAAATTATCCTGTGGGTGGAGAAAGGAACTTGGCCAAGCCTTGACCCAGGCAGGAGGAAGAAGCTGTAAGGAGGGGTTGCGACTGGTTAAAGCCTTTGGTGTCCTTCATTTCTCCCCTTTTCTTGTACAAGCTCCAATCCTAGATCTATGCTCAAGGGTCTTGGTTAACTAACTCATATTCTTTTTTTTT
>NW_022196896.1:37985081-37995855 GCF_008632895.1 Mastomys coucha
CAGAAATCCTCCTGCCTCTGCCTCCCAAGTGCTGGGATTAAAGGCGTGCGCCACCACTGCCCGGCTCTAACTCATATTCTTAAGGTCCTGTACTCAGGGTCTTATATTGCTGGTGCAGGACCATCAGCTGCACTGCTCCTATTCTTCTCTTTTGTTCAATATGTGGCATCCAAAGTTAACAATAGCAGGAAAACAATTAGAGATCCTAACAAGGTGGATATGAAAGTGGTTAACCAAGGGGAGGAGTTAAACCAAGACTTGAACCAGCCCTCACTCTGTTCTTTTTCTCTGTTCTGCTTGGCTAGCCCTTCTCTCACCTTCGCCATTTAATTTTTACCCCTGGAATGGTCTCCAGGATGTGATTCCCAATGTTTCACATCCCCAAGTAGCACGGAAATTGTGTGTTTGCCCTACTACACACACACTGATGGCTTTTCCCATATCTGGGGCACACATATTTGAGGGTTTCTAGCAGGACACTCCTCAACTTCCAGGGTCTGTACCCTAAGCCCTACCCTCCAAGGCCACTTCTGGGACATGATTTAGATTCTCAAGTCCCTCATCCCCCACATTCCAGTAATCCTTCCCATTTGTCTCTAAGGTGAGGATATCCCAGGAGTCAAGGCTCACTGCAAAGACCTGGTCCAGCCTCCAGGTGTTCCTCCACAGTAAGCCAAGCTACATCCCCAGTGGCTGAGATTACTTGCCAAGTCACTATGGTAGGGTTGTGGGGGGTAGGGTGCTGAAGTTCAATACAGGAAAGAAGATACACCATATACCATATCCATCTCATGGCTTCTCTGACATTGCAGAAGGGTGACTGATCTTAGCTTGAGGGGGTTGCTCAGATGTCTGGATGTTATCCAGTTGGCATCAAACACAGGTGCTTGTACATGAACCCAGGCAGTTATTCCATCCACTTTAATGGGGGTTGTCAACAACACCAGGAATGGTTCTATCTACTTGGCTTCCAAGTTTTCAGCATGATGTCTCTTCACATATACTCAATCTCCAACTTGGTACTTGTGTGGAATCTCTGGAGTACCGTCATTATACAGGGCACTAAGTTTAGACCACAGTTTGTGGTAGCTGATCTGGAAAGCTTGCAATCGAGCCATAAGATCCTTGTCAACCTGAAAAGTCACTCTGGGGCACATCAAGAGCTAGGATCAAGGGAGTGGGAGTCCCATACAGGATCTCAAAAGGGGTCAGGTTAAAGTGGTAGGGAGTGTTCCAGGCTCAGAACAGGGCCAGGGGAAGGAGCACCACACAGTCAGCGCCAGTCTCCAAGGACAATTTCGTTAAGATCTCTTTTAGTGTTATATTCATTCTTTCTACCTGCCCGGAGCTCTGGGGACAGTACACACAATGAAGCTCTCCATTAGTCCCCAATATCTCTAGCAATCCCTGACTTACCTTAGAAACAAAAGTAGGACCATTGTCTGATCCAATTACCTTGGGCACTCCAAACCTTTCTAAAATTTCCTCTAATATCTTCTTGGCTACCACATCTGTTTCCTGCTTGGCGGGGAAAGCCTCAACCCATCCAGAGAAAGTATTCACAAACACTAGAAGATATTTGTAACCATATTTTTCTGCTTAACTTCTGTAAAGTCGACCTCCCAATATACTCCAGGTCATCCTCTGCTAGGTCCTTTGCTCTGTTTACTCTTAGCTGAATAAGCATTCACTTGCTGGCATACCTTACACTGTTCTACTATCTCTCTGGCCCCAAACATGGGGTCTATTATATGTACTTTAGATGTCTTAACTGTTTGGGCAAGCTTTTTATCCCCTAGAGGAGTCCCATCTGTGCATTTGGCCTGGTAAGTCTTTTGCTTTCTTTCTTTCTGGGGTGTACAGTTTGTCCTTCTAGTGTATGCCATTGCACTTCCTTCTCTGGGTAATAGTTGGTAGGTGGCTAGCAGTCTGAGTCCTTTCTTCTTCAGTATATTTTAATTGAGACCATCCCTTAGTCCAGTCCCACTTTCCAGTAAGTGTAACTTGCAGGCCAATAACTGGGTTACGCTTCTGTATAGCCATTTTTCGAGCCACTTGATCTGCCTGATTACTGATTACTGAGTCTCTTCCCTTCTGATGTCCTGGGCAACGAACTCTCAGTTGCCTGCTTCATCAAGGCATCCAAGAGAGCCAAGATTTCCTGGTTGATTTTTATTTCTTTTCTCTCTGATGTGAGCATCCTCTCTTTTAGTATGTAGCACAGTAGATGTGAGCTGTGGCAAAGGTATTCCTCCTATCCATGTAGATGTTAATTTTCTTGCTGGTCCCAAGTTCCAAGGCTTTGGTGAGGGCAATTAGCTCTACTATGCTGACATGCCAGGGGGTAGAGGTTCTGCCCAGATGACAATTGTGCCATCCACCATGGCAGCACTCTCTTGTCTCTGACCAGCATGGAGAAAATTGCTCCTGCCTGTAAAGCAGGTAGCCTTGGCTCCCTGCAGAGGTCAGTTGGAGAGGTCTTTCTTCTACCCATGGGCTCTCCTTTAGAGTGAGTTAGTTGTGGCTCGGTGGGAGGGAAGTGTATCTGGCCACCCATCTTAGAGAATAAGTCTTGTCCCAACAGAAGGTAGAGACATGTTGGGATGATCATAAATGCAGTGAATACTCAACCCATCCCTAGGTCCACTGTTCTTCAGGTAGTCCATGAATACATTTTGGTGCTGAAAGGAGAAATTAAGTTTTAAAAAGAGAAGTTGAGTTTGAAGAGTGTAAAAATTACAGGTTAGAGAAAAACACAGTGGGCCAAGTTTGTGAATGTTCAAACAAACCTAAGCAAAAGCAAGCAAGCTGTTAGATATCCCAGGGACTGACAGGTCAGGAAGACATAAACCATAAAGATAGAACCAAAATATGCAAGGACATGTCCGGGGCCCAGACATGCAAAGACGTGCCTGGGCAGACACTGAGTAATGGGCCATCTGGTCCTCTTAGATATAGTTGAAGGTCAGCTAGAAACCCCCCGAATAGCACCCTGTTTTAGGAATTTTCCACTCTGATCTGCACGAACTACATTTAAAATAGCCAATCATGTATAGCCACACAAATTCCTTTGATTCCCCAGACTTTTTTCCTATATAAACCCCTAACCCCTGAGCCTGGGGATCAATTCCTCTATCTCCTGCATGAGATACGTGTCAATCCGGAGTGCTCCGATATTAAACTGACTCGTGTGTTTGCATCAAGACGGTCTCTCGTGTTTCTTTGGGTGCATGTCTCCTGGGACTTGAGTGGGGGGTCCCCTACGGGGGTCTTTCAGTGCCAGTGGCTCATTGAACCCAAGATCCTTTCTTGGAAGTGGGGTCATTGGCTTGGAGGAAGAACCAATGTTAAATCCCTGTGTCCACCAAAAATTGAGTGGGTTTCCCCTCGACCCTCAGAGTTCAGGCAGGGGGTCCAAACCCCATCCTTCCTACTCTCTGTCTTCCCCCAGGGCCCAGGGCTTACACCGTTGCCATTTAGGGGTGCTTTTCCCAAGGCCTGGGATTTCCCACCCCCAGCTTCCATTTGTGAAGGCACTTTCAGGCCCAGTGGTCCCTCCCCTTGCAATATGCATACTGGTCCTTTTCAAGGGTTTTTCTGTCTCTCTTTGGTTGGAGTCTCTCTTCTCTGCTTTCCCTGACTATTGTAGCCAAGATTCTCTGTAAATCCCTTCCCTGTTGCCTTTCTTTTTCTATTTCACTTTCATCTTCTTCCTTTCTCTTTCTCTGCTCCTTCTCTTCTTCTGTCTCCCTGTTGTGGTAGACTTTCTCAACAACTTACGCTAAATCCATCAAGGACTTATCCTGTAGTCCCTCTACTATCTGAAGCTTTTTCCTGATATTTATACTAGCCTGGTCTATAAACGTCATAGTTATAGTAGCTTTGTGCTCCTCACTGCTGAAGTCATAGTGTTCATATTGGTGGAATGTCTCCATGATAGAAAGGCAGCCGGTGACTCATATGACCCCTGTCTAACCTCACATACCTTGGTCAAATTGGTAGGTCATAGTGCAGGGTCGTGGGGAGGTCAGTTGCTCCTTACCTTCTGCTGTATTAAAGTCCCAGGCAGGTTCTATTCTGGGGAAACCTGCTGTCAATGAGACATGGTCAATTGGTGGTGCCCCCATGTCTGAGGGGACAGTCTTTCTGACTTCCTATATTATCCTCTCTCACTCTTCAGTCATGAAGAACACTCTCAAGAGTTGTTGGATATCATCCCAGGTGGGCTGATGAGTAAATAAAACAGTCTCAAAAAATTAATTAGCCTCTTGGGTTTATCGGAAAAGGGAGGGGGTGTTGTGCCTTCCAGATGTACAAGTCAGCCGGAGTGAAGGGCCAAACATTGCGTGGCCTAATACACATTCTCATCTATGAGCCCATAGGCTCAAAGTGGGAGGGCTACTGTTGTGTCTAGTGAAGTGTCCCTTCCTCTCTGGGTCCTCATGACTGGTCCTGGTTCTGAGGGTCTATAACCTCCCTCTTACCATGCTGGGGCCAGAGGAAGGGGGAGGGTAATGATACATCAGGCAAGGCCTCAAGGGAGATCTCTGAGCAGGGGTCATGGGAACAGGGGCTATGGTAGGGGGTAAGGGGATGGAGGATCCATGAGTAGCATATCTGCTGTAGAAGGGACTTGGAGTATGTTCTTTACAGACTTGTTGGTCTCTCCTTCATGGCCAGGACCTGTGAGAATCTCGGAGACAAAAAGCTTTTATCTGAGAGGGGGGAGTGTCCTCCATTAGATCCTTCCAGGTAACTATATAAGGCACTTGGTCTGATGAATCCTGGCCTAAATACTCTTTCCTCTACTGCTTTGATCACCACAAGTGGAAGGTTTCTACAGGGGGCCACCCCACTCTGAAGTTAGGTCATTTGGAGGAGCAGAGAGTAACTTGCCCTTCATTGCTACTACTGACAAGTTTTCTCCTCTTTTCCTACCTTCCCTCCCTTGGCTAACTAGGATGTTTAATGTGGTACATTCAGTCTTTCCATGTCCAAAAATAACCTCAGTCCCAGTCTAAAAACACAGAAAAAGATAATCATCATGCAGTTCGCTCCTACCACTGTCGCAGAAACCAGGTTATAGCATGACTTGCTTGTCTCCCATGGAGACTGTGTCTTGCCATTTCCAAAAGGAGCAGAGTGCCCCCAACTCCCTCCAGGGGAGCCTGAGGCATCCTCCACACTCTCCATGGTCATGGCATTAAGGCATGTCTGCCCACTGAAATTGATCTTAGCAGACCAGAGGCTTTCCAGCTGACACAGAGCTTGCAAGCCAAAAGTGAAAGCAAAACACAAAGAGACAAACACATACAAACACAAGCAGGCACACGTGTTGCTAAGCTCAGGTCAGTCTAGTTGGTGGTCACTGGGGGTGGGGGGAAGTGTCTCCTCAAATCCAGGACAACCACACCCCCCCACACCAACTCTTGGTCAGTGGTACCTACTTCGAGAAACCCCCTAGTGAAACACTGAGATGTAGATGGATGCAAAAGCAAGAGGTTTATTTTCCAGAGCATGGGGCTAACCCTCAATCAGTTCCTCGAGGTGAGGGGACCTAGAAACTTATTTTTTCCAGGAAATAACACAATCTCTGGTTTATAGTATTATAAAATATCCTGCAACACATTTTAATTGTTCTAAGCCACACACAGTTCATTATGAATTTTATGATTAGCTTGTCTATTTTTCTGAAGAATTTAGGATATTAATGTGAGTTAAAATGTATAAAACCTAAAGAACACTGCTATATAAACAATATTTACATTTTAAATTTACAGAAGTGGAACACCTTTTAATATTTTAGGTCTTTTGTTCTCTAACTTGATTATTTTATTTTAGATTTTTTTCAGAGTCTGTTTTTGTAGTTTTGTAAAATTATAATGGTCTTGGTGCTATTTTTAAATAAACAATATCATTTAGAAATAAGTCCTGTTCTAAGGAAACAGTAACATTCCTTCTAAGAAAAGTAACTTTAACTCAACTTCCCTAATAATTTAACAAAACAAATTTGTTCAGTAAGAGCCATGCACTATGAACATATCATCTCAGGGAGGCTGTACTTTTCCTTTTCGGTTATTTTTTCAGAAAACCCCAAGAAATCTATAATTTCATGCTAACTCATAAATTCTGATATGCTGTAAATTTTATTTTCATTCATCTTAATGAATTTTTTATAGATGGAATTTTAGTGCCAGCCCCACAGTTTAAAGGTGTCTAGAACTTCAAAAACAAGCCACATGGTCTTCATCCTCATCAATTATGCAACAAAAGGAATATCATGCACATACTTCCAAATAATAATGTGAATAAATCTAAGATAATGTCTCTAGATTGTCCTGTGAATTATACCATATTAAGCAAATGCAAGACATCATACCATTTGAAATTCAAAATAATTGCATTAACCAAAATCTCATACATTTGGAATGGTATTAAAAGGTGTAAATCATATAAATCAGCCCTCTAATTTGGGCCATGCATCACAAGTCATATCCTTAAAAATTCCTGAAATTCACATTTCTATTCTCATTTGTTACCCTAGGGACATTGCGATCTCATATTCTGTACTGAAAGAGAGCTTTAAACAGACTTGAAGAAAAATAAAGTGTGTCGATCTGTAATACAAAATCTAGTGGTGAAGTTTCCTATAGGTGGAAGCCATAAATCAGTCTTAATAGAAACGAACATTTTTATTGAATGTTTCAGCATTTGATATATGATGACACCTGATATAGGAATCTTTCTATAAATTACATTGAACTTTTTTTCACGTTTTTTAAAAATTTCCTCCTGTGGTGTGATCTGTTATCCCCAGAACAATACAGATTGTAGAACATATTTATTTTGTCTGATATACATTTCACATATTAAGACCTAACACTAGCCAGGAAGTGGTGGCACATGGCTTTAAACCCAGCACTTGGGAGGCAGAGGCAGGCAGATTTCTGAGTTCAAGGCCAGCCTGGTCTACAGAGTGAGTTCCAGGACAGCCAGGGCTACTCAGAGAAACCCTGTCTCAAAAAATCAAAAACCAAAAACCAAGCAACCAAACAAAAAAAGGCCTATCCTCCTTTCCCTACTTTATTTACGTCTTGCTGGGATATACCTGGTCCTGCCACTTCCAGTTTCAGCCTTCCTTCTCAATCAATATCCATTTACTTAAAACCCACTGATTACAAAGTCTATTTTCTATCAGATATTCCTACAGTCTCTACACAAGAACAGACTCAGGGCTCAGTAAGGCCACCAGCTCTCTTATTCCCATTAGCCATTCTAATCTTCTTAGAATACTGCTAGCCCACTATACCCCTCGCTTCAACTACCTTTCTCAACAAATCCCCATTTCTCTGGGCCTCACTGCTGTGCTTCCTACATTGGATTCATGACTAACATGTGACAGGGAGCCAGATAGGATTACTATACTCTCTCTCTGCAATCCTACACAGCCCCAGCTGACTGAGTCACATGTCCAAACCATGCTGAAACTTAGCACCCTGTGCTGAGATCGAGTTATATCAATTGTCAGAGAATTTTCTAAACTCTGATCTTCCTGTACTTCTTCCAAACCTGAGAGTTCACCTAAGTCATACACTACTTACTGGCTCAGTTTCACTTATTTCTTCACAATTTCTATACCTCTCATGCTTGGCCTATCCTACAAACAATGAGCAACTGAGCCTGATCAATCCTTCTGACACTAGCCTCCACTACCACCACCGCCACCACCACCATCACCACCACCACTGGCTTATCACTGTTAGTCTAAACTGTGCCTATATTTAGTCTGTTGAGAACCCTTAACCTTGTACCTTCCTCAGTATTCAGATCTAGACCTGGTTATAAATCCTGTGCAGAGATCAATCTGGTAAACACCTTTCCCCAAATACTAGCCTGTCTACTCCATATTCAACTTTTAGGCTTAGCCCAATATATACATCTGTGCTAGGATACAACCTGGTGAGTCCTTAGAACCTGTCCTAACAATGCTACCCCCATACACTTAGACCTTGTCACATAGTCTGGATCAGACTGAGGAAGCATAAAATTTTATATTATACACACAACCAAGGAAAGAAATTCATATGAAGAGACATTATAAAAAACACAAACAATATAAAATATCAAGAAAGTGTATTTCTTTCTAAATCCACCAGTGCTATAGAAATGTTCTCTAATGAGAACTATTTGGATGAATCCAGGACATATAACTTAAAAGAACAACAATGAACTTCATCAAAGGAATCAAGGAGTTTATAGAATGAACAGCAAACAGTTCATTTAAAAATAATGAATTATTCAATAGAGCATCAAGAAACAAATGAGTGGGGCCTAGGAAAATACACAGCTTAACAAAATGATAATGAAAATCTAGAATTTGAATACTGAATTCAGTACAGAGATAAAGATTATGGTAGAGAAGTAAATATAAAATGATGATAGAACTTAAAGCCTTACAAAAAAAACAGAAGATAGACTATTAGGACTTGAAGACAGAGAGAAATCAACACACATGCAAAAGTTTAAAAAATTTTAAAACACAAACATGTTAAAGGAATGAGATACCATGGAAAGAGCAAATGTACAAATTCTAGATAAAGATGAGAGAGTGATAGAATTTAATAACATAGACTATATCTTTAACCAAATAATTGAGGAAAACTTTCATAAACTATGTTAAGACATAACCAAACATGTACAAGAAGCACAGAGAACACATAATGACAGGAACAGAAAAAAATTTTTTCATGGCATATCATAGTTAAAACAATAAATAGTCAAAAATAAGATTAACAGCCAGAGGGAAAAATAAAATAAAACAAAACATGCCACATATAAAGAAAACCCCAATGGAACAGCTGAGATATTAGTGGAAACACTAAAAAATAGAAGAGCCTGGAGCAATGAGCTTCAATGCTCTAAAACAGTCTGACTGCTAACCTAAACTACCATGTCCTACAAAAATACATACCTTCATTGAAGCTGAAAAACAATTTCATGACACAAAGTGGCTTAAAGAGTTGCAGATAACCACACCAGTACCAAAAAGAATAATGAAAATAATACTTCAGAGTGAAGAAAGTAGTAAGAACAGGCCAAAGACTATAGAAAGAAAACTGAATCCATTATCACTAAAACACAGAGTATGCTAAGACCATGAACAACAAATAAAAATCCCAGTAAAAAAATGATTGTAACCAACATAAACTTTTCAACAGTAACTCTAAATATTAATGAACCTCAACTCTAATTTAAAAAAAAAAAAAAAGGTTAGCTGAATAGATCCAGAAACAAGAGCTATGTACCTGTTGTCCATAAGAAACATGTCTTACTTTTAAAGACGGACACCATCTTCAAGTAACAGGATGCATGAAAATGTCCAAATCAAATAGAGCCAGGAAACAAGATAACACTACTATCCTAATATCTAGTAGAATTTAAACTAAAGCTAATTAAAAAAGACAAAGAAAGATACTTACTTTAATCAAGGGAACAATTAACCAAGAGTACATTGTAGTTCTAAACATTCATTCACCAAGCTCTAGTATGAGCAGTTTTATAAAATGTGTAATTAAAACCACAGATTAACAATGACCCAACACTATATGATTTTAATACTTCACTTTCTCTGACAGGTCATTTTGTAAAATTAAGCAGAGATATATCATAGTTAAATGGCATCATATAGCAAATGGACTTAAATATTTTTAAAATATTCTACCTAAAACAGAAAATATATATTCTATTCAGCCACTCATAGGAGCTACTCTAAAATGCACCATATTCTGGGAAATCAACCTAATCAAATTAAATTCAGAAAAACATGAAATAATCCACTGTATCCTATCTAAAAAAAAAGTTACAAAACTCAAAATTGACTGAAAAATATCTAGCAAAAAAAATATATACTCAACCAGGGTCTTATAAAACTCATTACCAAATGATATATGGGTTAAAGATAAAATTGAAGGATCAAAAGTATCTGAAAATAGACAAACAATAAAAGTAAAACATAATCTCTAGGACACATTAAGAGAAGTCTTATGAAGAAATTTAAAGGTCTGAGTACTACATTTAAAAAAATCAGAAAGACACAAATAAATTAATGATGCAAATTAAGAATGTGTAAAAAGAAGAACAAACCAAGTCTAAATCCAACTGACAGCAAGAAATAAAATCCAGAACATTAGTTACATAAGTAGAAACACAGTAAACAATTTAAAAAATCAACAAATTTAAATACTGGTTCTTTGAGAGAGTAAATGCAGTAGACAGACAAATGAGTGGCCCAACTAACCAAAAGAAAGCAGAGTCCCAAAATTAACAGAACCAAGAGTGAATGAGGAGATATTATAACGAACACCAAAGAAGTTTAGATTATATAGAAATAATTTACTCATTTTTCTACATAAATTAAAAAATGTAAAATTAGTAGATAAAATTTTATATTCATCTAAGCCATCAGTATTAATTCAAGAAAATATCACTTTAAATTGCTCTATAAATGTGGGATTGAACCAATAATAAAATTTGCTCTGACATAATAAAAACAAAAACAAAAAAACAAAACAAAACAAAAAAACAAACAACTCAGGACAAGATATATTCACAGAAGAACTCCATCAGACTTTCGGAGAACTATAGCCAACACTTTTTAGATTATTTAAAAAAATAGAAATAGAATAATAGAATAGAAGAATTCTTTCTATATAACCAGTATTACTTTAATATTAAAATCAGGTAATCTCTCTTTCTCTCTCTCTCTCTCTCTCTC
>NW_022196896.1:37995865-38016199 GCF_008632895.1 Mastomys coucha
TCTCTCTCTCTCTCTCTCTCTCTCTCTTTCTCTCATACACACACACACACACACACACATACACACATACAAAGACATATACACACACATACAGAAGGGGAAAGATAGACAGAGAGTGAGAGAGAGAGAGAGAGAAATTTTGATCAGTAGCCCTACAGAATGTAGATTTAAAAGTCCCTCAATAAAATACTTGCAAGAACAGGAACATATTAAAAAGATCCTCCACTATCATCAAGTTAGATTTATCCCAGAGATATTGGAATATTCAACATACAGGATTAATAACTGTGATGAATCATATGAATAGACTTAAAGACAACAACCACATAATCATGTGAATATATTATATTTTTGGCAAAATTGTTTTTGACAAAATTACCTTCATAATGAAGATCTTAGACAGAATAGAACTGGAGGGAACACACTTCACCATTAAAAAAAAAAGGCTGTGTATGACCAACCTGTAGTCAACACTGTAACAAATGAAGAAAAGCTCAAATTAACCCCACTGAAATCAAAGAAGAATACACCCTGCCCTCTATAAGCACTATTTTTAAATAAAATGCTTGAGATTAAAGCATTTTCTTTAAAATAATGCATGATTAAAGAAGGCAGGAGAAAAAAAAAGGCATACAAATAGTAAAAGAAGTCATACTATCCATGTTTCCATATGATATGATACCATATATGAGATCCCATAAATTTCACCAGAAAGCCTTGAGGTATTCTCAAATGATTAAGCAAAATTGTAAAAATACATAATTTACAAAAACGAATAGCCACTCTATATCCAATAGAGATAAACCTGCTGAGAAAACAACCATGATTACACTCTTATGCACAATGGCTTCAAAATTAGATCTAGGAATAAGCCTGACCAAGGAGGTAAAAGACCTCTACAACGGAAATGTCAAATTTCCAGAGAAAGGAACGGATTACTAATGTAGATTCCAAGACACATTACAGAGCTATATTAATAACAATGTAACTTTATTAAGATCAAACCAAAAAAAAAAATAGAAGACTTCAATATGAGTAAATGTAACTGTAGACATATGGCTACTGTTGCCAGAAGTCTGCAGAGCCCAAAGTATCTCTGGAAAAACGTTTTAAATGGCAGGTCCTATGGGAAGATATTTTAAAAAATAGATTCAAGAAATTGGAAGGAAATATAAAGGAGCTGCTGGCTTCTCGCAATGGTGAAACTAAAGACATCATGGCGAAGTATAAAGGAACAACATGGCAGCAGTACAGCCAGTCCTCAAGGAGCTGGGAGTAGGGGAGCATGGGGCCTTGTACTGCCCACAGGATGCAAGCACAACGATCCTGACTAATAAGCCTCAGGGTGGCCACCTGAGGGTGAACCACCTCAGGGTGGACAGGAAGTATGTGCTGGCATGGAGCTCATTCAGGTTCCTGTTCCTGGATTCCCTGTCTAGCCAAAAGATCTCCTTTACTCTAGGTACCAGAACCAGGACAGAGATGAGTTCCTATGATGGTTCAGAATTTATGGTGCTTTAGAAACTGGAAACCCTGAATTAGACCAAATGACTCATTATAATGAGTACTTATATAAAAGCTGTCTGAGGATACACGCGCACACATACACAGACACACACAGACACACACACACACCTTTATAGACATACATTCACACACAGGCATATACTGTATGATACTCCCCAGTTTTACAACACCACTTCTACAAACAATATTAAATGGAGAAGTGGGAAAGATGGAGGAATGGAGCATTATGTGCTTCGTGCAGAGGTGGAACTAGAGATGTGATAGAGGTGACAAGTGTGGGAGACACCTGACAGTGGATGGGGAAGCATACCATTTGCCAAACAATTCCAACAGGATTTTGTGCAGCTGCCTGGAGCTTGTCCAGGTTCAGCCCCTTATATGCAGCCCCACAATCACCCTGGCTCTGAGCAAAGATAGGAGGTCCAAGATGTAGAATGGTTTGTTTTCTTGACTGGGAATCCTCAAAAGGCTTGTATGGTCCATACTGCCCCTGGAAGCTATGTTAGTATCAGTAATCCATACTAGACCTAGTGGACATGCTGGTGTCTGGGGTTTGTACTGTCTCCCCAGATCATGTCGATGCCCAATGTCCATGTGGACATCCACTGCCTCAGGAGGCCATGTAGACATCTGTGGTGTGTGTTGCCACCAAGAACCATGACTGTGTCTGTGGCCCATGCTGCAGACCAGGGCCATGTCAGGTCTGTGGTCTGTGCTACTACCCGAGGCCATGTTGGCCTCCATGATTTGTGTTGCCATGGAAAACCACATTGATATGAGTGGACTCTGCTACCTTGAAATGGTAGGGAACTTTCTTTTGCAGTGATATAGATGACTACAGACTCAGTTGAGAATGAGAGACTATGATAACATCTCCCTCACTGCCCCACTTAAAGAAATAGTCTAGACAGGGACTAGACTATTGAAGAGAACTTAAAAAAAATCTTAATAGGGATGCTAAAGTGCTTTAGAGTCAAAGACTTCTGTCAGGAATGCATGTGAGGAAGTATTCAGTTGTCTTTAAGGGGCTGGCCCCTGGGAGTTTGACAATCTTCACTGAGTATAGGCAATAAAAGACAATAAAAATTGGATTTTACAAGTTTCTTCTTCTTTTTCCTCTTCCTCTTCCTCTTCCCCTTCCCCTTCTGCTCCTCCTCCTCCCCCTCCCTTTCCCCTTCCCCTCCTCCTCCTCCCCCCCTTCCTTTCCCCTTCCCCCTCCTCCTCCTTCTCCTTTTTCTTCCTTCTCCCTCTTTCTCTTCCTCCTCCTTCATTTTCTTCTTGGAGGACTTGGAGGTGATTGTGATTGGGGTGCATTATATAAAATTTCTAAATGATCAATAACATATTATATTGGAAAAATAAATCTCCCAATCATGAAAAAAAGATGATTTATTATAGAATGAAGTTTTGAGGATGAAATTTTGAGTGATCAAATCACAACAGGAAGTAGTACAATTGAGTCATTTCTTCTTATAGTCATGTCAAATTAAATTGTTGTTAGGTATCAAAAACAATTCTGCATATTAACTAAACACTGTGTGGTATTTAACAATAATGTTATAGCCATTTCTAGAATAGATAATGAATGACTATGTAAGGCATAGTGCTGCTGGACCAATGGCAGTAAGGATCTGTCCAGCTACTTGTTGGCCTGGATGAAAGAGGTACTTCTAATGCAGCCTTAAGTGGAAGGGTGAAATAATGAAGTATCTCTTGCTATGCTTACCAACTTCTAGGCATTGTGACAAGAAAGCACCAGTGGAGACACTGACATAAAGAAAACAAGGAAAGGCAAAAAAGACCATAGTTCATGTTTTGTCCTGTGATTCTCTTTCTATCATTTCACTTTGTAAATTCAGTTAAAAAGATCCAATGATTCTTTACAGGTTTTATATTTTCCTTTAGTTAGATAAAATCTCTGAATTAAAACAAAACAAAACCTGTCTCAGAAAGATTTTTTTTATCATTCTTAGCAACTTGAGGAATACATTTTAAACCACCATCTTCAGGATTAAGTAAGATTTTATTTTACTGATGTCATAATGGCAAAAATTAACAAAACAATGGATATGCTGGTGATGTTGTGGTGAAAGCAGAACCCTCATTCACAGTTTTCAGAACTGTAAACTGGTACAGGAACTCTAGAAATCAGTTTAGAGAAAAAAATTTATCATACTAATTAGCTATGCTACTGCTTGACCTATGGCCAAACAGCTCGATAGACTATTCTACAGAAAGATGAGTTATCCAGTTAAAAATGTTAATCAAATATAAGAATTCAACAACTTGAGAGGAATAAAATCTGCAGATCAGTATTTCATATTTTATGTTAGAAAATATATATAACCTCAAATGAAGTTGTGAAACTAAAAGGAACAGAAGGATATTTAAAACAACAGAAAAGGGCAGAGAAGTGTCCTGTTGGAGACCTAAAGGCAATACAGTACCATACTTTTGATACAATACACCAATGAACATGAAATGAGTCATAATTTTTACTCATTACAATGAAAACTCAGAGTGGAATAACTCAGATAAGATCATAAATCTACCTAATTCAGAGAAAAGTCTGTATTAATCAGGGCTAAGATTTTGTACTTTAGCAATAGGTAGAATTGAAACTAGAGAGATAGATCCATCAAGAGTTTGCCTGCTATATAAGTACAACCTGAATTTATATCCCCAACTCACACATAAGAAATTGGCCCATTTCTGTAATCCAAACACTGAAATGGTAATGACAAGTGGGCCCCTACATCTTGCTATTCAGGTTACCTACTCATTCAGTGAATTTGGAGTTCATTAAAGAGACAATTTCTCAAACAATAAGGTATAGAGTGATACAGAAGAAACTCCATGAACAACTTTGTCCTCCATACATATTTACATTTACACATTCATAAACATAGGCATACATAAACATTTGTATATAATTGACACAAATACATACACATAAATAAAAAGAAATAGATTAGGTAAATGGGTGTGATAAATCAAAATATATACCACACACATACCAGAATGAGACAAATTGATAATAGATTTTGCGGAACATACCTGATAGGTAGGTCTCAACACACACACACACACACACACACACACACACACACACACACACTCACACACACACACACACACACCACACACCACACACAGACACACACAATACACACACACACATACACACACACATTCTTGTATGCACAGACATGAGCATTTACATAGTAACAATTCTAGAATTTTTTTTTTTTTTTAAAACACAGAAATATTATAAGAATATGTTTTTACCTTAATCACAGTGTATGGATATGGGTCTGCTTTATTTTTTCTGTAGCAGCTGGCTATGATTTTCTTTGTATTCTAGCAGAAGTATGGTTTTGCCAGCTGCAGAAAATTTCTGAAATTGTGTAATTTTTGGAATTCTTGGAACTTTTCAGAGGGTATATAAACACTGCCACCCATATAGAGGGTGGTTTGTAGTTGGTGGTCATTTCAGAGGGTGTATAAACACTGTTGCCCATATAGACGGTAGATAAACACTGCCGCCTATATAGAGGATAGATAAACACTGCCCTGCATATAGAGGGTGGCTAGTGGTTAGTGGTCATTCAGGAGGGTTGTTGTGGTTTGTTAATAGTCATGCTCAAAGAAGAAACAAAAAGAAAAAAATTATATTCAGAGATCTCTCTCTTTTTCTACCCTTCATTCTCTTTTATTTAGTGATAGTAGGTAAAACCTAGGAACCTAGGAATAAAGCGTGGTAAAAAGAAGAATCGGCAAATACAATCATAGAAGAAAATAATTAGATCCAGAGATCTCTATTTCTCTCTCTCTCCCCTTCTATCCTTCTTTCTCTCTTATCTAGTGATAGGAAGTGAAAACAGGAATAAATGGTGGGAAAAATTCACAAATACCACACACACACACACACACACACATGCACACACACATGCACACACACATACACACACACATACTCACCTTTTATTTTGAAATGGTTTTCATTTAGCTCATTAGAATTGTTTACGAAGAAATTACAAAACAAAATGATAAAGAAAACAACAGTACTTAAAGTAATAAAAAGAAGAACATTTCCACTATCAAGAATGGTGTTTAACTGTAAAAATCCACAGGTAAGAAATCTATAATAGGCACTACCAATCCCTTTACTATATCATGCAGAGGCTTCAGAGCTAACGGAAGATAAAATGGGTTTCAATTTAAATCCATGTTATAGTCACAGTGTCTGGCAAGGTCCACATTTCTCAAAAGCATCAACATTTACTTCTGTCTTACAGAGCCAAGCTCATCTCGACCAGGGTGAGGCCCATTGATACTTTGGGGGTTCCATATCTTGTATCAAATTCAGAGGAAGCTAGGAGCCATGGGTGAGGACTGGATTTAGCTTTGGGTTAGGCACAAAACTGAACTGGAAGTTTCATGTCTCCCAGGGGTGCCAACATAGTTGAACCAGGGTAGGAACCAGATTTGATTCTGTGGGTGGCTCATATGTGAGGATTCCACAAGTTACAGGGAAAGCTGCAGACCCAGAAATGAAGAACTAGCTGACTCAGGAAAATATTGGATCCTCACAAGAAGATTCAGGGCAAAGTTTTTGTACCATAAAGGGAAATGACACCTCAATACCAACAGAATGTCCACCTACAACAAATACAGTACAATTAACCATGGGGGGGGAGGCAGGGTAGGAATACCTAGAATAAAAAGGTGTCAAAGAAAAAAATCAGTTAACCAACTTTAGATGCATGAATCCATCCCAGAGATAGAAACAACATGTAGAACCAATACAACGTGTCTCCTCCACAATGACTAATCTCACAGAAATAAAAATGACTTAAAAGAACTACCAAGGAATCCAAAAGAATGATTATAGGTATGTTCAATTCAACAAAGACACAAATATACTCTAAAAGGATACAAAGAGAGAAAAGAGACGGAAAACTCAAGCCATGATGTGAAAACAAAGATAGGATTGAAGTAAACAAGAACTATAAGGATGTTAAAAATGAAAAACACAATGTGATGGTCAGTCTAGTTTGTCATCTTGACACATCTGAGGAATTGCTTCCCACAGATAGGCCTGTACACATACCTGTGCATCATTTTTCTTGACTGTTATTTGATGGACAAGTGCCCAGATTGTTGTGAATAGTGCCCTTCCTAGGCATATGAGACAGAGTTATATAAGAAAGACAGCTAAGCAACTCAGAGAAACCAAGCTATTAAGCAGCATTCTTCTATGATTTCTATTTCTAGATTCCTGCCTTGAGTTTTTTCAATGATGAACTAAAACCAGTAAGCCTAATGAGAACCCATTCACACATATCAAGTTTGGGTTTAGCCCATGTTTTAGCAAAGCAACATGAGGCAAACTAGAACATTCAATAAACCAAATGGACACCACATTGAAAGCTTCACAAATGGAATAGATCTAGTGGAAAACAGATTCAGGAGTGGAAAACATGGTACAGTATTGAAGTCACTTAGTCCAGGTTAACAGTACATTTGAAAGAAATATGGTCAGAGAGTAAGAGTGCTCTGGAAAACCATGAAAGACCCCACTTTGGATTTTGAACATAGAAGAAATGAACAACACTGTATCAAAAACATAGAGAATATTTTCAAGGAAATCATAGAGAATTTGCCAAACCTAGAGAATGACATGACCATTAAGCTACAAGAGGCATATTAATCTCCAAATATACAGGAGCAGACAGAAACTCCTCACAATTTATTATAGTTGAAACAGTAAGAACACAAACTGGTTTATTGGGTGAAGATATCTTAAGGCAGATGGGCCTGGAAAGATATATTCCAAGTTCTAAAAGACAAAGATTAACAAATTTTTGTTGATACCAAGATTATTATACACTGCAAAACTATCTAGTAAAATTTGAGGAGAAACATAAACTTCAAATGACAACTAAAGTCATCATTATCTGATAAAACAGCAGCCTTTTCCTAAAAACAAACCAAAAAAAATAAAAAAACCCCTTCCACATACAACAACAAAACCCACAAAACAAAACAAAACCAAACACCAACCAAAAATACCCTAAAAAGTCATAAAGAACAATTTTAGAACATTAGAAAATCGAGTAGACTGAAGTTGAAAACATCAACATCAAAATAATGCAAGTTAATATAAATCATTTAAAATACTTCTTAATATTAAGTCAATTGTCTAATAAAAACAGAGTCCATCTTTTGGATGCCTCAAAAAAAATTCACTATATCAAAAATAACCCCCACCTTGAAGTAAAAGTATGGAAAAGGTCCCAAAAAGAGAACTATACAGGAACTTTATAACTATTTTATCACCCCTTCCTCCCTACCAAAACTAATTTCCAACTTGTTGGGAGAGGTAAAAAGAGTCTCTTTTCATATTAGCTCAGCAGTTTTCAGCCAGGGTGTTGCCACTCTGTGGGTCCAATGACCATTTCATAGGAAATACATATCAGATATCATGTATATAAGATATTTACATTATGGTTTGTAATAGTAGCAAAACTACAGTGTTGAAATAATAATGAAATAATTTTATGGTTGGTGTCACCACAATGTGAGAAACTTTATTAAATTGTTATAGCATTAGGAAGGTTGATAACCACTGTATTAGGGAAACAATCCATCAAGAGAATATTATAGTTCTAAATATATATATACAACAAACAAGGGGACACTTAACTTTATGAAAGAAATAATATTAGATCTAAAACCACAAATTGACTATAAAATAGTGATAATAATAGGCTTCAATATCATACTCTTACTAAAAAAAAGCAACTAAAGCATAAATCAAATGGACATAACATATATGCAGAACATTCTATACAGATACTAAAATATTTTTTTAATATCCCATGGAACTTTCTCCAAAATGGGCCACAAATTAGGACACAAAGCATATCTCAGCAGAATGGAAAAATTGACATAATATCCTGCATTCTTTCTGAACTTAGCTGACTAAAACTGGATATTAACAGTAAGAGAAACTGCAGTATAAACAAACAAAACAGTATCCCTTTATGACAAAATTATAAAATCTTGAGATATAAGAAACATATATAACATCAGAAAGACAATGTAAAACAAGCCTAAACCCACCCTAGATAGAAAAAAACATGAAAAATTTCCATCAAAATTATGAACTAGCAAAGACTATCTACTCTCTCCACTCCTGTTCAGTGTCATGTTTGAAGTCTTAGAAGAGTAAACAAGTAAAGGAAATAAGCAGGAATACAAATAGGAAAAGAAAAAGTTAAGGTACCCTATACATAAAATACCCTAAAGAGTTTACCAGAAATATAAAGTTTTGTAGCAATTTACCAAAGTATCAATATAGAATATTAACATACAATAACCAATAGCCTCCTTATATGCCAATGTCAAACACATGGAGAAAAAATAAATGAACAGTTCTACTCACAACAACCTAAGGGGGAAATATTGGAATTACTATGACATATGATTATTAAATGAAGTTAATGACTTCTACAGTGAAATTTTTAAAAAAAGGAGAAAAATTTTAAAAGTTACCATAGAATGGAAGGACACACTCCCACTATGCTCATTGGTTTGTAGATTTAATATCATGAAGGTTGCAATCCAGTCAAGGTCAATCTACTATTCAGTGTAAATCCATAAAATTCCAATGAAATTCTTCATAAAAACCCTTAAAATTCATGTTCAATTTAGTAGTGGACAATTGTTCACTACTTGAACAATGAGGATGCTGGACTTAACGTCCTTCTACACTGGTACTTGTTCAGACCTGTTAAGTGTCATTATATTTGTGATTGCTAGGAAAATTTAAAAACCTAATCTTCCTTAAACCAAGAAATAGATAAAATATTCATGTGTATTATAGAATACTATTCAGCTGCAAAGAAAAATAAGATCAATCTTCAGGAAAAAGTTTGTAACTAGAAATTATTATACTGATTGAGGTAACCCAAACTCAGAAAGACAAATAGTGCATATTTTCTCTCCTTTGAGATCCCTATTCCCAGATCTATAGATTTGAGTATAAAACTTGGCGTAATTGCAGAACTGAAGTCACATACTGTGGGGGGGGGCGAGGAGGGGCACTACAGAGGAGAATAGCAGGATAAAAGTGATATGAACACAACATGGGAAAATGAGGGTCAGTAGTTGAGAATGAAGAAGAGGTTTTAATACAGAAGAAAAGTATGTAAAAAACACTAAGGATGTCTGAAAAAGCCATAATCATATTGTATTTTCTTATTATTGTGTATAATGCACATAAATAAATGTATATCCATGTACATGTGCATATATAGAAAGATTATAAATACAGTATAGATATATAGATATGTAAATATATGTAAATGATATGAATATAGATGATATAGATTATAGATGATATACATATATAGAAATAGATAGATGTAGATGTAGATATAGTTTAGGTGAAGTATGGCACTTGGACTGACACTGCTACCCCCAATAGTTGTAGATGAGCTAACAAAATCCCCAATAGCAGACATAAGGAACATCATTTCAAATTACTGGTCAGGAGTCCAAGAGACTTCTCAAACACTACAGGTTAGTACTGTTGCCCTTGGTGGCCTCTTAGAGGTTGCAGCTAAGTTCTTATTGTTAAGGACATCATGCCAGATTTGACCTAGAAGCCTAGCTTTCATAGTATTAAAGATGTTTGCTATGCAGGCTTCCAAGGGAGAGAAACAACTAATGATATCCTACCAGGATATGACACCTGTGAGACATTACAATTACTAGTATGGTGAGTTTTCCCTAAGGGTGCAACTGTTGCAATCATACTTTGGTGGTAACTACAGCTGTCTAGTTAGACTTGGAGCCTGCTCGATAGGAAAGAAATCATGTCCAGTACTGGAAACAGAACCAACTCTCTGGGAATAGTGAGGTCATGGATCTTAGAGGTATTATCAGCATATGTTGTTCAAGATACACTGCTAAAATACCATGGTATTTATATAGAAACAGGAATATTTATCAATAGAATAGAATCAAGGACTCAGAAACATTCAGATACAAACACAGATCAAAATTTTAGCAAGGAAATCAAAACATACATTGGAGAAAATCAGCATCTTTAAAAAATGTTGTTGGGAATGCTGGATATCAAAATGTAGAAGAATGAAACTCTATTTGTGCACAAATAGGATTAGGTAAGGATTTTCTAAATAGAACTTGTTGCCAAGGAAAGAACTAGAAAATGGAAATTCATGAAATTAAAAACTTCTGTACTGTGAGGAAAAGTCTTCGTCAAATTTCGTGTTACAGAGCTTTCGTTGTACAAATTTATCTTTCAGTAAGTATGTTATATCTATAAATTACAAATATGAGCAAATATAACAAATAAATAGATGTAACTAGAAGTTGTCTGAAAAACACAAAAATCCAAAGATATATTGTAAGAAAGATTGATAGGCACTGTAATAATCCTAATTCAAAATTAACAAGGTAGTTCTTAGGCGCTGTTTTTCTTTGTCACTGTAGGGCTTGACAGAAATATTGCTTCTGCAGGGCCATTTCTGAGGTGCATACATCATCTCATCCCCCCTGGATATTTGAACACATTTATTCTACAAACAGAGATTATTTGTGTATATGTTCTATATTTCCCTGATGTCATTCTTCTTCTCTATAAATTTTCACCAATACTACCTCATGTATATATGTTTTTTTTGTTTGCAACTGAGATCCCGAAATATTCTGTGGATGTATTGTTTTTAATATGGGCTCTAGTTCAGTATACAGTCAGCCTCCCATAATTACATATCAGCTGCAGTAAAAACTCCTTGAAAAATTATTTATACATGTAATGAAGACAATGGCTTTTTATTAGCTATACAGGAAGGCCAAAGAAATATTTTTTTGTTTTGTTTTGTTTTTTGACTTTTTTCAAGACAGGGTTTCTCTGTGTAGCCCTGGCTGTCCTGGAACTCACTCTGTAGACCAGGCTGGCCTCGAACTCAGAAATCCACCTGCTTCTGCCTCCTAAGTGCTGGGATTAAAGGCGTGTGCCACCACTGCCCGGCGGCACAAGAAATACTTAAATATTTGCATTGTGCTTGGTGTTCAAAGGTCACTAGTGATGATTTGTAGCATGTAGAAAGATGTGTATGAGTCACAAACACTAAGGTCCCTCAACTTTAGATGAGGTTATAGCCTGATGAAGCAATCTATTTGAAAGCACAGTTATCATTATCAAAAGCATATTTAATGCACAGCCTAATGGCAAGGAAGACTGGAGAGGAAAGGTTTTTTATCCTTATCCATTGTTTGACTGACAGAGCTGTGGCCCTAACTGCTGCCCATCACCACAAAAGTATCAATTGATAGCTAGTGACAGTTCTGAGAAAGAGTCAAATTCAAATATCTAAGTAGGATTTCTACTAAATTCTGAGTAATAAGTTTTCAGGAAATACTTGTAGTCTACAAATTTATACAAGGGGCATATCAATCTCAGGTTTCCTGGAAAACATTCATGGTGATTCTAGAGCCCACCCCTGCACTTATTGTACAATGGTTGCTGTTCCTGTGTCAATAATAGTCCCTTTCACCTTGTTCCTGATTCACTTCAAGGCCTGAAATGAGATTTACACTCTGTTATGGCCATACAAAATTTAGAGGAGCTGTGTACTCTGCTCTACATTATATTTACCCAGTTTCTCTGCTTGCTTACTCTTGGTCCACTCACATCTGTGGCAGCATGGGAAAGAAACCACTCTTTATTGCACTCTTTACAAACATCCACAACTGGATGACCTCCCTCGTGTTTCTCATGACAGCCAGTGCTCCAAGAGTCTTTATTCCAGGCTAAACCCAAACAGAGCCCTAGACTGGCTCCTTGTCAATTTAAACATTGACAATCAATGAACTTTTTCCTCTTTCTAATGTAAACCCTTTCTGTGAGAGAATTCATTCCTTACAGTAAATCCCATCAAACACTTTTCACAGCTCTGTGCTGGATAACTGAGAGGCTCTGGGATGATTGGCACCACAGTTCCTGCTCCCCAGGGTCTTCTGGTCTTGTGACAAAAGGAAAGCATGTCAACAGTGAACAGCATTAAACATCATCACTGGCAGGAAGAGAAAATATAAAGTAGTGAAGCAAAGACTGGTTACCCTGGAGTCTACTTCATTACAGAAGTCTCCAACAGAGATTATTTAAACCTTCCTCTTTTTCAACTGTATATAATAACCCTGTCACTTTATTCATCTGTATACAATAAGCTACTTCCTTTATTCAGATATGTAAAATAAACATGATAAGGTTCCAGGCTGCTATTTGGGCATCACCATAAAAGCACATGGCATATCAAATTTCAGATTTTCTATATTTGTGCTTGACTTTTCTTCGTTCCCTCATCACTCCAGTTAGGTCAACCCAAATGTCATGCATGTCATGGCACTGTCTAATTTTGGTGAGCAACCAAGAGGACTGGCAATATTCTATACAACTCATGGGAAGTTGTGCCACACCTGATATTGCAATTTTCCATTTACATGTGTTTTGCTTTTGAGAGCAGAGTGATCCACTGATAAAGAGTACTAGTCTACTGTTAGATTATAAAGTTGTAGGTTTCCATGTTTTTCACAAATCTTTAATTTTGGTTGTCCCTTCCTATAACACCTTTTTCTTCTTCTGATTCTCCAAGGTCTATCTAAGCCTTTCTACACCTAGTGTATCCCTATCAATTTTTTATTATAGATGTTTTACTCCCCCCCACTAAAATCCACCTCCCCTACACACACACACACACACATGTATGCATGTGCATGCACTCGTGCACACACTCATCTCAAATACTTCTTTTCTTGCTTTCTTCAATTTACTGGTACTTGCTCTAGCCTAAACACAGCTATCGAAATTTTTCAAAGACAAATATATGTCCATATATATAGGTCCATATATGAGATAAAGAATATATATTTTCTCTTTAAGTGTCTAGGTTATCTCACTTACCACATTTTCCAATGGCATCTATTTTCCTGTAAATTGTATACTTTTTTACAGTAGAATAAGACTCTATTAAGTATGTGCAGCATGTTTAAGTTATTCAACCATCAGTTGGTGGACAACTAATTTCCTGTAGACTACGAATACAATAGCAATGAATAAGGAGAAAACGTATCTCTGAGGTATGAAGTCCTTTGGATTCATGTTCAGCACTATAATAGCTGTGTTATGTATTTAGCATCTTGAGAAAACATCCAAACTTGTTCTCCAAAGTGGATGAGTTAGTCTTTCATCAACAATAAATAAGGGCCTCCTTCTCTATACCTTTGACAGCATTTGTTTTCTTTACAGTAGCAATAAAGACTAGGATGAAATATATCTCAGGAATTTTGGGTTGTCTTAGGAACTATCTGCTCAAACTCATATAAACACTTTGCCTTAGTTTATTTGTTTTTTTAATGATATTTAGTTTTGATTCTATATTCTAGGTGTTAATCCTATGCCAAGTATAGAGCTGGTAAATTTATCTCCCTCTCTGTGAGATGCTCCTTCACTGACACTTTCATCCAGTGAACAAAAGCTTTCTGATATCAGAAAGCCTTTGTCCTGTTGGCCTTATTTTCTGAGTTGAGTGAGTAGTATTAGAGAATGCTTGCCTGCTTGTCTGTGCCTATAGTGTTTTGCCATGTACTCCCTACATTTTCTTTGCTACTTTTCGAGTTTCAAGTGTGACACTGAGGTTTGAATCTATTTGGAGTTGGTTTCCATATAAGACAAAAGGATCTAATTCAATATTCTAAATTTAGGCAACCTATTTTCTAACTCATAATTGTCAAAGATGTTATGTTTTTCTCTACTGTGTATTGCTTGTTTCTTTGGCAAAAATAAAGAGGTTGAAATTGTTTTACATAGGATGGTCATTTTCTTTTCTTTTTTGTTTAAAATATCTATGTGTTTATGGCAATTGTATTTCATTTGTCCTTTTTTTGTGACCACGAAAATCTTTGCCCACTGATTACTGAGTGTGTTATGTACAATAATGCATGTATGTCATATAGTTAACCATTAAACTGATTTAATTAATGCCTACTTCTTTTTATTTGTTTATATTCTAAATATAGCCTCCCTCCAGGTCCCAACTCAGAGCTCCTCCCTCCTCTTTGCCTCTGAGAGGGCACTCCCCCATATCCTCCAACACTGGTTCACCAAGTCTCTGCAGGTTTAGGCACATCCTCTCTCACTGAGACCAAACTTGGCAGCCCTCTGCTACATATGTGCTGGAGCCCATGCACCAGCCCATGTATACTCTTTGGTTGGTGGCTCAGTCTCTGGGAGCTCCTAGGGGTCCAGATTAGTTGACACTGTTGGTCATCCTCTGAGGTTGCCATCTCCTTGAAGGCCTTCAATACTTCTTCTAACTCTTCCACAGTGGTTTCTGACCTGCTTCCAGTGCTTGGCTGTGGTTATATGTATCTGTCAAAGTCAGCTGCTGGGTAGAGCCTCTCAGAGGGCTGCTATGCTGGGCTCCTGTCTGCAAGTACAACATACCATCATTAATAGTGTGAGGGGCTGGTGACTGCCATGGGATGGATCTCAAAATGAGCCAGGTAATGCTCGACCATTCCTTCAGTCTCCCCTCCATCTTTGTCCCTGCATTTCTTTTAGACATGACTAATTTTGCGTCAAAAGTTTTGTGAGTGTGCTGGTAATCCCATCCCTCCACCGGGAGTTCTGTCTGGCTACTGGAAATGGTCTCTTCAGGTTCCATATCTCAACCTGTACTGACTACTGGGAGCCTCCCTCAACCTGGGTCTCTTGGACTTCCTATATAATCACTGTGCCCCATCCCTCACTATCTGGAAACTACATATTTCCATCTATTCTCCTGTCTCCCTGGGAGTCAATCCTGTCTCTCCCATACCTGATCCTGCCCTGTCCCTTTATTCTACTAGCTTACTCCTTACCCATTCAGGTTCCTCCCTCCCTTTGCTTACCATGATTATTTTGTTCCCTTTTCTAAGTAGGATTTAAATATCCTCACTTGGTCCTTCCTTCTTGTTTAACTTCTTTGGGTTTATGGGGTGTATCACAGTATTCTGAACTTTTTGACTAATATCTACTTATCAGTGACTACATAGCATGCATGTTTTTTTTTTTGGGGACTGGGTTACCTAACTGAGGATATTTTCTAGCTCAATCCATTTGCCAAAATTCATGATGTCCTTGTTTTTAATAGTGGAGTGGTATTCCATTGTGTAGATATATCACATTTTCTATATCCATTCTCTGGTTGAGGGACATCTGGGTTGCTTCCATTTTGGGGTTGTTATGAATAAAGCTGCTATAAACATAGTGGAGCACATAACCTTGGGGTACAGTGGAGCATCTTTTGGGTATATGCCCAGAAGTGGTATAGCTGGGTCTTCAGTTAGAACAATTTCCAATTTTCTAAGAAACTGCCAGACTGATTTCCAGAGTGGTTTTACAAGTTTGCAATCCTACCAGGATTGAAGGAGTGTTCTCCTTTCTCCACAACTTCACCAACATGTGCTTTCACTTGAGATTTTTATCTTAGCCATTCTGAAGACTGTAAGGTGGGATCTCAGGGTTGTTTTGATTTCTATTTCTCTGATGACTAAAGATGTTGAACATTATTTTTTTAAGTGCTTCTCAGCCATTTTAGAGTCCCATGTTCAGAATTCTGTTTAGCTTTGTACTCCATATTTTGATTGCATAATTTGGCTTTTTGTAGTCTTCCTTCTTGAGTTCTTCATATATTTTGGATATTATCCCTTTGTCAGATGAATGTTGATTCTTCAAATCCATGAGCATGGAAGATGGAAGTCCTTCCAGATATAAACATATATTTAATTTTCTTCTGTGATCTGAAATTTTCATTTATAATAGTCTTTTAGGTCTTGATTGAGTTTATTACATGTTGTTTTGTTTGTTTATTCATTTATTTGTTCATTCATTTATTTTATGTAACTATGAATGAGTTTGTTTTCCTAATTTATGTCTTGGTATGTTTAACATATAAGAAGCTTACTAGCCTTTGTATATTGTGATGGTTATTCCTGATTGTCAACTTGATTACATCAGGAATGAACTACAATCCAGAAAGGGAGGGGCACACCTGTGATCCAGATCTTGAGACTGGAAGACAGGTTTCTGACCTAGATTTTGGCATGGAGATCTTGAGGCACAGTTGGCATAAAAATCTTAGGCCAAGGCAAGGTTGTATATGCCTTTAATTCCAGGAGATTGAGGCAAGCTAGTCTCTAAGTTCAAGGTCAGCCTAGGACAAAGCAAGTGTTAGACCTAGGCATGGTGGTACAGACCTTTAATCTGAGCCATACTTTCTGCTGGAGTCCTACATAGGGACATTGGAAGAAGGAAGATTTACTCTTCTTCAACCTCTTGCAATTACTTGCCAACACATCTGTTGGAACCTACTTCTATAGAAGGCCAGCTTAAACAATGATCCTTGTGGGACTAAGCAACTACTAGATTCTTGGACTTCCCATTTGCAGCTTCCCATTATTGGTTTAATTGGACTACATCATTGAAAAGTTTATCCCAGAAAGTTTGGCAACTCATAAAATTTGCATCCCTGGAGCTGCATGGCCAACCTACAGACAACTCCACTAAGAACTTCCTATCCTTAGCAATTATTTAATGTTTATGGAACCTTGGGCACCCTGTACCATTCTCAGGTTTTTTTTTTTTAATCCTCATAAGTTTCCTTACTGCTGACACTTAGGAGTATCTCCTTCTAGGAATGAACATATCAGTTTGGAGGACAAGGTTATGCAACACCAACTGTGTGCTGAATTATTCTACCAATCTTGAAATTTTGTCTCTAAAGTCTTCCTATAGCTTACTAGAAGTATCTTTGAAATAAATGTGTACAAGGTAAAATATAATCATTTTGTATTGATTTTTCTGACCAGTTCTCTACTAAATTTTTTTCTTTCTTTTTTGTCTTTTCTCACTTTTTTTGGGGGGGGGGCGAGGTGTAGGGATATTTGTTTGCTTTTACTTTTTTTTTTTCTTTTTGAGACTGGGTTTCTCTGTGTAGTAGCCCTGACTGTCCTGGAACTCACTGGGTAGAGCAGCTTGGAATGAAACTCAGAGTCTGCCTGCATTTGCCTCCAAAGTGATGAGATTAAAGGTATGTACCACCACAGAATAGTTACAGGTACAGAGCTTAAACTTAATCACTTCTCAGGGCACAGTGAAGAGGATAATATCACCAGAAAAGTAATAGACACTTATGCCTTAGAATGGCAAATCATTCTAAAAGACATCAGCAACAGGATGTTTTATTTCTTAGCATTAGGAGATGATACCAGATATTTTTATATTAACCAATACTTTAATAAGCCTACTTAACAATTGCCATACATCATTCATTTCAGAGTCACTTTCTATTCCAAAAAAATCTTTAATTTTTGTTGTTATTTTCAAGCTATCATAAATTGAACATGATCTATCAGACATGAACTCAATGATAACATTTCAATCTTATGATCTCTGAATAAATAAAAAGATTGTTTGAAGTAGCTAATGAAATGCATTAGAAAAATAACAGTTTAGTCTCATTTTTGCTTGCAGAATTCGAATAAAAAGTGAGACATAGTACAGTTCTATGACTCTAGCTCTCTATCTTGGTGAAAAAGTTTGCATGCTTTCCTCCGTGATATGTAAGTTAAGGTTTTTCTGAATAAGAACGTAATAAAAGTGTCAGATGACTTAAATATGCAGGATGTTGCCCTTATCTTCTATTCTATATGTTCATCAAGGTCTTCCAAAGTGAATGATAAATCACTCCTAGATGCCAAGGTAAAAAGTTCTGAGCAGCATTAAGTGTCTGTCTGATATAGGATAATGTGAAGACATTTGGGAGGGTGAAGGGGATCCTGAAATTAGGGCAGCAATATGAGAACTCAGCACTGAGTTTAAAAACACTATAGCTTTCTGAACTTTTTATCATAATATAGTTCATCAAGTTTGAGGAGTGCATTAGAGTGAATTTGAAATGTAGATGACGGATAAGCTAATGAGTATCTGACACCAAACCTACCTTGTCCATTAAACTCTTCCAATCATATCACTAACTGAGCAAACAGAACCAAAATTATATTTGTAATAGTCCAATGTGACATTTATTGCTCTCTAAAGTTTAACAATTGTCATTGTCTTGGCCCTTTACTATCAAACTGTTCTAACAAAGTGCTTATTGAATTTTTCCCTGCAGAGATAGCACTTTTGCAATATACTGTGACAATATAACAAAGACTACTATGAAAGATTAAATCCAAATATTTGTTATTATATTTAAGTTACATGAGGGCCACACTTCAAGGAAGGCTTAAAAACAAGCCAGAGTTCTCCCAGAGAAGTACCTAGCAGTTGAAAGTATGACTTCACTTTTCCTTGTGTAAATTTGCCTTTTAAAGGAACAAACTCATGAAAAAGAACAATATTGGAAGACATTTACTGAAGGTTCCTTCAGATAAGGATTGTTGGATAGGCGAGAAGTGGAGACAGCACTTGGTCCTTTGAGCCAATGCAGAAAAGCATCTGAAAAAAATCCCCAAAGTTATTCATATCAAAATTTAACAATTTCTGAGCTCAACAAGTCAGTAATATAAGAAGTGTATTCCCTTTTAATTGAAATAGACTCTTCCCTGTTACAATACATCCCTGTCATAGTCAGAAGGAGAGAGGGACAGTAGAAAGAAGATAAATACTGAACACTCATGATAGGAACAAAGAATAGGAATACTAGGGGGGAGGGAAGGGGACTAACAACAAAAGAAGGGTAAAGAAGGGGAGTAGAGAGATGAGTAAGAATAAAATATGTTTTGAAAATGGCACTAAAAGAAGAAAGAAAACTACCTCAACACAATAAAAAAAAAAGTTGAGAGTTCAGAGGACCGGAGGCGGGGGGGTGGGGGAAGTATCATGCATTATATGTGCTAAAATCAATAATAAACCAATTTATCTTGCATGCTAACTTAAATATTCATCTTGAAATGTAAAAGTAAAGGCCATATATGAGAAATTCATAAAAAATATCATATTCAAAATATGAAGGGCTGAACTTTCCCCATAAATTCAGTAACAATACATAGGTTCTAGTCTTCTTACATCTGTTAAATGTATTCATGGAAGTACACACCAAAGTAAAGAAGCCAGAGGTGAAATAAAACCAAAGAAAGGACTAAAAGGAAAATCATCTGTCTTCCCAGACAGTGTCTTCTCTGTAGGAAACCCTCATCAGTATATAAAACCATTAAAACTACTAGTAAACTCAGCAAATGGACAAGATACAAAATCAAAACACACATGTCACTTAGATTTCTGATAAGAAAAAACTCCAAAAAGGAAATTAACATCACAATTTCTTAACAATGTTACAAAAAAGAATAAAACAGTAAGCAATTTGTTGTTGCTGTTGTTTGTTTGGTTGGTTGGTTTGGTTTTTCATTTTTTCGAGGCAGGGTTTCTCTGTATAGTCCTGGCTGTCCGGGGACTCATTCTGTAGACTAGGCTGGCCTCGAACTCAGAAATCTGCCTCCCTCTGCCTCCAAAGTTCTGACACCACCACTGCCCAGCAACAGTAAGCAGTTTAACAAGTAAGTCAAATGCTTATGCACTAAAACAAAAAGATACTGCTAAAAGAAATAAAAGAAGAAAACATGAAGTGGGCATGCATCACATGTTTGTGGATCAAAGGCTTATACACAAACCTAATTGATCTACAGTGAACAGTTTACTATAAACACTGCCATGGCATTATTTGTACA
>NW_022196896.1:38016209-38052651 GCF_008632895.1 Mastomys coucha
AAAAAAAAAAAACCAAAAACCTCCATTCTATAATTTGTATGGGATACCAAGGAACCTGTCACGGAAAGTTATTTTGAAAAACAAGATTTGTAAAAAGTATGTTGCTGGCATCAAACAGTGGGCTGGGGCTTAAGTGAGTACAGTGACTATGCTCCAACTGATTTTGACAAGGGCACCCCATTAGTTACTGTTCTCATAACCATGAAAGTATTACTCATGCCCTAGCTTGCATCTTTGCTGCTATGATATAACATTGGCCAAAAGGACTTTGAGGAAATAGTTTATTTGACTTATTAGAAGGAAACCAAGGCACAAACCAAGGCAAGAACCAGCAGGCAGAGAATAAGGAGGAACATTGCTCATAGGCTTGCTCCCAGGCAAATATTTATCTTTCCTTTTTTAACTATTTGTTTTACTTTTGAGACTATAGTATAATTGCTTTCTTTCCTTCTCTTCCATTTCCTCCCTCCAAATCCTCCCATATACCCCTTCTTGCTTACTTTTAACTTCATAGACTCTTTATTTCATTACTTCTTATTATATCCCTAAGTAACCTTTATTGTATACCCAGACCCACCTGCCTAGGGATGGTACTTCTCACATTAGACTGGACCCTTCAATATTACTTAACACTTATAAAAATGCCCCTCAGACATGTTTACGAGCCAATTTGATAAAGTCAGCAATTTAACTAAGATTCCCTTTTTCCTGGTGTCTCAGGCTAACAAGCAAGATTGTCTATCACCCCTGACAATACAACTTAAAAGCAGAAAGATTAATTTTGTTTTATGGGTTGTGAGTACAGTTCATAATAGTAGAGTAAAAGTGAAAGATATATGTCATAGTTTGCTGATATTGCACTAGACCAAAAGACAGTAATAATACATGAAGTAAAGTCAGACAGTATTTTTTAAAGCCTACCACAATGAACATCTGTGGGCTAAACTTCAGATCTTAGAGGTTTCACAACCCAGGTGTTCAATTAGAGGAGCAATAATGGGTTTTGCATTCAAGCCATTTATAATTGTTGTGATGTCAATTTTGTCAGAAATTCTGCTTGTCCAAGTACAGAAGAATATTGTTTTACATTGGTTTTGAAATCCAGAAGTATTAGCATTATATACTTTTTCTTTTTGGTTTAGATGGTTTTGACTATTATTTTTTCCTCCAATAAGTAGACATGAGTATTTTATTGTTTATGACATATTAATTGGACTCTAGTGGAATAAAAGAAGATAAGTAATAATTTTCTGGTAATTAATTGGCCTAACAACTCTCTCTTTCACCACCTCTCCATCATTGAGTCATTTGTTCTTCAGAAACTCCTAAATTAGTATTCTTCAACTGTTTAGTGATTTATAGGTAGGTAATGTGGAGAGGATTAAAGGGATCCTTTATGTAGACATTGGACAAAGGAAGCAATGTATTTCATTTATCTATTAGTAGCCATAGGAAATGATTCGTTACCCTGTTTCAATTAAAACAAATGTTAGCAGGGAATAATCGAGCTTCTGTGAAACAAAATACTATTCTTTATTAGATATTTTCTTTATTTACATTTCAAATGTTATCCCCTTTCCTGATTTCCCCTCCAAAAAACCCCTATCCCATTCCCCCTCCCCCTGCTCACCAACCCACCCATTCCTGCTTTGTTGTCCTGGCATTCCCTTACACTGGGGCTTCGAGCATTCACAGGACCAAGGGCCTCTCCTCCCATTGATGTTTAACAAGGCCATCCTCTGCTACATATGCGGCTGGAGCCATAGGTACCTCCATGTGTACTCTTTGGTTGGTGGTTTAGCTCAAGAAGAAGGAAAACCAAAGTATGAGTACTTCAGTCCTTTTTAGAATGTAGAACAAAATACCCATGGGAGGAGATATAGAGACAAAATGTGGAGCAGAGACTGAAGTAAAGAACATTCAGGGACTGCCCCATCTGGGGATACATCTCATATGCAGTCACCAAACCCAGACACTATTGTGGATGCCAACAAGTGCTTGCTGACAGGAGCCTGACATAGCTGTCTTCTAAGAGGCCCTGCCAGTGCCTGACAAATACAGATATGGATGTTCTCAGCCAACCAATGGACTAAGTACAAGGTCAACAATAGAGGAGCTAGAGAAAGGACTAAAGGAACTGAAGGGGCTCGTAGCCCCATAGGAAGAACAACAATATGAACCAACCAGTATCCCCAGAGCTCCCAGGGACTAAACCACCAACAAAAGGATTTTGACTATTATAAAACTTATATTCTGGCTTAGTCCAGTTTCAGGTATTTGGGAGAATATATCTGAACAATATGTAACCTTTAATTCATATTGATCATTGTTATTTTTCTTCTATTACTTTGTTTACTTCAATTATTTTTATTTGTCAGGTTCTGCAGCATCAGGTACTCTACACATGTCAAATTCATCTTTAAAAGAATTATAGTTTGTTAAAGTTTCATTTTTGATTGCTTGTTGCTAGCTTTGGGAACATAATTATCTTAAGATACTGTTCTTTTTCCCCAACGTCTTGAAAATTTCTGCATTTTCCATCTGTTGTAGACTTCCTAGAATTTTCTCTGTACCAAATCATAAAACCTGCAAATGCATCAGTTCTGCTTGCTCCTTTATAAATAGCATATTCTGTGCCAACATTCTGAATTGCTATCCCAGCTGGAACACCCAGAGGAGGGTTTCGACAAAGTGAGGCTCATGATGATTACCAACTTATTTCAGTTTCAAATAGATGTTTGCTGTAGTTAGTAGACCGTGTTCAGTACAGCCCCGCATCAAAAACATTGTTCTTATTTTGCTGACAGTGTTTCTTTTAGATGAATTTTGTCAAACATTTTGTTTTGCCTTTATTGTCATTGATATGATAAATTTCTCCTTCATTCTGAGTTCTGTACCTTGTTTATATTGAAATTTACATACAAAAATGTGGATCCATGTGTTTGAGGTCTTTTAATTGACAAGTTTCACATCAATCCTATTATTTCAGCAGTAAAGTATCAAATTTTACTAATTTAAAAAAAAATCAATCATCTACAACCTCTAAGATATTTGTATTGCAGAGTTAAGTGAATCATTCTTCTTCTCTAGAAAACCAAAGGAAAGGAATCAAGTAGAGCTCTCTTAATAAGCAAGCTCACAAGAACAGGTTAGCCAGCCTTGACAGTGAGCCCATGGTTTAGGGTTATTTAAATGGATTGTAAAAAGAATAGTTAACAGTTTGTGAAATGTTCCTTATTTTAAGCTAGCAACAGACTATTGATTTCAGAACTTGTGTGACTCCTAAAGGGTGTTAGTAAGAAAAGATATGATGAGTCTAATCAGCACTGTTCACCACCCCCTAACTCTGCAAGGGAAGTCTATCAGCAAAGCATAAACTAAGTGTCCATGCTGAGAAGCTACATGCTTTCTATGTAGTTCCCCCTTGAGTGAACATAAGTGAATGAGGTCTTCAGTTATGGAATATAATGAATGATGAACTGTAGAACTCACACTGTTTATGATTAACATTTTATCTAATAAAATAAAATCTCACTTAAGGATGGCTTTCATAGTGTGATATACTATAAAGATGTTTCCCAATTGATATGATAAAACAAGATTTTGTTTTTTGATTCTGTTTTTCCCCCCTAAGGCTGGGTTCAGTAGTCCATCACACATCTGTTAGAACAGTGAGTGTTTGTTGTTAACTGATCTTGTATAATTCTCTCCTATATATCTACAGCTCCATTCAGATACAGTCTCAGGAGAAAAGAATTCATACTGAATTTAGTGAATTTGGTTCTCTTTCTTCAAGGACATTGGGAGATGATTTCTACCATCACTTTCAATACCACCCCTGAAAGTGTGTTACCTTAATAAGACTTTTACTTTCTCATGATATGAAAATGCAGCTATCACTCACTGTTGTATGGCAGCAAGGACTCAATAGACAAAGTGAGAATTCTCTGTACTGTTTTGTCTTGTGGCATAAATCAGTTTTCTCAAACAAGGGCATAGCTTACTGAGCAGTGTGAACAAAAATTATTCACAGGCTCGTTGACTAAGTTCCAAGAATAAGAGAAAATATGTTCAGAGTTTTCTATGAACAAGCATTTTCATTATCAAAAAACACAAGCCAAAAGAGAAAAAAAGAAAAAAAAGCCAATGGAAGAGCTACTTACACCAGAATAGAAAGGCTCACCAGACACACACAGCACATCCTGCTCCTGTAGCATCAGCAGGTCTCTGCCAAGGTGTAGCCGGACTTTAAAAGGTTCTTGATTACCATCTTGTAGCAAGCAAACACCTGTCTTTGTCTTCAGATAAAAAGAGCAAAAAAGAAAAAAAATGCTCAATTCACAGGTTATAATTCTCAAAACTATTTACAACAAAATGTGATGGATAACACTTGTAAGCTAACAGCAATACTCTCAGCCACTCACACATGAATTCACAGAGACACTAAAGAATGGATAACCACTTTAAGGAATATGGAGTTTCAGATAATGGAGACCATGCCAGAGAGACCAAATTGAGACTCAGGCTGCATCAAAGATACTGCATTACACTGATAAATGAAGAAATTATTGTTGAATACTTTAAATATAAAGGTAATGCATTTTACTTTGCATAGAATTCAACCTTTTAAGGTTTGTATTATAGTTTGTGGTATATATAATCTAGATAGATAGATAGATAGATAGATAGATAGATAGATAGATAGATAGATAGATAGATAGATCTCTCCATGTGTATAATCAACTCTAGTTACTCCAAAGAAAGATAAGAAAGAACAGTCCTGAAAAATCTGGTCTTCATGCCTCATTCTTTCCTCACTGAGCATTAAGTCACTTTCTATCTCTGATATTTAATTCAAAACTGAAACTACATGCTTAGGATTTACTTAAGTTTACAGTATGTTATCACCTCTACTTGTGACACCAAAAACAACAATAAACAAATAAACTCTACCTATAAAAAGACAAAGATGAGAGTTTTGTAGACTACATAAATGAACAGAGATACTTTAAAAAACAGGTTTTATTATAAGTTGATACAGTTTTATTGGAAGCTCATCTTTTTGTTTAAGCATTTTGGTTGGAAACTGTGCAAACAGACCAAGGACTTCTAAATTTGTTTTCCTTACTCTTACTGTGAATCAAGAAGTCAACAGGGACAATGACTACATCAAAGGTGCTACCTGCCACGCCCACTCATCTACTCCAGTGCAAGAGGCCTTATGACTTCAAAGGGAGTTTGTGCCTCCTGGGTATTCAGTCAGTCCTTGGCATCTCCTAAATCAGACGTGTTCCAGATTAGTCTTTCCAATACTCAACATGCCTTCTTATTCAGGCGTAAAGGTACCCCAATCTTAGTTAAAACTAAGATTAAACATTGTTCCCTGGCCAGCATAGCATTCTGATGTATCCAAATGTGTTACCAAGCTTTCGTTAGCTTGGAATTTCTCACAAGGAAGCTGCCTTATCAGACAGGGTGTCCTCAGAGTTAGCAACAGAGGTCAGGCAAATAGTAAGAATTCTCAGAAGACAGACATACCAGAGAGTTTAGTTTGGGACTGCCAAAATAGCCCCAGATGGAAGAGCACCACTGCTCTTCTGCTTCCCACCTGAATGCCTGATCTTACCGACCTTGATGTGGCCCTCACCTGCCTAAATGACTTTTGTCATTCACTCTGTTTTCTGTTTTATATATAAGCCTGGTTTTCACTTTGGACCAAGACTTAGACTTAGACTTATTCATTCAGATTAGAGCTTTGAGCCTCATGCAGTCCACAGCCCCCCAAGCCCAGAATGCTTGGGCCCATGGGGTGCAGCACCTGTCCAGAAGAGGTGGCTGCTTTAGACCCAGTGTGTTTCAGGTGGCCTCAACTGTACCTCATCTGCTGAGCTGCCAGATTTCTCATTTCTCTTTTGCAATGACTGTAAAAGTCTAATCGTCTCTGTCATCATTTCTTCGCCTATGCTTTGTCGACCTGACTAGGACCCTGTTTCTCCTGCAGGTTGAGGGAGGCCCAGATTGGTTGGCCTGCGGCAGCTACCTATCTTTAATAACTATTTGTTCAATGGATAAAACATCATGGTATGAATTTATTTTATTTAAGGATAGTGTGTAGTTAAATGATGAAGTCTATTTCATTAAAATGTTCTATACCGTTTACTCAAATACATTTAACATTTATTATTGCTATTTACAGGGTCATTCTTTTCTGGGGAGCATGGTAATCAGAGGTATGTGGTTATTTTTACACAAAGCATTAAATCTCAGCTGAATATCTTGAATTCAAAATACATGGTATCTTCAATGGTTTTCTGGGTCTTGATGATCTCTCGTATCAACCAGTCCTTAGAACTCCGAAAAAAAACCAGAACATTTATACACATTTTGAAAACTGTTGGAAATTTTGTTCTCATCTCAAGCTGAAATTTACTCAATATATTTTGAAACTGTAGTCAGAAAAATCAAATAGTAGCTTTTAAAATCAACCATCCTGACACACAATCCAAAAGTGTGTTAGTCTTATACTCTATGGAATGGTACTACAGAATATTAAAAAGCCTTGTTTCCTAAAATCAAGCCTTTATATTTCTGTAGGAGCTAATAACTTTGTATGTACAGTAAAAACACTGAAGTTTATAACATCATAACCTGGAATGTGAGCTAAAATTTTCAGTCAATTTGCATTGGCTTTGTGTGATGAGACAGTATATGTTGTGCACAATGTTCCTTTTATAGGTTAGAAACAATTACTGACTGAAGTCTCACAAAGAGACATAGGAACAGGCTGCCAGAAATGCCTCAGATTATGTATGCATTTGATATGGATTGATTTTTCTTTGCCAGTGGTTCACAAACCTCTTTCATTTTTCCTCTGAGTGAGGATCAGTATTCTGGATAATTAAACCATAATATTTTTATTGAAAATTTTTTATTATACAATGTAATCTGACTATAGTCTCTCCTATCTCATCTCATTCCAGATCCTTCCCTTCTCCGTAGTTGTCCAACTCCATACCTCCATGATTTTATTTCTCTCCCTCTCTTCAGAAAACAAACTGGAAAAAATTTTTAAAAAGAAAGAAATATACATATATAGACATTGACATACATATACACACACATACCAAAAAAAGAAAAAAAAAAAACCACACATAAGAATACAGAAATTAAGGGAGAAAGGAGGGGCTGAAGGAGCTGAAGAGGATTTCAACCCCATAGGAAGAACAACAGTGTGAAGTAACCTAGACTCCTTAGAGCTTCCAGAGATTTAACCATCAACCAAAGAACATAAATATGCCTGTCCATGGCTCCTGCTACATATGTAGCAGAGGACTGCCTTCTATGCCCTCAGTGGGAAAGGATGCACTTACTACTGTAGAAACTTGATGCCCCAGGGGATGGGGATGCTATCAGGATGAGGTGGAAGTTGGTGGGTGGGGAAGCACTCTCTAAGAAGCAAAGTGGAGGGTTATTGTGGACTCCTCTCCCCCCCCTTATTGCTTGGGAGTGACTTGGTTCTGTAAAGCAGCCCCGACAGGCTGCAAGCTGGAGTTGAGCACCTGCTGTGTGGAGGAGTCCTGACTGCTGCTCCTTAGATCATAGACTTAGCAGGTCTCATGCTTATGTTAAAGGTTTACCGGATCTTCCTTTCAAGATCTCCTTCTGGTCTGGTGTTAATGGATTTTCTCCTGTTTCTGTTAAGATGAGCAAGTTTCGAATTCCTCTGGGTCTGGTTCCTAGCGTAACTATAAATACTGAGTGAATTTCAGTAAATCTCTCTCTTATCACTTCTACCTGGCGTCTGTGTCCTTCCTTGTTAACCGTTTGCCTTCCCAGGACCCAATTAACCCAGCTGGTATATTTACCCACGGAGGAAGAAAGACCGCAGGCTGGTCCCCTTCAGGTTATGGAGAGAAGAACTCATGGAGTGGGGACCAGAAAGAGGGACACATTTTGGAATGTAAATAAAATAATTAATAAAAATATAGCTGCAACAATGAAAAATACAAAATCAGAAAACATTATACACTACTAGATTAATATGTTGTGCTGGCTGGTTTTAAGTCAATTAGACATATAAACTAGAGTTATGTAAAATGTGGGAACTTCAGTTGAGAAAATGCCTTCACCAAACCTGGCTGTAAGACATTTTGTTAACTACTGATTGATGAGGGAGGGTCAAGTTCATTATAGGTTGTTCATCCCTGGTCTGGTGGTCCTGGGTTCTCTAAGAAATCATGCTTGGCAAGCCATGGGGATAAAGCCATTAAGCAGCACCCCTCCATGCCCTCTGATACAGGGCTGTGTCGCATATAGATATATTGAATGGTGTTAGAAATCCCATATTCTCTGTATTTTAACCAGTTGTGGATCTATACTGTAAAAAAGAAGCTTTGGGGGTTTTATTTGTTTGTTTATTTTCAACTTCTTTTTAAAATGAGGATTAAAAGCTACATATATCATCTATTCATGGACATATGAAGAAGTATTTAAAATATAGTTAGAAATTACATTAGTTTAGAAAAATTGCTTTAGTAGACATTTAGCACCTGTGACTACCCCAGCCATAAGTAGTTGGCTAGATACAAAGTATAAATTCCTTTCCATCAAGCAAGCTTTACATCCAGTTAGACAGCTGCTGATTATCTCCAAAATACGCAGTTTTCCGTTCCACCACTAGAGATACCTTTCAGGGCCAATCATTGTTGCTCTCACAAGTATTATAGCTGAGAAGGACTTCCAATTGCTCCTCTCCCTTGTCAGCATGCATAGCATATTTCAATATTGAAGGACATGTTCTATTGGAGTTTTCAATACAGTTTTCTTGGAGGAGACATTGAGACTCATTCCAGCTGAATTACTCCAATTCTGGCTCGAAAACAATGTTGCATTTTCAGTAATAAGCTATAACCTTTAAATTCTGGAAGTAAAACAAGGGCAATGGCAATAGCCAGTATAGTTTTAGGAGACTCTTCTATTCCGGTGACCAAAAATCCTAGGTTAAGAAGATTAAAAATTGGGGCAGTACTATGCAAATAAGTGTGGAGAATTTTTAAAAAGGTAAAAATAGACATAGCATAAGATTCAGCAATATCACTCCTGGGTATATATCCAAACTTTTTTTATATTCTGCCTCCAAAATAATTCTATAGGCCTCCATATTCATTATAGAGAGAAAACAGAAACAGCTTAAATGCCCTTTAACTAATGAATGGATAACAAAAAAGTATTTCATATGCAACATGGAATACTATTCAACTATAAAAAATGAAATAATAAAATTTATAGATCAATTGCTAGAAACTGAAAGTATTATATGGAATAAAGTCAGCTATACACACAAAGAAATGTGACACATGTCTCTAATTTGTAAACCACATCTCTGAATTTTTTTAAATTCAATTTGTTCTACTTATTCACTTTATATCTCACTCACTGTCATCCCCTCTTTGCTGGTACTTGGGATGTGTTCTATTAAGAGCTCTGAATTTTTAAATGTAAGTATATAATTTGAAATAATCTAAGAAGGTAGAAAAGTAAAAGGAACTGTGGAAGAATGGAAGATGGTCTCTAGAGATGGTGATGGGCATGTCTATAGGTGCTAAGAGGGGGAAAGTGGGGAGAAGAACTTTAACTAGGGAAGAGGGAAAACAGGTTGTAGAGGGGGTGACTAAAGAAGGAGAAATAAATAACACTAAGGATGTTTGAAAACACAGTAGAGAAACATTACATCATGAGCTTAAATACATATATAATATATGTACATGTATGCATATTCACACATAGACACACACATACATTAGTGTTGTGACACAAGGGGTGATAGTGACACCTCCAAGAACTATGCACTGTTTAAGTTTGTTTCTTTTACTAGAGGATGAAGAGGAAAAAGGAATTTTAACTATATATGTTGCCAAGGAAATGTTTTGAATTTGAGCAAAGAGCATAAAAAAATGATAGACAGCTGCCCTAGTATCAATATTTCTCTGCGAGATCAAGGAAAACTGAGAAAATTTGGGTGTGTACTTTATTTTTTGATAACCATTTGCATATGACTTAGTGTCTGCTGAGGAAATAGTAATTCACTTTATTCTCTCACAATCTATTCTAACTGTACAGAAGCAGAAGCCACACTGAAGATGGACAGTGTGGGGGTTGGGGTGGGGGTTAGTTTAGTTCTGTATTCTCTAGTAGTTGCCTTCATTTCTTTCTGGCAAAAATTATCTAAGGATGACTCTCTAAGCAACTGACATATCTTTAACCAGTTAAAGACTCATGAACTATTATGAAAAATTACTAAAATGACACCATTGCCTTAACCCAGATGCCCATCAAGTGAAAACCCTTGGGCAAATGAAGGGGAAATTCAGTAACAGATTCCTTTGAATTTGATCAAAGTAAATTATTTTCCCCAAAAGCCATAAACTGAAGGACTAGAATGCTCTATTACATAGAGAAGTTTGCTTTCTCTTTTTCCACGATTTCTTTCATCAAGCAGCCTTCAGAGATCCAAAATTCTAATCTCTTATTAATTAAATATTCCCCAATACATTGTTTGCTTACAATTTTAGCATACATTTGTATTTTATATTCATTTTTCTTTTCCTCTATTGTTATAAAATATTACACTCTATCCATTGTGCAGTTGTAGGTCTCCATATTAGTTCCCAAATATTGCAAGAAAATGCTTTTCAGATGATTGCTGAGTAAGGAAATGATTTATGAGTATTGTGATATGTCACTGGGAGTCAATTTATTGCTATATTCTTTGGCAGAATAACAGTATCTGAGATTGTAGGCCTACAACTTACCTATTCTTGGGTTTTCAGCCACTAGAGCAGTGTCAGACATAGATTATGTTTCATGTATTCCTAATCCAGCCTGTTACTCTGTGCCTTTTATTAAGCAATTGAGGTTATTAATAGTGATAAGTATCAGTAAAAAGTGGTTATTGATGCCAGTTACTTGTTGTTGTGGTGTGGATTTTTCTCCTTCGTTTGATTGATTGTTCTAAGATTGTTTTTTCTTTGTGTTTTGTTGCATATAGTTATCATCTTCAGACTGGAGTTTTCCTTCTAATGTCTTCTGTACAGAAAGCTGGATTAGTAGATATAAGTTGCTTACATTGATTTTATTTTGGGATATTTTTCTTTTTCTGTAAATTGCAATTGATAATTTTGCTGGGTATCATAGCCGTGATTGGCATCTTCAGTTTCTCAGAATGTATACTCCTTCCCTGGTCGTTCTTCTTTTAGAGTCTCCATTAAAAAGTCAGGTTTCATATTAATGGGCTTGTTATTCTAGTTACTTGTTTATATCCCTGTGGCTTTTAATATTTTTATTGTTCTGTATACTTACTATTTTGATTATCATGACTTATGGAAATTTTCTATTCTTGTGTATCTGGAGTTATGTATGCTTTTTATACCATGTTAGACACCTTTTTCTTTAGGTTGAGAAGACATTCTTCTACAATTAAAAAAATGATTTTCTTTGCTTTTGGCTTACATTTCTTCTCCCTCCTACAAGAATTTTTGATCTGACCCTACAGAGGACTATCCAGCAAGTGACTGGTATCTGAGAGCCCACAGAGGATGTCTAAATGGAACCAGCAAGAGGAAGACCTGAATGCCACTTCATGAGAACTACTTTTATGGTACCAGAAGCACCATGCAAGTTTCTAAATGAAGAAGACAACCAACAGTCCTACCCAGCCATGATATCTATGAAAGACATCAATGACCAATATAATACAACACTACTACTGGTATAGTAAGAGCACATATATTTTGGCAGTAACAAATATCTCTCTAATAAGACTTATCACCTACTGAAAAGAAAAATAGTATCCATGACTGGGACTGAAAATCTAGTTGACTACTACGTGTTAGATAGGTCATAATTATTAGAGGAGAATAAACAAACCTCTAATTAATCAAACCAGCATAATCTCTGAAAGAAATCTGTAAGCATTTGTCCTTATACACATAGATAAGTGTGGTCTTCACCCTTAGTCGAAGAAATTTCCTTTGTATCAGATGGAAATCAAAACATTAAACTACAACCAATTAAAATGCAGAATTTGAAAGTCAAATCCCAAATAATAAATCTACAAAACATTCCCACACCTAAAGCACTGTGGAAGAGGAGGTAGACAGAATATAAGTGCCAAAAAATCAGATCCTTTGCTGTGAGATTGTGATTGTATCTCCTAGCAATTGCAGAAGCTATACCCATAATATCTCATCAACACAACTGTTCAAACATGAGTTGAACAAGGACATAAATGAGCATATCGAACTGCATAGAGAAAATCCCAGGAAGACCCAAACCCACATAAAGAACTACAGGATAATTGAGTAAAGCTAGTAGTAGGAGTGAGAGTAGTAGCACACCCAGGGAAGATCATACCAATTGGTTGTCAAGTGTAAATGGTCAATCCTCAAAACAAACATGCAACTAATATTAAACAGTCTTTATAGGTTATACATAGGAATTATGTGTATATACAAATATACATGTCATATCAATTAGTTTTTTAAAAAGTCATGAATATAAAAAACTTGGAGGAAAGGGAAGAAAGAAATTTTGAAATTAAATCATAATCGCAAACAAAAGAAAAAAGAGAAATCAATATTCATTACTTAAGGTACTTTTAAATAGACACTATCTAATCAAATTTCTTCAATTTCTTTACAGGCAAGAGCCTTGGCTTCTACTTCCATCCTTTATTTAATTTTATTTATTATATAAATAAAATTGTTTATATAAGAATGTAAGTATAAGAATATTCTCCACATATGCATGTATGACTGTGTATTACTTGAGTGCCTAGTATATGAAGAAGTCAGAGGAAAGTACAGACTATACTAGAATAGAGCTAAGGGCAATTTGAAATTACCATGTAGGTACTGAAAACTAAACCACTAGGCTTTCAACTGCTGAACCATCTCTCCAGTCTCACTTGGTAACATTACAGATCTTGTGGACATCACCATTTATTTTTTACTCTCATTTCTTATTGACAGTCAAGAGTATATAGGCCTGGTTTAGTATACCTTAGATTCTAATATATTTTACAACAATATAGACCTTAAAAGAGATTTAAATTTATTGTAAGGCATTCCAAGTTGTATGTTATGACATTATATATAAACAAATAATTAAACAACACTTGACATCTCATAAAAATACTTGACTTCCTCAAAGATAATGTAATGGCTATATTGATTATTTTATGATTTCTGGATACATAAGTGCTATGAGCCTATACATTTCAAAGAATGTCTTTGAGCCATCTTCATAGATTTGAAAGCATTCAGAATTTGATTAGTTCACAGTTATGTGTTGCTGCAGATCCAGACAGAGATGAAAAAGTCATTCTTCCATGTTGAGCAAGAATATGGTGTTCTAGAACTAGTGTACTAGTCTAAAGTTGTTCAGAATCCTATAGGTCTCATTGCAATGAGAAAATAAAGGCTACCATGGAAGCAGGAATAAGATGGTCATAATAATGCCTTGTAATAAAAAAAAAAATCATTTGCACTTTAACTAGAATCTAGCAAGTATCCCAGACAAAGACAGAAAGGCAATTTTCCTCAAAAAGAGGTCTAGGAAATCTCATAGCAATCTGAAAAGTTCATCACAATCCACTTTTATAAAGTATGTCACCTGCTGTCTTTGTCTAGGTCATGGTGTCTCATTCCCACCTACACAGTTTCTGATTCCTTTACTATTTACAAGAGTGTAATGTTTGCAAGGAAAGGGAAGTGCTATAAGAATATATAATTATGGCTAGAGAAATGGCTTCATAATGAAATCATTTGCTCTAGACATATGAAGGTTTGAGGTCTGATCCTCAGATCTCGTGTAAAGCTGGACATGGTAACATACATAAGTCATCCCTGAATTACAAAGCAATATAGAGGTAAAGATGTAAAACTCTAGAAGCTTTCAGATCAGCTGGAGCACTAAAAATTCTCAGTCTAATTGGAAGGCAATAAAAGGAACAAAGATTGTCCTCTGAAATCTTGTCATATACATTACATGAATAAATTGTCATGGGTTGTTTAAGCTCACTAAGAAGTTGGCTCTAAAGATAAAGTTGAGACCCTCACTTAGGATATAAGCATTTTTGACTTAACATTTCATCCAGTGTACTTTGCTCAGGGATCGCTGCCCTACCCCAATCTTGTTACAGAAGAAAAGGAATATAATACAAAATGAAAATACCATGTCCTTCAGAACATAAGGAAAGTAAATCTTTTGACTAAAACATGTGTCCTTTAACACAACTGGAAGCTAAATAATTCCCAGGCATCTTCATAGCAAAACTACTGTTTATTTCATGATATAAAAATACCTATGTTAGGAACCATTAATTGGAAGTCTCAGCCAGGACAAAATGTTCTTCCTGAGACCCTCTTTGTTTATCGGGAGCTATGGTTCATTGTTTTGGTTCTTGGGGCTTCACAAGGAAATTTCTACTGATTGAGGTAAGTGTCAGATCTGCGACTCTTTTAAATTTCTTGTTCTTTTATTCTACTCTTGCTTGCTTACTTAATAAATGAACTCATTCAAAATCAAGGACAAATCTCTGTAGACAATATCATATATATTGACAACATCCACCATCTACTCTGGCAGACAATATCCACAACGTAACAGGAAAAACAAAAACAAAAAAACCCAAGATTGTACAACTAAAATGAGATAAGGCACAATTTAACAATTAGAGACACTAACAGCATATCAATAACTCTCCTGATTCTCCTCCAGATCCAATACCCTGAATCTCATCCTTATTTATCTCTGTAGCAAAAACCAACCAACCAAACACTCAAACAAAACCTCTCTGGAAGTCTCCATTTCTACTATGAGTTTATCCCAATGAATCACAAAGATCTTCCCTCCCATACTTCCTTCCCCCATCTAATCCCATTACTACAGCCTCCAAAACCATCAGGCATTCACTGGGAACACACATGAAAAACAGACCAGACAAACAGGCAAGCCAACTGAAGACCTTCACTATTCCTGCTGCCACCCCCTAGCAAACTCCTCAATATCATCCCTGGCTCTGCAACAGAACACCAGCTGTATCCCTACCACATCTCCTATAAACCCTACAGACCATCCACTTGTAACCTGCCTCCCTGTACTTGTTACTTTGTCTAAACCCCCAGTTCCAGAAGGCACCTATTACTAACCTATAGACTAGCTGGTAGGCTTTCTGTGGATCTTTCCCTCTTACTCTGTTCCACTAAATCCACCCCATTCTCTTACATAGTACAATATCAGACCTGGTTCTGGTGTGAACTCTCACTGTCTCCCTGTGGGGCGATAGGCTGTACAGGCAACCTGGTCAAGCAAGAGGTCTGGAACCCCCTAAGACCAGCTGGGTGGTAATTTCCTCCTGCATGGGACTGAAGGTGTTCGACCATGCCTCCTGGGCCCCTGGCTCCTGTTACAGTCACAGTCTCCCACAGCCCCCCCCTCCAGGAAAGGTGTGTGATATTGGTCACGTATTGGCATTACCTAACAAGCCTACTTACATGCAAATAACATTTCCCCAAGCTCTCAGTCCAAACCAATGGGAAGTACCTGCTGTTGAATCCTGAATCATCCCCAAAACTGTATAGAAATCCTATCCAGGGAATTAAAGATGTACAAGAACTACTCTGTCATCTGAGCCTTTTGTTCTAAGAGCTGCAACACTTGGAGGGGAGAGGTCTACTTTCCCAAAACACCACCTGAAGCTGCACCACACTCCTCATTGGCTAATCAGCTTCTCATCAGCACAGCCTGACCTGACGAGGTTCAGGGCAGCATGGAATAACTGAATGACCTGGAAAGCACGGCAGAGATGGAGGTGAAGCCAACTCCAGCAGCAGAAGTGGCAAAAGTGACTTCTCTTCCCTGCCTGTGCTCGCTTCCCTTCACCGGAACTCTCACACTGGACCAGGTCAGAGATCTTCGTGGAAAGCCTCTGGTACACAGACACACATCTCCCCACTTTGAAAAGTGAGGAAATAAGTATTGCCTGGTTGAACACTCTACTCTCCTCCCTCAGATCCCTAGCCTATTTCCATTACTAAATGTAAGCTCCCAATACACCAAACCATGTTTTACCTGGAGCCATCAGTGGCCACAATTATTAAGTACAAAGAAAATTTCCTACTAGGTAACACACAGGCATATACTCTCTGAAAATCCAGAGAGGAAATAGATACCAAGAAACAAAGCATACCTAGACATATAATCATCGCAATACCAGATGCTGAGTTGACAGCATAAAAACGCAATCAATAACAGTCAGGGCAATATATCTCCATTTGATCCCAGTTATCCTACCACAGCAGGTCCTAAATATTTCAACATAGCTGAAGCATAAAGAAAAGGCCTTAAAATTGCCTGTAGGAAAAGATCCTTAAAATAGGAAATGAATGAAATCCTTAAAGAAATCCAAACACACACACACACAAACACACACCAGTGGAAAGAAATGAAAAGAAGTGATCAAGATAGAAATGAGAAATAAAATCACTAAGAAAAGAAACAGAACTGAGGGAATTTTGAAAAGAAAACATCAGATAATTTAAACATGAACTACAGAGGCAAAATGGAGGCAAATTGCACTAACAGAATCCAAGATGTGGAAGAGAGATTCTGAGGCACTGGAGATATAATAGAAATGGATACATCAGTCAAAGAAAATGTTAAATCAAAATATTCCTTCTACAAAACACCATGAAATCTGACACACTATACAAAGACTAAATCTAAGAGTAAGAGGAGTAGAGGACCAAGAAAAATCCTAAGTCAAAGGCACTGAAAGTATTTCCAACAGGATCATAAGGGAAAATTTTTCTAACCTAAAGGAGGTGATGCCTACAAACACCAAATAGTGGACCAGAAAAGAAAGTCCTCTCACCACATAATAATGAAAACTGTAAACATACAGAACAAAGAAATAATACTAAAAGCTTCAAGGGAAAAGGAGAAAGTAACATATAAAGGAAGCCTGATAAGAACAACACCTGCCTTCTGAAGAGTGACCATAAAAGCTAAAAGGACCTGGACAGGTGTACTGCAGATTCTAAGAGACCACAAATGCCAGCCAAGACTATTATATCCTTTAAAAGTTTCAATCACCATAGACAGAAATAAAAGATTCCATGGAGAAACCAAAATTTAACAATACCTATCTACAAATCCAGTCCTACAGAAGTTACTAGAATGAAAACTCCAACCTCAAGTGGTTAACTACACCCATAAACACAGAATGGATACTCTCAGGTCAGCAAAATCGAAAGAACACACACACAAAATTTACAGACACCATCAGGACTACAACCAACAAGAAAATAACAAGAATCAAAATCATTGGTCATTGATATGTTCATATTATTATTAGTCTTATTTCCTCAAAAAAAGAAGACAAAGTATAACTGAATGGATGCAAAAATATAATCCATATTTCTGTTGCATTCTAGGATAGATATCACCTCAGGGTAAAAAGTATTGGAAAAGGATATGCTAAGTAAATGGTACCAGGAAAGGCATAGACATTTTAATATCTAACAAAATAGACTTTTATGTAAAACTAATTAGAAGATAGAGGAAAGACACTACATATTCAACAACAACAACAAAAAATCTACCAAAGGACATTGCAGTTCTTAACATCTATGCCCCAAACACAAGTGTACACAAGTTTGTAAAAGAAACACTACTACAGTTTAAATCACATACTGACTCTCAAACACTGATAATGGAAGGCTTCAATATATCACTCTCATAAATGGACAAAAACTAAACAGAGAAATGCAGGAGCTAACACATTTTATAAACCAAATGTACCTCAAAGATATTTATAGAAAATTTTACCCCCACACAAAAAACTACACCTTCTTCTCTGCATCGTAGAGAACTTTTCCCCAAATTTGACCACACACTCAGACACAAAGCATGTCTGAACAGTCCAAAAACCAAAACAACAACAACAACAACAACAACAAAAACAGAATTTCTTGGAGTCTATCAGATCACTCTATCAGGTTAAACTCTCTATCAAAAACAACGGAACCAACACAAAGGGAAACAGAACATTGCTCTATTAAATGAAAAGGATGTCAAGACAGAAGTAAAAAAATTAAAGACTGTATAGAATTAAGTGACATGAATACACAATATATCTAAACTTATAGGACACAATGAAAGCAGTTCTAAGAGGCACATCATAGCATTAAGTGCTTACATTAAAAAAATAAATAAGAAGAAAGAAAAAATGAAGGAAGGAAAGAAAGTAAGTAAAAAAAAAAAAACTGAAGATATTCCATAATAGCAAATTAACTGCACACCTGAAAGCTTTAAAATAAAAAAAGGTTAATCACACTCAAGAGGAGTAAATGTCAAGAAATAATCAAGCTCAGGGCTGAAATCAATAAAATAGACCCAAAGAAAATAATACAAAAAGAAATGAAAGAGTTGGTTCTCTGAGAAAAATCAACAAGGTAGACAAATCCTCATGAAAATTAACTGAAAGGCAGAGAGAGAATATCCAACTTAATAAAATGAGAAGTTAAACAGATAAAAAATAGAGATACTCTGTATAAATGGATATAAAGTAAATACAAGAAATCATGAGGACATACTTTAACTACAAGGAGGGACTGGGAAGAGGGGCAACATTTCAGATATAAATAAATAAAATAATTGATCAATAAAAAACAGACAAAAACAACATGAATGTACTTTACTTTAGTGGTTTGAATATGCTTGGCCCAGGAAGTGGCTCTATTAGTATCTGTGACCTTGTTGGAGTAGGTGTAGCCTTGTTGGGGGAACTGTTTCGCTGTGGGGATGAGACCCAGCTCCTAGCTGCCGGGAAGCCAGCCTTCTGTTCACCTTCAGAACAAGATGTGCAACTCTCCAGTGCCATGCCTCCCTGAATGCTGCCATGCTTCCCACTAAGCAGTAAGCCAGACCCAATTAAAGGTTGTCCTTAAGAGTTGCTTTGATCATGGTTTCTCTTCACAGCAATGATAACCCTAAATAAGACATTCACTATATTGGAAAAGTATAAAAGAAACATAACATTCTTGACAGGTACCATTTATCAAAGTTAAATCAATATCAGGTCAGATAAGAAATTTAAACACAAGTATAACCCCTAGTGAAATAGTAGTAGTCATTAAATATCTCCAAACCATAAAAATCCCAGGTTTGAATGCAGAATTGTACCAGACTTTCAAAGAAGAGTTGTCTTCACTATCCCTCAAATTATTCCATAAATTAGAGACAGAATGGTAATAATGTAGTTAATTTTATGAAGCCACAGTTACCCTGATACAGATACCACAGAAAGACCCAATAAAGAAAGAATATTATAGACCAATTTTCCTTGTGAGCATAGATTCAAAAATATTTAATAAAAGCCTTTGCCAAAATACAATGCCTCCTCATGATAAAAGTCCTGTAAATACTAGGAATATAAGGAGCATACCTCAATAAACATAGTAAACACAGTATGTAGCAAGCTCACAGACAACATCAATTGAAATGGAGAGAAAAATCAAAGCAATTCCACTAAAGGCCAGCTTTTCCACTCTCTAGAGGAATATAACTGAAAGAGATCATGGGGATATATTGTAACAGAAGAAGTAAAAGTATCTTTATTTCCACATGATATGATTTTGTACATAAGTGATCAAATAACATCCACTGTGGAACTCTTACAGCTAATAATCACTTTCAGCAAAGAAACCGGATACAAAATTAACTAACAAAAATAAGTAGTTCTCCAATATATAAGTGACAAATGGTCTCTGAAAAAAATTAGGGGACAACTCCATTCACAATACTCTCAAGTGATATAAAATACCTTGGGGTGACTCTGGTCAATCAAGTGAAAGATTTGTATAACAAAAATTTCAAGGATTTGAAGAAGAAAATAAATGATACTAGAAAATAGAAAGATTTCTGGGCAGTGGTGGTGGCACACGCCTTTAATCCCAGCACTTGGGAGGCAGAGGCAGGCGGATTTCTGAGTTCGAGGCCAGCCTGGTCTACAGAGTGAGTTCCAGGACAGCCAGGGCTACACAGAGAAACCCTGTCTTGAAAAAACAAAAAAAGAAAGAAAGAAAATGGAAAGATCTCTCCTCCTCATTCATCAGTAGAATTAGCATAGTAAAAATGGCCATCCTACCAAAAGCCATCTTCCCATTCAAGGCAATCTCCATAAAAACTCCAATTTTCATATCTTTAAAGTACAATTCTCAGCTTCATATGCAAACACAAAAGAATATAGAATAGCTGATGTAATCCTAAGCAATAAAACAATTGCTGGAGTCTTCACTGATCCTAACTTAAGCTGTATTATAGTGCTATAGTATTAAAAACACCATAGCATTGGCACAAAAATACTCACACTGATCAATAGATTCCAATTAAAGTCCAAGACACAAGTCCAAACACCTATTGGAACAACTGGTTTTTAATTAAAATAAAAAGCCAGAAATCACACTAGAAAAAAAGACAGCATCTTCAAAAATATTGTTCAAATTTCATGTCTGCGTGTAGAAGAATGCAAACAGATGCATACTTTATCACTCTACACAAAACCTAGGTTCAAATGGATCAAAGACCCCAACATAGAAACAGAAACATGAACCTGATAGAAGGGAATGTGAGGAATAGCTTCAAACTCATTGGCACAGGAGAAGACTTTGTTTGAACAATCACAGTGCTATAAGCTCAGACACTGAGATAAACAATAAATGGTATCTTATGAAACTGAAAAGCTTCTGTAAAGCAAAGAATAGTATCATTATTACAAAGCCTGCAGAATAGGAATTTTTATCAATTCCACATCTAACAGAGGATTAATATCCAAAATACACAAATAAGTCAAGAATCTAAATATCAAAATACCAAATAATCTAATTTATAAATGGAATACTGATCTAAATAGAGAATTCTCAAAAGAGGAAATTCTTACAGCAATAGATATTTAAAGAAATGTTCAACACCCTTACCCATTAGGGAAATACAAAACAAAGCTGCTTTGAGATTCTATCTTACACCTGTCTGAGCATTTAACATCAATAACCCAAGGGAAAGGTAATGCTGGTGAAGGTCTAAAATAATAAAAACACTCCTCCATTACTGATGAGTGCAAACTTGTTCAGCCACCATGTGTGGTTCAAAGATCAATGGTGGCACAGAGCTTGTGGTTCAATTGTGTGGTTCCTTAAAAAGTTGGGAAATGACCCACCTCAAGGTCCAGCTATATATATACTACTCTTACACATACACCCAAAAGATGCTTTAACCTACCTCAGAGATACTTGCTCAACTATGTTAATTGCTGCTGTATTCACAATATCCAGAAACTGGAAACAATCTAGATCTCCCTCACCAGAAAAATGGATAAATAGGTGCTCTATTTAAAAATAGATTTTTACTCAGCTCTTAAACACAAAAGTCATCCTGAAATTTGAGGGCAAATAGATGGAGCTTAAAAAAAAAAAAATCATCCTCTGTCAGCAGAGTGCCGGAAATGTAAATACATAATGTATTCACATATAGGTGCATATTAGCAACTAGGCAAACAACCTACAAAACCCAGAAAGATTAGGTATAGAGGCAGTGACTACATTGGGTATTTGTGGTGTCTCTGGGATGAGAAAGTAGAATAGATTTTATGAGACAAGAAAGAGAAGATCAGGTGGAGAGCAGGAGGGAACACAGGCTTGAAGGAGGGAATGCAGATGGAAAAGGTAGAAATGGAGTCACTTGAAGAATGGTATAAAACTTTAGTGCGGTGTAAACTTCCTAAAATATTTTAAGGTGAGTCTAATGAGATCTCCTAATAATGGGAGAGACAGAGTCCCAAATGCAGTTCTCTTGTAACCAAACAAGGCTTACAGTACCATTACTGGGATGTATTTAGTTGACTTCTTAGTTATGGAGGTCCCACTGAAATTTCCAAATAACCCTCATGCTCACCTAGTCAATTGGTTGCCTTTCGTAAACAGACTGTGGGATACCATTGCAGAAGACAACACTTACACAACTCATTGAACATGGAGAACTCAAGATTGTGCCTACATGGATTCTTCCCCGATATGTTCAAGTATCTGTAGTGTGGTCAGATATACTTCAGGCTACCAAAAGAAGAAATGCAAACACTGATAATCTGTTCCGCCTGCAAATATGCTAGGGCAATGGTGGCACAGAGCTTGTAGAATAGCCAACCAGTATCTTATTTGATTTAAGACTCACTTCATGAGAGGGAACATATACCTAACAGTGCTTGGGTGACCAAGAACCAGAGACTAGACAGCCCAGAGATCTAGAGTAGAACAAAACTCAACTGGTTAAAAAAAAAGTATCAGTAATATGGCTTATAATTGTACTCTGCAAAACTTATAATATAGTGTTTTATTCAGACATCATCAGAGAAGTTTTCCTCCTGCAGCAGACAGGAATAGATTCAAAAATTCAAAAACATAGACCACAGTTGGCCATTGTGGAGAGAGACAGAGAGAGAGAGAGAGACAGAGAGAGAGACAGAGACAGAGACAGAGAGAGAGTCAGAGGGGGCAGAGAGACAGAGGGGGGCAGAGAGAGGCCTTAGAAAACACAGCTCCTAATGGTGTCTCTACCAAATCCTTCTCATGAGTCTCCTCAGAGTTCAGAGAACTCTTTGTAAGAGGAAATGACTGTAAAATCAGGAGGGATGGAAGATATTAGGAGAACAAGGACCTCTAGAGGCAGCTTGACTCCCAGGATGTGACCCTCCTACAGCTGAGGGCTGATTCTTCAGACCTCGCTTTGCCACAGATAACCACGCCTCTCTGCCCAACTCTTGCTAATTGCCAGACCGCTCTCCAAGTCCCAGTTACGCTGGAAGTCCCGCCTCCAGAGACTGAAGATGAAGCTGCTGATTGGGCCAAGTTGCTGACGAACTTGGGGGAGGGGTTTTGCTTTACCTATCTACTTGTTTACTTGTAACAAGGAGAATTCATGAATGATGGTGGACTGAAAGCACACCATGTGTTACTCTAATTTTTTCAAACCCTTCCAGCGTTTCAGGTACCTTTAATTATTCAGGCCTTGACCCCCATTCCAGATGACCCATTCGTTTGAGTGGCTGCAGGCAGCTACACCAGGAATTCTGACATACCCAGAATCTTAGGATCCCAGAATCACAGAATCAGAGGATCACTGAGACAGCTGGACTCTGATGAGTTCTGACTCAACCTGTATTACAGGAAAGGCAGGCTCCAGTCAGATATAGCAAGAGCAGGGAGCACTAGAGATAACCTGATGATGGTAGGCAAGTGTAAGAACAGAAGCAACAGAAACCAAGTTTACTTGGCATCATCAGAACCCAATTCCCACCACAGCATTTCCTGGATAAACCATCACACTGAAAAAGCAAGATTCGAATCTAAAGTCACTTCTTATGACAATGATGGAGGACATTAAGAAGGACATAAATAACTTCCTTAAAGAAGTACAGGAGAACACAGGTAAACAGATAGAAGCCCTTAAAGAGGAAACACAGAAACCCCTTAAAGAATTACAGGAAAATACAATAAAACAGAGGAAGGAAATGAACAAAACCATCCAAGATATAAAAATGGAAATACAAACAAAAAGAAATTACAAAGGGAGACAACCCTAGAGTTAGAAAACCTAGGAAAGAGATCAGGAGTCACAGATCCAAGTATCACCAACAGAATATAAGAGATAGATAGAAGAGATCTCAGGGGCAGGTGATATCTTAGAAAATGTTGACACAATAGTCAAAGAAAATGCAAAATGCAAAAAGATCCTAACCCAAAATATCTAGGAAATCCAGGACACAATTAGAAGACTAAACCTAAGGATAATAGTTATAGAAGAGAGTGAAGACTCCCAACTTAAAGGGCTAATAAATATCTTCAACAAAATTATAGTAGAAAAGTAACCTAACTTAAAGAAAGAGATGCCCATGAACATACAAGAAGCCTACAGAATTCCAAATAGATTGGACCAGAAAAGAGATTCCTCCCATCACATAATAATCAAAAACCAAATACATTAAACAAAGAATATTAAAAGCAGTAAAGAAAAAAGGTCGAGTAACATATAAAGGCGGACCTATCAGAATTACACCACACTTCTTACCAGAGACTATGAAAGCTAGAAGATCCTGGGCAAATGTCATACAGACCCTAAGAGAACATAAATGCCAGCCCAGACTACTATACCCAACAAAACTCTCAACTACCATAGACAGAGAAAACAAGATATTACATAACAAAACCAAGTTTACACAATATCTTTCCGCAAATCCAGCCCTACAAAGGATAATAGATGGAAAACACAACACAAGGAGGGAAACTACACCCTAGAAAAAGCAAGAAAGAAATCTTCCAACAAACCTGAAAGAAGATGAGCACACAAACATAATTACACCTCTAACAACAAAAATAACAGGGATTAACAATCACTTTTCCTTAATATACCTTAACATTAATGGACTCAATTCCCCAATAAAAAGATGTAGACTAACAGACTACATATGTAAGCAGGATACAGCATTTTGCTGTCTACAGGAAATGAGCCTTAGTAACACAGACAGGTAATATCTCAGAGAAAAAAGTTGGAATATAATTTTCCAAGCAAATGGTCTCAAGAAACAAGCTGGAGTATCCATTCTATTATCAAATAAAATTGGCATTCAACCAAATGTTATCAAAAATATAATGAAGGAAACTTCATACTGGTCAAAGAAAAAAATCTACCAAGATGAAATATAAATTCTCAACATTTATGCTCCAAATGCAAGAGTCACCCACATTCATAAAAGAATCTTTACTAAAGCTCAAAGCAAACATGGCACCCCACACAATAATAGTGGAAGACTTTAACATTCTACACTCAGCAATAAACAGATCATGGAAGCAAAAACTAAACAAAGACACAGGGAAACTAACAGAAGCTATGAACCAAATGGATCTAACAGATATTTATAGAACATTTCATCCTAAAGCAAAAGAATATACTTTCTTCTCAGTACCTCATGGTACCTTCTCCAAAATTGACCATATAATTGGCCACAAAACAAGCCTCAATAGAAACAAGAAGATTGATATAATTCTATGCACCCCATCAGATCACCACAGACTCAGGCTTGTCTTAAATTACAACAAAAACAACAGAAAACACACATACACATGGAAAATGAACAATGCTCTACTCAATGATAACTTGGTCAAAGAATAAATAAAGAGAGAAATTAAAGACTTTTTAGAATTTAAAGAAGATGAAGACACATCACAACCAAAACTTATGGGACACAGAGAAAGCAGTGTGGAGAGGAAAACTCACAGCTCTAAGTGTCTCCAAAAAAGAACTGAAGAGAGCATACACTAGCAGCTGGACAGCACACCTGAAAGCTCTAGAACAAAAAGAAGCAAATGCACCTAAGAGGGTAGACAGCAGGAAATAATCAAACTCAGGGCTGAAATCAACCAAATAGAAACAAAAAGAACTATACAAAGAATCAACCAAACCAGAAGCTGGTTCTTTGAGAAAATCAACAAGATAGGTAAACCCTTAGCCAGACTAACCAGAGGGCACAGAGACAGTATCCAAATTAATAAAATCAGAAATGAAAAGAGAGACGTAACAATGGAATCTGTGGAAATTAAAAAAAAAAAAAATCAGATCCTACTACAAAAGTTTATACTCAACTAAGTTGGAAAATCTGGATGAAATGGACAATTTTCTAGACACATACAAGGTGCCAAAGTTAAAACAGGATCAGATAAACTAAACAGTCCCATCACCCCTTAAGAAACAGAAGCAGTCATTAGTAGTCTCCCAACCAAAAAAAAAAAAAAAGCCTGGGACCAGATGGGTTCAGTGGAGAACTCTGTCAGACCTTTAAAAAAGACATAATACCAATAATATTCAAACGCTTCCACAAAATAGAAACAGAAGGTACACTACCAGAGTCATTCTATGAAGCCACAATTAAGCTTATACCTAAACCACACGAAGAACAAAAGATGAAAGAGAATTTCAGACCCATCTCCCTTATGAACATTGATGCAAAAATACTTAATAAAATTCTTGCCAAACGAATCCAAGAACACATCAAGACAATCATTCACCATGATCAAGAAGGCTTCATCCCAGGGATGCAGGGATGTTTCAGTATACAGAAATCCATTCACTACATGAACAAACCCAAAGGAAAAAAAAATCACATGAACCTTTCATTCGATGCGGAAAAAGCATTTGACAAAAACCAGCATCCCTTCATGTTAAAAGTCTTGGAAAGATCAGGAATTCAAGGCCCATACCTAAACATAGTAAAAGCAGTATACAGCAAACCAGTAGCCAACATCAAACTGAATGTAGAGAAACTTGAAACAATCCCACTAAAATCAGGAAATAGACAAGGCTGCCCACTGCATCCCTATCTATTCAACATATTACTTGAAGTTCTAGTTAGGACAATTAGACAACAAAAGAAGGTCAAAGGGATACAAGTTGGAAAAGAAGACGTCAAACTATCATTATTGGCAGATGATATGATCGCATACTTTAGTGACCCCCAAAAATCTATCAGAGAACTCCTAAAGCTGATAAACAACTTCAGCAAAGTGGCTGGATATAAAATTAACACAAGCAAATCAGTAGCTTCCTTCTACTCATAGGGTAAACAGACTGAGAAAGAAATTAGTGAAATGACACCCTTCACGATAGCCACAAATAGTATTAGATACCTTGGTGTGACTCTAACTAAACAAGTGAAAGATTTGTATGACAATAACTTCAAGTCTCTGAAGAAAGAAATCAAAGAAGATCTCAGAAGATGGAAAGATCTCCCATGCTCATGGATTGGCAGATTTAGTATAGTAAAAATGGCCATCTTGCTGAAAGCAATCTACAGATTCAATGCAATATCCATCAAAATTCCAACTCAATTCTTCACAGAGATGAAAAGAGCAATTTACAAATTCATTTGGAATAACAATAATAACAAAAAAAAAACAGTATATCAACAACTATTCTCACCAATAAAAGAACTTCTGGGGGAAACACCATCCCTGACCTTAAGCTGTACTACAGAGCAATAGTGATTAAAAACAAAAAACAAAACAAAACTGCATGGTATTGGTACAGAGACAGGCATGATGATCAATGGAATAGAATTTAAGACCCATAAATGAAGACATACACATATGGTCACTTGATCTTTGACAAAGGAGCTAAAACATACAGTGAAAAAAAGACAGCATTTTTGACAAATGGTGCTGATTCAACTGGTGGTCAACATGTAGAAGAATGCAAATCAACCCATTCTTATCTCCTTGTACAAAGCTCAAGTCCAAGTAGATCAAAAACCTCCACATAAAACCATATACTCTGAAACTTACAGAGGAGAAAGTGGAAAAATGCCTCTAACATATGGACACAGGGGAAACATTCCTGAACAGAAGAACACCAATGGCTTGTGCTGTAACATCAAGAATTGACAAATGTGACCTCATAAAATTGCAAAGCTTCTGTAAGGCAGAGGGCACTGTAAATAAGTCAAAAATGCAACCAACATATTGGGAAAAGATCTTTACCAATCCTATATCTGATAGAGGGCTAATATCTAATATATACAAAGAACTCAAGCCGTTAGACTCCAGAAAACCAAATAACCCTATTAAAAATGAGGTACAGAGCTAAACAAAGAAATCTCGACTGAGGAATACTGAATGGCTGAGAAGCACCTAAAGAAATGTTCAACATCCTTAGTCATCAGGGAAATGCAAATCACAACAACCTTGAGATTCCATCTCACAACTGTCAGAATGGCTAAGATGAAAAACTCGGGTGACAGCAGATTCTGGCAAGGATGTGGAGAAAGAGGAACACTCTTCCATTGCTGGTGAGATTGCAAGATATTTACAACCACTCTGGAAATCAGTTTGGTAGTTCCTCAGAAAATTAGACATAGTACTACCTGTGGACCTGGCCATATACACAGAAGATGCTCCAACATGTAATATTGACACATGCTCCATTATGTTCATAGCAGCCTTATTTGTAATAGCCAGAAGCTGGAAAGAACCCAGATGTCCCTCAACAGAGGAATGGATACAGAAAATGTGGTACATTTACTTAATGAAGTACTACTCAGCTATTAAAAACAATGACTTCATGAAATGCTTAGGCATTTGTATAGAACTATAAAATATCATCCTGAGTGAGGTTACCCAATCACAAAAGAAAATACATGGTATTCACTCATTGATAAGGGGATACTAGCCCAAAGCTCCAAATAACCAGGATACAATTCACAGACTACCTGAAGCTCAATAGGAAGGAAGACCAAAGTGTGGGTGCTTCAGTCCTTCTTAGAAGGGGAATAAAATACTTACAGGAGCAAAAATGGAGATAAAGTGTAGAGCAGAGACTAAAGGAAAGGTCACCCAGAGACTGTCCCACCTGGGGATTCATCCCATATACAGTTACCAAACCTAGACACTATTGTGGATGCCAAGAAGAACATGCTGAAAGGAGCTGTCTCCTGAGAGGCCCTGCCAGAGCCTTACAAATACAGAGGCCGATACAACTATTGGACTGAATGTGGAGTCCTCAATGGAGGAGTTAGAGAAATGACTGAAGGAATTGAAGGGGTTTGCAATCCCATAGGAAGAACAACAATATCAACCAACCAGACCCCTCAGAAGTCCCAGGGACTAAGCCATCAACAAAGGAGAGTACACATGGCTCCAGCTGCATATGTAGCAGAGGATGGCCTTATCATGCACCAATGGAAGGCGAGGTCCTTGGTCCTATGAAGGCTCGATGCCCCAGTGTAGGGGAATAGAACGTGGGGAGATAGGTGTAGGAACACCCTCATAGAAGTAGGGGGAGGCAGGATGTTATAGGGTGTTTCTGGGAGGGAGGGAAACCAGGAAAGGGGATAACATTTGAAATGTAAATAATGAAAATATCCAATAAACAAAAGAAAAACCTCACCCTTTTATTTTTTCACTGCCTGTGAGAATGTTCTAATCAGATACAGTCATAATTTCGTTATAGGACAATACAAATTGCTTTCTAGAAACTGATGCAAGAGATTAAACTTTGTGTCATGTAAATTATAAAAGGTCAGTATTCAAGGTAGATAATAAGTAATATTTTTGATTGATTTTAACACTAACACAGAGGCTGTGTTATAACTTTTTGGGGGGAGGGAGATTCACATGATAGAATAAAATACTTGAAATTCTTAGGCAAATGCAAAATATATTTATCTATAAACATTTGCATTTTACCTGAAAATTAAAACAAATAATATTTCAAATGCATCATAGATAATAAAAAAGACATTCTTTTGTTCTAAGATATACTGCTGTATACCACAAGACCCCAATCCACATATTATGGAAGTACACACTTGAATGAACTCTCATGTGCTGAAAGGTGTATACATCACTACAACCCATACCAAAGTCTCAGGACAGGGCTGCTAAGAATTTTAATTGCTTTAAATATCTACATAGGACTAGCATCATGAAATCCCAATGTATTAGTGATGATAGGAAGCACAAGTTAGAATATTTATGTGCAAACAGAATCTTCCAATATCTTTCTCCTGTGCCATCATACAATATGTCATTTATGGATAAAAGCAGTTCGGTTATAATCATATATTATGGAAAGAGTTAAGATCCAAGACTTCCCAAGTGACCTTGGGTTTCTATCTCTAAGGAATAAAATGTGCTTTGATGGTAATGAGCTCTCCACTCATTCTCTGCAGAAGACAGTGTTCCATGTCTGCAGAGTCTGGCTAGGTGTTTCCTAGTAACAATCTGTATGTAAGAAGCAGAAAATCATTTGACCTACCTCCTCACAGGCAGTTCTGAAATCCATGTGCTGTGGCACTGTGAAGGATGTGGTCTGTAAAGACAGAAAAAAGGCTTGTTACAGTAGCATGGAGATCAGTGCAGAACACTTACATAGCACAAGAAACAAAAACACTGTTGTGGGAAAACAAGACAGTCAGTTAAAAGAAACATAACAATAGGGGAAAGAAGACTTCAAAAATGTTCTCCTCAAGCTTTGGGGAGGTATAGACAACTTCCGATCATCTGGAGTATCATTGGAGAACACCCCAGGCCTCTCCACCTGCCTTTGTACAGGCTGATTGGCCATGTGACTAGTCTCTCTCCTTGGTTCTTCCTCAACTGTACCATTTGTTTTGAAACCTGACTTTCTGGGAGGGATGATTTCAAAGAGTTTAATTAAATGTTGCTTTTCATCTAGTTATCTCTTGAATGAAAAGTTAAATAGTCTTACTCTTTTTAATTGAAAAGCTACATGCATGAATAATTCTCTCTGGAACTTAAATTTTTATTCACAAACATTATGATAAAATAAAGCAAGTTACTCATTAGTTTGCATAAAAATAAGATAATTGAAAACAGAAGTAACCAACAAACATTTTGACTTAGAGGCCACTGTCTAACTAAGTGGTGAATAGAGATTTAAATGCATAGAATATTTTTTTAAATATCAAAGTAGATAGATTAGGCTAGTGAGACATCTCATTTGGTTTTTTTTTTCATTTATTTATTTATTCACTTTACATCCTGATTACAGTCCCCTCTTTCCTCACAGTCCCCCCTCCCAAGACCCTCTCTTCATGCCCCTCTCTCAGAAGGAGGAGGCCCTCCTGGGTATGAACCCACCCAGGCACTTCAAGTCAGTGCAGAACTAGCTACTTCCTCTCCCACTGAAGCCAAACAAGATGGCCCAGTTAGGGAAGCAGTATCCGGAGAAAGGCAACAGAGTCTGGGACAGCCCATATAATATTTCAAAACTTTTATTTTAGCATTTTTTATAATATATGTTAAATGTAAAAGAAGGCAAGCACTGATGAAACATAGCATCTTTACACAGATTTAAACAACATAGTATCCAAGCACAATGATTCCATAAGGAAAACTTCAGAGAATAGTATATAGTTTTCAAAATAGAAAACATGCCACCCCAAAACATCTGTCTTTGAAAGTGTAAAGATATTTCTCCTGTGTCACAGCTTGTTAAATGAGGTCAAGGAATGCTTGATCAAGTAAGTGAAGAAAATTCATGTGGGAAGATCCTTAACTCTCAGAGATAGTTGGCTCCAATAGAATTGAAACTGGCAAATTTTCAGTAGAAGCTGAATATTTCATGTAACATATAAGGAATGCATGATATGTTTTGTGGATTGTAAAACTAATTTTATTTTACTAAAATGCTTAAGATGACAGCTTGCCATACATTTGCACAACAAATCATTAGTAACCTTATGATAAAAGGGCTTTCCTTTCTGTACAAGAAAGAAAACATGTATTGATCACAGAAGCAAGAAGAGAAGCATATAGACCTGACATCAATCTATTACTTATATAAAAATGAGAAGAGGAGGAGGAGGAGGAGGAAGAGAAAGGGGGGAGGAAGAGGAGGAGGAAGAGAAAGGGGGGAGGAAGAGGAGGAGGAGAAAGAGGGGGCAGAAGAGGAGGAATGGTAGGAAGGGGAGGAGGAGGAAGAGAAAGGATTATAGCATTTCTCTCCAGCTTTGGAAAGGTAGAGACAGGCAAAGCAAAGATCCTTGGCACACCCTCACAAGCCAGGCTAGCCAAGGGTGTGAGGTCTAGTTCAGATTGAGACCATGTCTCAAAAAATATGTTAGAGTGCAGTTGAGCAAATAACCTGGCATTGACCTCTAGCGTATGTGTGCACTTCCACAAGCACACGTATGAATACCCATAACAAGTAAATGAAAATATAAAACATCAAAATTAATGTCTGGTGCTAATAATTGGTTATGGAAATAAACATGAAGATGCTAAGCAATAATCTAAACCAAACCTCATACTGAGATTCATATACTGAATGTAACTTTAGTTATTTCATAACAATATTGCATTTAAACAAAGGCTCTGTCTATTTACCTTTACAGTATTTATCATATTTTATATCTCAAATTATATTTTATTATTTAAAACATAAGGGTGAAGGTTCTGTTTAAGCACCACCTTGACATCTCCATGTTCAATATAGGTGCTGTCTTCAGCGATGGGGCCTTACAGTAAGTTTCTACGGTCATAACAATACCCTGGATTGCTTGGAGATTAGCATGAGGCCCCTTGTCCAATGACTCAACTAGATGGAACTAACTCCTGCTATTTGAAGCTTTCATTGGTGATAAGAGATGGCCACCTGAAACTCTGTTTCCCTCATTATTTGGCAATTTCCTTTAGATTGCATATAAAATGTTCTTTGGTGGCAATTAGCCCTTCATTCATTTCCTGGGAAAAGCAGTGCTTCATGGCCATAGAGTTTGGCCAGGTGTTTCCTGGTTACAATTTTTAACAAGTGTAAAATGTTCTGACCCACTTTGAAAGGGCTGTTAAGAAGTGTATTGAAATTTTGATGGAGATTGTCTTGAATCTGTAGATACCATTGGTAAGATATCTATGTTTAATGTTATTGGTACTGATCCAGGAGGATGGGAGTTCCTCAACCTTCTGATACCTTCAGTTTTTCTCTTCACTCTTTTAAAGTTTTTGAAGTTTTACCTGTCCTTTACTTGCTTGTAAAGAGTTACCCAAAGATGTTTTATTTGAGACTACTAGGAAAATTGTTCTTTCCCTGATTTCTTTCTTAGGCCATTTGTCCTTTCTCTTTAGGAGGAATAGTGTGTGTGTGTGTGTGTGTGTGTGTGTGTGTGTGTGTGTGTGAGAGAGAGAGAGAGAGACAGAGAGACAGAGAGACAGAGAGACAGAGAGACAGACAGAGACAGACAGAGACAGACAGAGACAGACAGAGACAGAGACAGAGACAGAGACTTTTGAATCCAGTTATTTTTCTTAAAGTATTTATCAGATGTAGAAGTTTCCCACTGAAATTTTTAGGTTCATTTATGTCTATTATATCATTTGAAAATAAAGATACTGGGGCTAGAGAAATGGCTCAGCAGTTAAGAGCTCTGACTGCTCTTCCAGAGGTCATTAATTAAAGTCCCAGAAACCACATGATGGCTCACAACCATCCATAATGAGATCTGATGCCTTCTACTGGTGTGTCTGAAGACAGCTACAGTGTACTTACATGTAATAAGTAAATCTTAAAAAAAAAAAAAAGAAAAGAAAAGAAAGAGACTTAAGCCCCCCCAAAAAAGATTTATTCCTTTCAAATTTGTATCTTTTTACTTACTCCCAGTTGTCTTATTGCTCTAGCTAAGACTTCAAGTACTATAGTGAATAGAGAGAAAGACAATGCACAACCTTATCCTGTTATTGATTTTAGTGGAATTGCTTTTAGTTTCTCTTCATTTAAGTTGATATGGTTTATGAGATTGTTGTAAACCACCTTTATTGAATTTAGGTATGTCCCTTGTACCTCTAATTGCTGCAGTACCTTTCCTTTTTTTTTTTTTTTTTTTTTAAAATCATGAAGGGTGTTGGACTTCATCCAAAGGATTTTCTGCAGCTTTAATCATGAGCGTATTGTCTTTCAGTTAGTTTATGTGATGGTTTACATTCATTGACTTATGTAGGCTAAACCACCTTCACATCTCTGGGTCGAAGCCTACTCTATCACGGTGGTGCTATTTTTTATGTATTATTAGATTTGCTTTGCAACTATGTTTTGAGTATTTTTGTATCTATATTCACAAGGAAACTAGTCCTTAATCCCATTTCTTCATAGCATCTTTATGTGGTTTAAGTGTCAGTATAACTATGATTTCATAAAATTAGCTGAGAAATATTTCTTCTGTTTCAATTATGTGGAACAATTTTAGAAAAATTGGCATTAACTCTTCTTTGAAAGTTTGGTAGAATTTTGTGCTAAAGCCATCTAGCTCTGAGAGTTTTGTTTGTTTAATTAGTGCTTCTACTTTATTAAGGAATGTTGGTATGTTTAAATTGTTTATTTGATGTTGATTTAACTTTCAAAAATGGTACCTATCAAGAAATTATCCCATTCTTTTAGATATTCCTATTTGCTGGAGTGCAGTTTTATAAAGTATGTCCTGTGATTCCTTGGACTTCCTTGATGTCTCTTATTAATTACCCTTTTTCTTTCCTAATTCTGTCAGTGAAGCTCTTTTCCCTTCCTGTTTTGGTTAATTTGGATAAGAGTTTTACAATCTTTAAATTTTCTCAAAGAACCAACTATTCTTTCATTGCTTCTTTGTATTGCTTTGTTTGTTTATATTTGATTGATTTTAGCCTTGAGTTTAATTATTTCTTGCCATCTAATCTTTTTATGTGTGATTTCTTCTCTTTTCTACAGAACTTTCAGGTGTTGTTAATTTGCTAGTATAAGATCTCTCCATTTTTTAAATGTAGAAACTTAGTAATATGAATATACTTTTCAACAACATTCATTGCATTCTCATAACTTTGGATATGTTATGTTTTCATTTTCATTCAATATTATAAAATACTTAGTTTCTGTCTTGATCCACTTTTTCTTCAGAAGAAAGTTGTTCAGTTTCTATGTGTTTGTAAACTTTCTGTTGTTTATGGGCATCTTTAATTTGTTATGGTTAGATAGGATGCATGATGATATTTCAATTTTCTTATATCTGTTGAGACTTGCTTTGTGTCCAAGAAAGTTACATGAGGTGCTGAGAAGGCATATTCATTTTGTTTGGTTGAGGTGCTCTGTAAATATCTCTTAGAACAATTTGGTTTCTAATATCAGTCTGCTCCATTATTTCTTTCCTTAGTTTTTGTCTGGACAAAAACTTTTGACAACAGCAGAGTACTGAAGTCTCCTACCATCAGTCTGTGAGGGTCAATCAGTATCAGTATGTGATTTAAGCTGTTGAGGTGGTTCCTTTACAAAACTGTCTGCCATTGATGTGGGGGCACAGATCCTTAAAATTAAAATGTCCAGGAAAGTGCCCCCTGTGCCAATGCGTTCAAGGCCTTTTTCCACTTACTCTTTGATTAGATTCAGTGTATCTTCCTTTATGTGAAGGTTCTTGATCTACTTTGACTTGAGCTTTGTACAAGGTGATTAATATGGATCAGTTTGCAATCTTCTTCATGTTAGACCAGCACCATTTGTTGAAGCTGCTTTCTTTTATCCACTGTATGGTTTCGTCTTCTTTGGAAAAGATCAAGTGCCCATAGATGTGTGGGCTAACTTCTGGGTCTTCAATTCTATTCCATCAATCCACCTGTCTGTCTCTGTACCAGTACCATGTGTTTTTTACCACTATTGCTTTGTAGTACAGCTTGAGGTCAGAGATGGTGATTCCCCCAGAAGTTCTTTTATTGTTGAGAATAGTTTTTGCTATCTTGGAACTTTTATTATTCCATATGAAATCTGAGAATTACTCTTTCCATCTCTGTGAAGAATTGAGTTGAAATTTTGATGGAGATTGCATTGAATCTGTAGATGGCTTTTGGTAAGATGGTCATTTTTACTATGTTAATCCTGCCAATCCATGAGCATGGGACACCTTCGCATCTTCTGAGGTCTTCTCCGATTTCTTTCTTCAGGGACTTGAAGATCTTCTCATAAATATCTTCCACTTGCTTGGATAGAGTTACACCATGATATTTTATGTTATTTGTGAGTACTGAGAAGTGCGTTGTTTCCCTAACTTCTTTCTTGGCCCATTTATCCTTTGTATAAAGGAAGGTTGTTGACTTGTTTGAGTTAATTTTATATTAAGCCACTTTGCTGGGTAGTGAACAAGCGCGATCTCTAGAAAGTTAAAGACATCCTGGAGTAAGAGGCTCTCAGGAACCACTGGGGATGACCTTACGTCAAACGCCTAACAGTGGGGAAATGTAACCTGAAGAGACCACTTCCAGTAAATAGACAGGGACCCCAGTTGAGGGATGGGACTACTTTACCCATCTTATTATTTTTTCTTTTTTATTTACTTTTTATTTTTTTAAACTTTTATTGCATTATGATGAGAAAAGTTACATGATTTCAATTTATCTCTGATCCTGGGTGTGTCAGCGCACCTGGGAGTGGAGCTTCCTCTGGTTTTTGTGGGACTGGCTGCAGAGCTTGTCCCATCTTAAAATTTTTAACCCAGATTTGTTCCTGTCTACAAGAAATTCCTGGACAAAATTGGAGCACAGACTGGAGGAAAGACTATCCAGAGACTGTCCCAGCTTGGGATACATCCTATGTGCAGGCACCAAACCCCAACACTATTGTTGCTGCCATATTGTGCTTGCAGACAGGAGCCTAATATGACTGTCCTCTGAGAGGCTCTATCAGCACCTGACTGAGACAGATGCAGATACTCACAGCCAACCATTGGACTCCATTAGAAGAGTTTGTCCCTCAACAGAGGAGTGGATACAGAAGTTGTGGTACATCTACACAATGGAGTACTACTCAGCTA
>NW_022196896.1:38053151-38069151 GCF_008632895.1 Mastomys coucha
TTGTTTTTTAGAGGGGAAACTGGGAAGGGAGAAATTTACATGTAAATAAAGAAAATATCTAAAAGAAAAAAAAAAGAAGAGTTAGGGAAAAGACTGAAGGAGCTAAAAGGGAATTGCAACCCCATAGAAGAAAAATATCAACAAACCAGACCTCTTGGAGCTCCCAGAGACTAAGCCACCAACAAAAGAGCATTCATTGGCTGGTCCTTGGCCACTGTGCTACATATGTAGCAGAGGGCTTCCTTGTCTGGCCTCAGTGGGAGGAGAAGTGCTTGTTCCTATGGAGACTTGATGCCCCAGAGAAGGGGTATGCTAGAGGGGTAAGGTGGGAGTAGGTAGGGGAGCATTGTCTTAAAAGTGAAGGGGAGGAGGGGTGGGGTGAGGGGCTACTGGCAGAAGGATTGGGGAGGGGAATAACATTTGAAATGTAAATAAATAAAACTGTTAATACAAGAAATTAAAATCTCATTTGCTTTTTCCTCTTTGATGAGTATATATAGTATTATTCTTTATGTCATTTGATTAGTTTTGGTTTAAAGTCTGTTTTGTCAGATATTAAAATGACTGCACCAGTTTGGTTTCTTGCTTAGAATGACTTTTTCGAACCTGTAACTTGAGATGATACATAAAAGCTGTTTTAAGGTCGTCTATTATGCTGGAATGGTAGAATATTCAGAGCCTGTTGTACTGGTGTTCCTAGGCCCCAATAGAGAAATACAATTCTGGTGATTGCTGTATTTTACCCTCATATTTAGACAGCCTGGTTTGTGAAGACTGGAATTCTAAGTGATAATATTTTGCCTTGTTTTTGTTGATTAGTTAGTTTGTTGTTGTTTTAGTTTTATTGGTTTGTTTTCTCTCTGGTTTTTAAGAAAGTATGACAGTATTTATTGCCTTTCGGAAAATCTTCTTGGGTCATAATATATGTGTGCACCGAGAGTTCCAGATCAAATGTGTCTCTGGGTGTTTGATCCTGAGACTGAATGGATTTGGACTTGTGAAAATGGAAGTGCTTCACAGGAGCAAGAAGAGCAGGGTATTGCACCAGGATCTTAGTTAGTCCACTGGAAATGGCAGCAGAGCAAGTAGAGATGTCACAGAAGAATGGCTGCCACCGAGCTGGGGATTGTACTTGAGACTGTAGGATTGCACTTGGAGAAACAGAGGGAGAACTGAGAATCTTCCCTGGTCAGAGTGGTCTGTGGGTTTCCAAGGATGCTGGAGGATTGGGGCTAGGACAGTATAGTGGGTGGAGGCTGGGGAGTTTAGAGGGGAAGATTTATGAGATCTACTAGAGATGGGTACAAGAGGGGAAGGAAGGCTGCAGATGTGTTCTGCTGAAGAGCTGAAATGAGACTGGGTGATTAACCTAGAGAAGAAGATGGGTAAGTGAAGATCTGCAATTAACCTACCTGCTTCCCTGACTGGAGTGGCCTGTGTTGCAGTGGGGGGTGGGGCTGGGACAAAGCAAGAAGTAAGAGAATGATGCTTAAGAGGTGAAGATCTTTGAAATCCACCAGATATAGGGGAAACCGCTGCAGGTGTTCTGCAGCAGAGCTGAGATAAGAAGAGGAGATTGAGCTTGGACGAATGGAGGGAAAGCTGAAGATCTGTAGTTAGCATACCTGCTTCCCTGACAGAAGTAAATTAAAGTCTTCCAGTATATTTCATCAAAACACTAGATAATAATTTCAAATTTTTACTCAGAAATGAATATTAGTGTGGGATGCCAAGCATTTTAATTAGCATGTAATCATGTTGTATTTGTAATAAAGCTATTTTTAGTGATTATAAATTTTAAAATGACTAAAATACATTGGATCTTCCAAACATCTTCTTGTATTTTTTTAATAACATAAACTTTAATGGTTGTGGAGCTTATTGAAAAAATTTGTAATTAGCAGATTTTCTATTTAGACAAACATTTATCTATTATTAATATCTCCCATAAACATGACATATTTATTATATTTCCTGAAATTGCCAATCCATTGCCACCTAAAGTGAAGTGTTATTAATACTTCCTTTGTTTCTCTCAGTGGTTCCCCTTTGTTCTAAATTCCACCAAAGGCACCATACAGCATTTACTCTACTGATCTTCCCAGCATCCTCTTAGCTGAAACTTTTCTCTTAGTTTCTTGTGTTTAAAGAACCTAACAATCTGAGAAGTACCCAGACACTTATCAGTGCAATTCCACTGAAAGTATTACTGAATGTTTTCATAATTAATTTACAGTTATTGATTACTGGGGACAAGAGCACAAAGTGCCACATGATTATCTATTCCCACCAGAGTCATCACTAATCACCTAACCAAGTAGCAAAGAATATATGCATAGATTTCTCCAATGTAATGTTTTACTTTTCTAATTCTCTGCCTTCTACTCCTTAATACTCATATTAAGAACATAGATTAATGGTTGGTACCAGGGAAAAGACTATCCCAGAGGCAAAGTACTGCCACCATGTAGGACTAGAAAAGAAAAGATTACCTTCCCATTACACAAGACACCACACTCTCTATCATTATTCAGGAAATGTAAGGCTTGGATCTAGTGAATTAAAAGTATCAAACACAATAAAGTTACTGTTAAGATATTTGTATCTTTGAAGTTAGGGAATTAGTCTGACAAAATTCAGAGCCTTGTGCTCCAACATTGCAAGGAGTCCATTGTGTGAGGAATGGCACCATATTCTTTTAAAGGTAAACAATGTGTTGCTATAAGTAGCTTTTTTACATACAGGGGAGCTAAACAATACCTTGGGGGCCCTTTTGGGAGTTTTCAATAATAAATTATTCTCTCTCTCTCTCTCTCTCTCTCTCTCTCTCTCTCTCTCTCTCCCTCCCTCCCTCTCCCTCTCCCTCTCCATCCCCCTCTCCCTCTCCCTCTCTCCTTCTCTCATGTTACTGAAAAGCAGTGGCCTTCAACCATCCTAGTACTGCAACCCTTTAATATAGTTCTTCATGTTATGGTGACTCCCAACTGTAAATTATTTTTCTTGCTATTTCATAACTGTAATTTTGCTACTGGTCAGTATTCCAGTTCCTAATACTATCAGAAATATGATAGCCTTAGAAATCCTAAGTAAGATGGAGAGTCACTGCTCTATGGGGTTTTTGTTTGGCTCCAAGAATCAATTTACTCCTAGACTTTAACATTTAAAGTGAAATATCCTTTCCTAAATGGACAATTCCTCTTTTCTGAGAAACACTGTTGACCTATTACTATGACTAAAGGTTTGCTAATGAGCCACTAAGTCAACATATACCCTAAGAACCTATCATGTACTGATTATTATCACCCCCAACAGGTCAATCAGTTGGATGTGCATAGCAATACTCCATCAGGCTCACAAAGACCTGGGAGACATGAATGGCTTACTGGAAGCAAGAAAGTCCAAGTCCTCCATTTGTGTTATAATACCTCAATGCCTTCTCCATGTGAGCACACCTGCCTCATGGAGTGCCTCATGAAGAGCCCACTATGACGATGTTGGCCAGATTTACACTTGGTTTTGTACTATAAACACACATCACATAAACGTAGACAGCTGCAACACTATCACCCATATCCAGGAGATCCTTGTCAGACAGTAAGGAGGGAGTTTCTACCAATGAGAAGAACTTTAAGGGTGGCCCTTAGCCTTTTTATTTATTTATAAGAATAGAAGCTATTATGTAATCTTTTAGCTCAAATGATGGGAAAGAAAATCAGCAAGAAGGAAAATTAGAAAGGACATTGGGTAAGGAGGAACAGAAGGATGGAGAGAAAAGTGGATGAGAAATGAGGACGTAGAGGAGGAGGAGAAAGGAGATACATGCAGGGGAGATGAAGAGAGGGAATTGCAGAGGAAGAGAATGTATGTCCCTAAAGTATGAGTTAGACAAAGGATGATTGCAGTTTAGAATGCAAACTCAAAGAAAATTGATGTTTAAAAGTAATTTTTCTTGATACTTGTCTAAATATGTGGCCCCAGTATTTGTTCAAGTCTCTAGCCTGTACAGTTGAGATGGCTCAGAGGTAAGAGTTGGTGCCTCCAAGATTGGCAACTTGACTTTGATTCCCAGAATCTGCATCATGAAAGGAGAGAACTGACTCCCAGTGACTCTTACATATACATACCCTTAAAAAGATACAGAAATAAAATTATAAAAATTATTTTTTCCATCTTGGAGATGTCACTATAGATTTTAGACTTGTAAGAGATCATAATTTAATAAATTAACTCCTTAAAATAGTCATACAACTATAAAACCATCGGCCTGGATTTCTGTGCAAAACACCTGGATGATGTTCCTTAAATTTTCTTTTTTGTAATATTTAACATTATTTTGACAAAGCATAAAATAACATATGTCTAGGTATTATGAAATGTTCATTAAGTACACTGTAACTATAAACAATTCAGTAATATACTATGTTGTGTACTTGATAGAGTAGTGCTCCACATGGCAATGTTTTGATGAATGATGGTCCATGAATACTGAGATGGTTCCATGTGATTGTGTTACCGACAGTGAACAGAGACAATAAAAAGTTTTTGAAATAAGTAACTGCTTTCTTATGTAGTTGTGTGTATGTGTGTATGTGTTTGTGTATGTATATTGTGTCAGTGATACATTCCTTAAAATGCAGCCATGTCTTCATACAGGACTGGGTGAATGTATCCTTTAAAGAGTTATAGAAAAACTCTTCATTTTGCAGCTGGATCATTAGCAACATAACTTAATAATTGCACTGGAATTTTGAAATTTAAACTTATTCCATAAACCATTTTTTTATGGTTTTCTTTTTTTCCTCGAGCATTCTCTTTTCTGTGTATTTTTGTTCTTATTTACTTCTCGAATTATTATGGCTTTATTTATGTTACTGGGCTTTTTGTTGCTGCTGTTAATTTTACTTTGGTTTGATTTTAGTGACTTTTTTCACCTTCCATTATTTTCCCAGAGAGTCTCTGGCCGCTTTAAGCATAAGAGGAAGACAAGCATAAGAGGAACCTATCCACTGCTTCTCTGTATAGGAGGAGGGATGTGGGTTGGGGTTAGGTGGCTAGGACAGGAGGCTTTGCCAGGAGGCTACTCAGAACAGCAACACTGTCTTCAGAAATCTACTATCTCCACTCTGAATTCTAGCTTTGTTCTTCTAGGGGAAAAAAAAAACAATTCTTTTGCTGGGTTTATATAAAAATAGGTTGTTAGCTAACAAACATTTTTTTATATCATTAATATTTAGTTTATATTCATACAAGTCTGATAATACACTGGAAAACTGTGCCATTTTCTCTATTTTCTTTTATATTTTTGGTCATTCTCTAGCCTAAATTGGCAATCCTCTTGTTTCCAGCGGGAATTACAAAGACAAACTGTCATGCCTAGCTAGATGTCTTTTTCAGCAACTGATTTTTAGTGAGAGGAAAAACATGAACTCAGTAAGTTCATAACTGGGTTGGTGACTAATACTGCAACCTATGAATTAGAGGTTAAACAAGATGTTGTGCTGGTATGTGTATGTGCTAAAATCTCTCCTTCAAGTGTACAAAATGGGTGAAATAGTAGAAAATAAATAGAAAACTTAAATATTTTCATGTGCAGAGAACACACAATTGGTATACTTACTTGCATCTCCTAACAATTCATTTTATTCATGAAGGTATGAGTTTATCAGAACTGTAGAATTTCAGTTTCAAAATGTCAGCCAAACTTCTGTGCATCCCATTCTTAATGCAATTCTCCTTCTGTCTTTTCATGTGCACACTCCCAAAGATCTCAAGATGTTCATCCTTTACATGTGCTCTTTGTACTTAGGGAACTCAGGAGCATCAGTCTGGGACCTTGGTGTGGCCCTCTGCTCAAGACCCTGAAAGGTTAGGAGCTTTGGCTCAGTCCTGTTTTTCTGGCTCCTTATTTTCCTGAAAAACAGTTGTCTCATATCTACAGAAATGGTAGAACACATAGGTCTGTCTGGGCACAAAAACATAATACTACTTGTTTTAAAGTCAATTACTTGTTTACTGACTTTTCTCCTTCTCCTTCTCCTTCTCCTCCTCCTTCTTCTCCTTCTCCTTCTCCTTCTCCTTCTCCTTCTCCTCCTTCTTCTTCTCCTCCTTCTCCTTCTCCTTCTCCTTCTCCTCCTTCTTCTCCTCCTTCTCCTTCTCCTACTTCTTCTTCTTCTTCTTCTTCTTCTTCTTCTTCTTCTTCTTCTTCTTCTTCTTCTTCTTTCCTTCTCTCTCTCTCTCTCTCTCTCTCTCTCTCTCTCTCTCTCTCTCTCTCTCTCTCTCTCTCTCTCTCTCTCTCTCTCTCTCTCTCTCTCCTCTCTCTCTGCCTCTCTCCCCACCTGCATGTCTGTGCCATGCATTTTGACCAGCTGCATGACTACTTCAGAAATTCTGAGCAGAGGTTTGGGATTTGAGCCATAAAGCTCAGGAAAATACACTAATGGGCACAAAAGGATCCATCAATGCATTTACAAGAGGAGAAAAAGATAAAGAAAATGGTAGGGTAAGGCAAATTTCTTTCACACTTGAGGAAATATGATTTTTGTTAATATTTGTGAAATTGATTGACAAGAAATTCTATAATTGGAGGAAGCAGATGGAAAGTGTCAAATATATCAATCAGAAGCTATACCACATGGAGAGTGTTGGGTGAAAATAGAGAAGCTTGGTCTCTCTTAGCTAAATTACTCAGTAGCTGAAATGTGTATTTAAGTATGAGTCTTTTTTTGTTTCTCTATATATTTTTGAAACGTGTGTGTGTGTGTGTGAATATATCTCTCCACTGTGCTTATGCATATTCATGACTGTAGAGCCAAAGAGTGCATCAGATCCCATGGAGCAATTAAAGCAATTTCTAAGCCACCCAGAATGAGTGCTAGAGGATGAATTCAGATTCTCTGCAAGAGCAGTACCCATTCTTGACTGCTGGGCCATCTCTCTAGCCCTGAAGAATGTATTCTATCCAATTTGGAAGAAAACTTCTTCTGACATATTTCCAAAGGATAAGTTAAAACTAAGATGCAGTGAGTATTATGGAAGACTGTATAAATTGCTATAAATATGGCTGTAAAGCCTATTAGTAATGTTCTGAATACTCAGTAGAGTATATTAGATGCACGTCCTACCCACTCCAGAGATCCAATAGTAACTCTCAGTTTTAGAAAGTGCTAGCTTGGTTATGAGAGTGAGTGCAGGAAATGTGGGAGATCAGAATAAGTCTCCACAGACAGGAGGATAGCTGAACTGAATATAAAGTTAGCAGAAGCATATGGAAAAGGCTCTTCTTCCATTTGCCAAATGCAACATCAACTCATAAGGCCAAAATGCATTCTGCCTCCACCTTTTCCTGGGAGAACTGCGTTAGACCAGTACAGAAAACCCCAGACACAGTTCTGCATATTCTTCATGTGAGCTTATATAACAGAGCCATGTTATCAACCTGCACTCACTAGCCTTCCTCCCTAGACTCCAGTCATAAAGATGAAAAGTTCATTTTCTGCCTTGTCAGCCTGCCATTTCTTCAATAAAAGTATGTTGTTCTCTCTGTCTCTCTCTCTGTCTCTCTCTGTCTCTCTCTGTGTCTCTGTCTCTCTCTCTGTCTCTGTTTCTCTGCCTCTGTCTGTCTCTGTCTGTCTCTGTCTCTCTGTCTGTCTCTCTGTCTCTCTGTCTGTCTCTGTCTCTCTGTCTCTCTGTCTCTCTGTTTGTCTCTCTCTCTCTCTCTCTCTCTCTCTCTCTCTCTCTCTCTCTCTCTCTCTCTCTCTCTTTCTCTCCCTCCCTCCTTACCTCCCTCCCGCTCTTGCATAACTTCCTACACCTCCTTACACCCTACTTCTCTTACTATCCCTTTTAGTGTAGGGAGCCAGGCAAGGGTAGGAGAAATTGGCATCCTGCCAGAGCTCAGAGACCCTCGACAGGAGAACGAGGCAGACTGCTGCATCCTCTCCATGCCACTGGGTGGGTGTCTGGCTGTGGGAAGCCATGTAACTCCAGTCCAAGGGGATGAAAGGGAGCATGCCGGGGTCCCTGGACCTCACTGAAGCCAAGGATGACAGGTTCTACCTCTTGGGCATCACAGGACATGGCTGGACACCACAGAAGAGCTGCGAACAGATGGGGGCCCCAGGGTAGCAGTGGCCACGGGCCAAAAGGAAAAAGGGTGGGGAGAAGGCACCGTATGGTTCTCCTGTGGGTAGAGTCCTTGGTCCAGTCTGGTGGATGGAAATGCTGGGAGGCTTTCCTGAGGGAGATTAGAAGGGGCTCTTTAGGGGAAGGCCTATTCCATGGTTCCAGCAAGGCAAATCTAGATGAAAGGAGACAGTCAATGATTTTTCGTGCTTTATTGTAGAAAACAGAGAGAGAGAGAGAGAGAGAGAGAGAGAGAGAGAGAGAGAGAGAGAGAGAGAGAGAGAGAGAGAGAGAGAGAAGAAGTAGAAAAGTAGAGACCGGCCATGGTCACGTGGAGAGAAGGGGAAGGGAAGGGTGTGGGGAGCCGCAGCTGCCATCATATATATATTGAACACCTGGTCTCCGGCCAGAGCAGAGAGCATTGTGATAAACAAGCCCTTATTGGGAAAAGCTGAGGGCCTCCAGTTTGTGATGCAAGCTGGCATGATTTCCCGCAGCCTATTATGCTTTGCCACGTAGCTGATGCTGATTGGGACCAGGGAAAGTATTTAACCAGCAAGGGCTGGGGGCTAAGGGAAGCTAGCTAAGAAAGAAGAAAAGATGAACGAATGATTCTGTAGTACAAGGGTCCTGAATAAACTGCTTGGAGAAGTGTTTGTGGTCGCCTCCTTATTTATGCTGGTCGGTAAGGCGGCGACAGAAGGGGAGAGAGGAAACAAGATGTGAAAGTAAAGACAAGAAAGAGAGCAAGAACTTAGAGAGTGCTGTGGCCTGGGCTACCTTGCTGTTCCCAGGTAACTGTGGGGATGGCATACCTAGCTGTAGTCAGGTAACTGTTGGGGTGGAGTCCAGCCAGAATACTGGGAGTTTGGGGCATCGTCTAGCCCACAGGATAATGGAGGCACCTAATGTCTGGGGGCATAGAGCACATTCTGTCCCTTGTAGAATTTTCTACTGGGTCTCTGGAGTAAATCTCGCTCAACCAGAACACAGACTGCCTTTCACAGTCCAGCATTTTAGTATACTATATAAACTGGAACCCGAAACAACCTTTTGTAGCATGGTTCATTATTTCAGTAGTTCTATTATGTATCTACATTTTGATACAGCATGTTATTTTTCTGTTATTAACTAGTTTTTTATTTCAAGGTACAGTTAAACAAGAATCTATATGAGTGATTTTGTTTCTTAGAGTCTTATATTAAATCTGATTATCCATCATACTCTTAAGAAGATTCTGAAGACATACTGTAAATGGAAATAATGCCCTAAAAATCACATGCCCTGGTAATGCAGCTGATTCTCTGTTGATTACATGATTAAAGCCAAATGTTTTTCCTTTTCTTTGATGGCTTGCCCTTAAGGTTTACCATGTTCAAGACTGTCATTATTCAGCACTGCTCCTCCAACCCAAGCAGTCTCCTGTGTGAGAGTCTGCATTAGTCTCAACCACTCACTGATGCACACTACTGGGAGAAAAAAATGACCACCCCTCTTATGAATCCTACAAACTACAATAATGGGCTGCCTGGCAAAACAAGCCCTGGTTCAATACTGGTATGAGCATCATGTGAGTAAACAACCACCTTCTGGATAGATTTAAGTCCTTACCCCGAATCTGTAATCCAAAACTGATACAAATATCAGGGTAAGAAACTTTGGATAGAAATTTCATATACACTAGGGGAGAACCAACTCTTACTATTCTGCTAAATGAACCATAGTATTAAACCAACTTCTAATGACTTTATTGTTATACCCAAGATTAACATATCTCTCAAGCCTTGCCACAAAAAAAAAAAAGAATGTTTTCAGTATATGCTATTTAACTCAGAGAGACACAACTGGCCAAAATGCAGATTAAAAATAAAATAAAAAAGTGCTTAGCCCCAAATGGCTCATTTCATGGACAGTACAGTCTTTTCCTCTCAAGGATCAGGGATCTTTGAGAAAAGGGGTGAGGTAAAGAAAAAGTATAAAAGCCAGAGGCAGTAGGTAATTAGAAGCAGACAATGTCTTCTGAGCAAAGAAGAGCAGATCTGCGTATAAACCCACAGTGGTTGCAAAAGCATGCACAAAACCAGTAGAAACCCTAGGAACACCAATCTTAGCATGAGGAAGGTAATTGGACACCCAGTACCACACAGATATTGGTAATTGACAGATGTGGGGAGAGGGAGCATTAATTCTTTCTAAGATTATCACTTTTGATAGTTGATTATGCTCTAGTGGGAATGCATATGTGCAAGAATATTTGAACAGCATAAATCAATATTGTTTTTTTTAAGGACACATAACTGGAGTGGGCAAGTGATCTGGGAAGTTAGTTGAAGGTAGGCAGATATTATCAAAACAAGTATGAAATTCCCAACAAGCAAATAAAATTATTTAATAAAATAAAGTCTCTCTCATGCATAAAGCTGCTTTATTCATACAAGTGTCTAGTGTAAAAATCAATTCTTATTTCAGGGAAATACAACTTAAAATTCATGATGAAAAATCAATCTTTATAGAGTTATATTAGCAGACAGGTTCCTAATTACTTGTATCTTCAAAGGAAAGCAGGCTTCTAAGAAATTAAGAGATATTCCTCATTCTTTTGTCACACTTATTATCCAGTACTCATATTACTAATTTTCTCATAAAATTTATTTTAATAGTAAATGTGTGTGCGCATGTGTGTATATGTGTATGTGTGTGTGTGTGTGTGTGTGTGTGTGTGTGTGTTGTAGATGGCAGGATGAGTATGTATGTGTCTTCTACTTCCTTTACTCATAGAGCTTCTGATGTTCAGGAAATCTGCCTGTGAGATCATTCAGTCTTTATGATCTCACAAAGGTCTCACATTTACATATTATTCTGAACTATTTCTAGCCCACTGAATACCTCACAGTGGACATTGAATTTCAATACAGAATATTGTAGCACTAATTACAAAGAAAAAGATGCTTGGTAGCCAGGCAGTGGTGGCTCGAGCCTTTAATCCCAGCACTTGAGAGGCAGAGGCAGGTGGATTTCTGAGTTTGAGGCCAGCTTGGTCTTCAGAGTGAGTTCCAGGACAGCCAAGGCTACACAGAGAAACCCTGTCTCGAAACACCCCCCCACAAAAAAAGATGCTTGGTAACACATGGAAGAACAATTTCATAATGACAGTAACTAAATCATGTTTATAAACATATAGATGAGTCACTAACTCCCTTAAGATAATTCTTATCTTAAGAATCCATGAAGCATCTAAACAAATTAAAAGATGATAAAAAGGGTAAAATAAGTTGAGCTTCCAAAATTATTTCAATTCAAGATTCTCTTATTCACAGAAATGAGAGGAGAGATTATCTTCTAAACAAGCCAAGGAATCTGCCTAAATTTAGAATAAACTATTTTGTAAACCTGTGTGAATTACTGCTCTCATAGTCACTCAGATGTTTATTGAATAGTTATATGTTAAGGGATCAGGGTTAGGTATAATGTAAAATACACTAGAGACTGGCCGTTGTCTCCAGTGGTTAAAAAATAATTTAAACTTACTATTCGGAAGAGAGTAATATTAGGGATGGAATTCAGAGCACTTTCTTCATGGCTTTAAAGTATGTGTAATTGTTTAAATTGTGTAAGACTTAGTTCCCTCATCTAATCTCTCTGGATAATGATTTCTACTCCAAGGACAGATGAGAATACTATGAATAGACTGCAAGTGAAGAGATGGTATGATGTCTCTATAGAGCAGACCATAAACAGTAGTGAGGATATGTGCATTATATAACAATAAATTCAAGCAAAATACTCCATAGTTATATGCAGGAATAACTCAGAAATGACAGAAATAAAAAAATAAGAAAATAAGTCTGAACTCACCCTGTAGCTACCTGACAGGATTCATAGAACAAATTTCAGCCTCCCAGCCCTGAATAAAATGAAGTATGAGGTTTAGTCCCTAAGCTCTGTCCTCCAAAGACAAAGCCACATTGGAAATCTGACAAAAGTGTTATTCATTCTGAGAAGGGGTTCCAGAAAAAAATTAATGGAAGAAATTGAAAAGGAAAGAAAAGGAAGGAATGGAAGACAGGTCTGGGAAGAACAGCGGTATAGTATGGGTATAATCAAAAAGGAGAAAATCCTGACCACTGAGCACAGGAAAATCCTTCCTGAGGACACTGCACATCATGTCTGATTAGATCTTCCTGAGATGAGGGAGAAGGTCAATATGATATGTCTGACCTAGCAGGCAAGAGCTTGCTACAGCAAGGTCAAACCCTCACCTCTGGACAGAGGTCACAGCCCAGGATATGAGAGAGGTGAAGATACCTTTACAAAGTTGTCTCCTTCAAGCTTTTTAAGGTAAAACAAATTAGTTACATGAACATGAATCCAAAAAGCAAGGTTTGGCACTGATAAGAATTACAACACAAACTACAACTGACCACCTAGGCTGTGTCATAGCAACTCTGTGACAGTTGCATTTACTTTTTATTTAGTAATTAAACTAGAATCCCATTATTAAGTTCATCTATGTGTGAGGAAACATGAGAGCATAAAGAACTTGGAAGAGTAGTTAATCTCAACAGCTGGGAAAGGAAGATAGGATATGACCCCAAATACTATGACACTACATTTGTTAGGCATTTTTATAACTTGGCTTTAGTAAAAATTAAGATATTAAAAAAAGGAGAGTGCATCCTCAAAGGAGGAGTTGATATGAGTTAATGTGTGAATAGAAAGAAGGCAATGCCACCACTCCCCAGAAGTTTTACTTCACTTAACAGTTTCATTTGCTGTACAGAAATTCTAATTTTGTATGGTTCATTTTGTTGTTCTTATTACTTCTTGGGTGATTAGAATTCTGTTCTTAAAGTTGTTATTGTGCTTACATATGTGTGTGTATTCATCACTTTTTCATCTAGAATTCTCAGTTTCAGGTCTAACATTCAGGACTTTGATAAGTTTGGAGATTTATTTTTGTACTGAGAGATAAAGACCTACATTAGAGGATGGAGCCAAGATGGTTGTGGCATACAGAGCTATCGGGGCTACCCAGAGTCAGAGTTGACTTTCTCCTACCCTGAGCTCCAGGCATCCTACCCCATGTGGCAGCTGACAACATGCTAAAGCCATGCAGGGCTCAGGGCATAAATGAGAGACACTGCAACCAAGCTGGTGCCCTCCTCTGCCCTTGCTGTCTCTGCCACTGTCATAGCTGTATCCAGAAGCCAAACTGATCCTAATCAGTGCCTTGCCTGAACAACTCAGAAGAGGGCAGCAGAGAGAATGGCTACATTTCAGGTAAATGTACCCTGGCACATCTATAATTTTTATTATCAGAACCTTCTAAAAATATTAGAAGCTCTATTCAAGATAATGATGGCCCCCAACACTTAATGGACTATAGAACAGCTCATGGTGTGGGTCCTCAATCCCCTGGGATGCTTGGGCCAGTGGACCCAGCCTATAGCATGGAGTGCAGACCACACAGCTTTGCCAAGGGACCCCAGCCAGGATGATCATATGTCTGAGTCAGCCGGAAGGCCTTCACTGAGGGCAGAAAGATGTACAGTGGCCTGAACCTACTATCATTGATCCTAGCATGATGCCCTGTCCTGTCAAAGAGTATCCTGACTCTGGCATACAACAGGATATCCTAGGTAAGTCTAAGTATTTATGGCACTTCAGAAACCAGTGTCTGACAACTAGAGTCTGAATGCCACCTCGATGAATAAAATTCTGATGGAGAGGTAGGAAGAATGTCAGAATGGAGCAGTGTGCATGCAGCAGAAAGAGGTGTGCTGACCAGGGAGCATGTCTTGTCAAGCAGGGCCAGCATGCTGAGCAGCAGCCTGGAGCTTGAGCAGGCTCTGCCCCAATATGCTGCTAAGTCCCAAAATAGCACTGCCTCTAAGCAGTGGCAGGATGTTTGAGATGGAGAAAGGCTCATTTTCTGATTGAGCTTTCTGAAACCAACATCCATTGTCTGTGTTTGCCATCAGAGGCCATATTGCTGTACTGGCTCTGCAATCCATGCTACAGCTGGGGCTGTGATAGGGTCTGTCATCCGTGCTATAGCCACAGGTGATGTTGATTCCCATGGACCATACTGCTCTGGAGACTATAAGGAGGGGTTAGGGGATGACAGCACACCACAGAAAGAAAAGAGAGAGAGGGAGGTGTGTCACCACTGACACAATCTTTCAACATGTGGCTATATTGGTGTACATGGTCTGTGCTCTCACCTGAGACCATGTTGGTAATGCTGATTCTTGCTCCTCACTACCACCACATATATGTGGGTTTGGATTGACTGTGGCCTGAGTCCATGTTGATGTCTGTGGACCATGTTGCCCCTGGGCTGCCTCCTGAGACCATGTCCTACCACTAGGGGGCATGTTAGTGTTCATGGTTCATGGTCCATCTCCCATGATGCAGCAGGAAGCTATGTGGATGTCTACGGTCTGTGCTGCTGACTCCTAACTGAGAATGAGAAAATTTGAAGGCTTCTGCAACAAAGATCAAGTGACCATAGGTATGTAGGCTCATTTCTGGGTCTTCAGCTCTGCTCCTTTGATCTACTTGCCTGCCTCTATACCAATACTACACAGGTTTTATCACTATTGCTCTGTAATATAGCTTGAGGTCAGGGATGGTGATTCCACCAGAAGTTCTATTACTGGTGAGAAAAGTTTTTGAGATCCTGGGTTTTTTTGTTTGTTTTTGTTTTTTTGTTTTGTTTTGTTTTGTTTGTTATTCCAAATGAATTTGAAAATTGCTTTTTATAACTCTGTGAAGAATTGAGTGGGAATTTTGATGGGGATTACATTTCATCTGTAGATTGCTTTTGGCAAGATGGCCAATTTTTACTATTTTGATCCTGCCAATTTATGAGCATGGGGGATCTTTCCATCTTCTGAGATCTTCATTTTCCTTCTTCAGAGACTTGAAGTTATTGTCATATAGATCTTTCAGTTGCTTGGCTAGTCACAGCAAGATATTTTATATTATTTCTGACTATTACGAAGGGTGTCATTTTCCTAATTTCTTTGTCAGTCTGTTTATCCTTTGAGTAGAGGAAGGCTATTGATTTGTTTGAGTTAACTTTATAATCAGCTACTTTGCTGAAGTTGTATATCAGGTTATGAGTTCTCTGGTGGAATTTTTTGGGTCACTTAAGTATATTATCATATTGTCTGCCAATAGTGAAAGTTTGACTTCTTTCTTTCCAATTCATATCTCTTTGACTTCCTTTTGTTGTCTAGCACTGGCTAAGACTTCAGGTTCTATATTGAATAGGTAAGGAGAGAGAGGGCAGCCTTGTCTAGTCTCTGATTTTAGTGGGACTATTTCAAGTTTCTCTTCATTTAGTTTGATTTTGGCTACTGGTTTGTAGTATATTGCTTTTACTATGTTTAGATATGGCCCTTAAATTCCTTATTTTTCCAAGTCTTTCACCAGGAATGGGTATTGAATTCTGTCAAATGCTGTCTCAACATCTAATGAAATGATGATGTAGTTTTTCTTTTCTTTGAGTTTGTTCATATAGTGGATTACATTGATGGATTTCCATATATTGAACCATACCTGCATCCCTGGGATGAAGCTTACTTGATCATGAAGGATGATTGTTTGAATGTGTTCTTGGATTCGGTTTGCAAGAATTTGAGTATTTTTTATAGATATTCATAAGGGAAATCAGATTGAAGTTCTCTTTCTTTGTTGCATCTTTGTGAGGTTTTGGTATCAGTATAATGGTGGCTTCATAGAACAAATAGGGTATTGTTCCTTCTGTTTCTATTTTGTGGAATAGTCTGGAAAGTATTGGTATTAGGTCTTTTTTGAAAGTCTGATAGAATTCTGCACTAAACCCTTAGGTCCTGGGCTTTTTTTTTTTTTT
>NW_022196896.1:38069161-38069464 GCF_008632895.1 Mastomys coucha
TTTTTTTTTTTTGGTTGGGAGACTATTAATGACTGTTTCTATTTCTTTAGGTGTTATGGTACTGTTTAGATGGTTTATCTAATCCTGATTTAACTTTGGTTTTTGGTATCTGTCTACAAGATTGTCCATTTCATCCAGGTTTTCCAGTTTTGTTAAGTATAGGCTTTTATAGTAGGATCTGATGATTTTCTGGATTTCCTCAATTTTTGTTGTTATGTCTTCATTTTCATTCCTGATTTTACTAATTTGAATATTGTCTCAGTGCCCTCTGTTAGTCTGGCTAAGTGTTTTTTCTATCTTGTT
>NW_022196896.1:38069474-38072527 GCF_008632895.1 Mastomys coucha
TTTTATTGATTCTTTTTATAGTTCTTTTGTTTCTACTTGGTTGATTTCAGAACAGAGTTTGATTATTTCCTGCCCTCTACTCCTCTTAATTGTATTTCCTTCTTTTTTTCAAGAGCTTTCAGGTGTGCTGTCAAGCTGCTAGTGTATGCTCTCTCAAGTTTCTTTTTGGAGGCACTCAGAGCTATGAGTTTTCCTCTTAGGACTGTTTTCATTGTATCCCATAAGTTTTGGTATGATGTGCCTTCCTTTTCATTAAATTCTAAAAAGTCTTTAATTTCTTTATTCTTACTTAACCAAGTTATCATTGAGTAGAGCATTGTTCAGCTTCCATGTTTATGTCAGCTTTCCATTGTTTTTGTTGTTATTTAAGACCAGCCTTATCTATAGCGATCTGCTAGGATACCTGGAATTATTTCAATCTTCATGTCTCTGTTGAGGACCAATTATATAGTCAATTTTAGAGAAGGTACCATGAAGTGCTGATAAGAAGGTATATTCTTTTGTTTTCAGATGAAATGTTCTATAAATATTTGATAAATTCATTTGGTTCATAACTTTGTTAGTTTCACTTTGTCTCTGTTTAGTTTCTGTTTCCATGATCTGTCCATTACTGAGAGTGGGGTGTTGAAGTCTCCCACTATTATTGTGTGAGGTGCAATGTATGCTTTGACCTTTAGTAAATTTTCTTTTAGGAATGTGGGTACCCTTTCATTTGGAGCATAGAATTCAGAATTGAGAGTTCATCTTAGTAGATTTTTTTCCTTTGATGAGTATGAAGTATCCCTCCTTATCTTTTTTGATTACTTTAGGGTGAAAGTCGATTTTATTCGATATTAGAATGGCTACTCTAGCTTATTTCTCAGGGCCATTTGCTTGGGAAATTGTTTTCTATCACTTTACTCTGAACTAGTATCTCTCTTTGTCACTGAGGTGTGTTTCCTGTATGCAACAAAATGCAGGGTCCTGTTTATGTATGCAGCCTGTTAGTCTATGCCTTTTTGGGGGGAATTGAGTCCATTGATGTTAAGACATATTAAGGAATAGTGGTTGTTGCAAATCAAAGCTACCTTGAAATTCCACCTTACACCAATCAGAATAGCTAAGATCAAAAATCTCAGGTGACAGCACATGTTGGTGAGGATGTGGAGAAAGAGGAACACTACTCCATTGCTGATGGCATTGCAAACTGGTACCACCACTCTGAAAATCAACCCATAGGTTCCTCAGAAAATTGGAAATAGATCTACCTGAAGACCCAACTATACCACCCTTGGGCATATACCCAAAATATGCCGGCCCCACCATGCCACAGGAGCACATGTTCCACTATGTTCATAACAGCCTTATTTGTGATAGCCAGAAGCAGGAAACAACTCAAATGTTCCACAACAGAAGAATGGATACAGAAAATGTGATTCATTTATCCAATGGTACTACTCTTCATAAGAATGAGGACATCTTCAGTTTTTTAGGCAAATGGATGGAATGAGAAAATATCATCCTGAGTGAGGTAACTCAGACCCAAAAGGAAATGCATGTGGGCTATTATGACTGCCCTCTGAAAGGCCCAACAAGCAGCTGAAAGAGTCAGATGCATTTATTTACACCCAACCAATGGACAAAACTGGTGATCCCTGTGGAATTAGGGAAAAGCTGGAAGAACCTGTGAAGAAGGAGGATTTTAGAGGAAGACCAGCATCTCAACTAACCTGGACCCTGGAGATCTCTCAAACACTGAGCTACCGACAGAGCAACATACACCAGCGAATAAGGCCCCCAACATACATACAGGAGAGAACTGCTAGATATGGACTTAGTCAGAGAAGATACACCTAATCCTTGAGAGACTTGGAGCCCCAGGGAGTGGGGAGGTGTGATGGAGTGGGAGTTCTCCTCTTGAAAACAGGGAGAGGAGGTGTGGGATGTGGAACAGTCTGAGAGTGTACTGGATGGGGATAAAGTCTAGACTGTAATAAAAAAGATTAAAGAATATTTTAAAAACAATAGCAACAACAACAAAAGGAATGTTGCATATCATTGAATTGGGATGCTGTTTCAGGTTCAAAAGAACAAAAAATTGTTCCTGTTCCCAGCTGGTCAGTTTGTGGGAGTAGATGAAAAGTCTTGGAGAGCCAGTAATCTGCTTCTGAGTTGTTTTCTGAATTCTATGAGAAGTTCTAATATGTCAGCAAATATAAAGAGGGACTCATGGGAACTTCTGACTTACAGCCTCAAGGGCAGAAATGCAATAAAGTAACATCTGAGTTTGCAAATTCTGTCTAACAAGGGAAGGGAGCCTATCCCAAGTGTACTCATATTAAATTAAATAGTTATAAGAAACATGTTGGTTTCACCAATAATTGAAGAATTGATTGTTGTGAGAAAACCCACTTACCTAATGCATGTAATGAAGAAAGAAACATGGGAAAGAAGTGGTTTATTTGTCAAGGGTATTTTCTTTATTTCTTATTTCTTTATTTATGTTTTTTATTTATTATTTTAACTTTTATTGCATTATGATGAGAAAAGATACATGATTTCTATTTATCTGAATTTGTTAACATTTAAAAAATATTTTAAGTAAATAGAATTAAATCACATTCTTGTTTCCCTTTTGTACCCCAACTCCTCCCAGAGACCCCACTTCAATACCTATAATATCTTTTTTGTCATATTCCATAAAATTTATAAAATGTTATAACAATAAAAATGAGTATTATAAAAGTTGTTTGATATAAAGCAACAATCAATTTAACAGTCTTATGTAGATGCTGGTCTACAACAATATTGAAAATACATATATTTTTCTATAAATTTTGAATAATTCCAAACAAATAAACTGTATATTTCAAAATAATACATTACTTATTCATTATAATAAGGCTGTATTTCAATGACCCTCAAATCACCAAAGGATTTTACCTCCATCATAGCTAAGCTGAAAGTTGACAGTTCTGCTCAGCCAAGGATTGAATTGTAGGCACAATTTTTGGAGACAGACTTCCTGCTATGGTCAAAGCTATTTGACTTGAGTGAGTGACTTTATTCTCAGC
>NW_022196896.1:38072770-38088196 GCF_008632895.1 Mastomys coucha
TGTTTCTTTTGGTATATAAATACTTTTGAAATATGTAAGCTGAAATATGAAAACCATATGTATATAGGTAATATGAAAACCATAGTATAGTGTAGAAAACATAAAATAAACAATACTACTAATAGAGAGGCTGAGATAGGAGAAACAAGATTTCAAGACCCTTATGTTGTACACAGCAAGACACTGTGACAAACATACAAGCTGAAAGTATATATAGATTGTACAATATTGGACCTATTTCTCCAATTACCAAATTAGAGAGACCATAGAATGACAATCAACAAATTTCTAATTCCTCATATTACTGGATTTCAATCGATTAGGATATGTTGGTAATATTAATTTTCATATTAAGATATTAATAAAAAGTATGTTACTTCCTGTTGTTTTTGTTGTAAGAGGTGGAATTAGATTTGTGTGGATTTGTTGAAAGATTGTTTTCTTGCTTCTTCTAGGGTGTAGTTTTGCTCCTTCTGTTGATGGTTTCGATCTATTTTCCTTTGTAGAGCTGGATTTGTGGAAAGATATTGTGTAAATTTTGTTTTGTCATGGAATATCTTGTTTTCTCCATCTATGGTAATTGAGAGTTTTGCTGGGTGTAGTAGACTGAGCTGGCATTTGTGTTCTTGTAGGGTCTGTATGACATCTGACCAGGTTTTTCTAGCTTTCATAGTCTCTGGTGAGAAGTCTGGTGTAATTCTGATAGGCCTGTAAATGTTACTTGACCTTTTTTCCTCATTGCTTTTAAAATTCTTTCTTTGTTTAGTGCATTTAGTGTGTTTATTATTATGTGACAGGAGGAATTTCTTTTCTGGTCCAGTCTATTTGGAGTTCTGTAGGCTTCTTTTATGTTCATAGGCATCTCTTTCTCTGGGTTAGGAAAGTTTTCTTCTATAATTTTGTTGAAGATATTTACTGGCTTATTAATTTAGGAGGCTTCACTCTTTCCTATACCTATTATCCTTAAGTTTAGTCTTCTCGTTGCGTCCTGGATTTCCTGGATGTTTTGGGTTAGGACCTTTTAGCTTTTTTCATTTTCTTTGACTGTTGTGTCAATGTTTTCTGTGGTGACTTCTGCCCCTGAGATTTTTTCTTCTATCTCTTGTATTCTGTTGGTGATGCTTGCATCTATGACTCCTGATTTTTTTCCCTAGGTTTCATATCTCCAGGGTTGTCTCTCTTTCTGATTTCTTTATTGTTTCTATTTCTACTTTTAGATTCTGAATGGTTTTGTTCATTTCCTTCACCTGTTTGATTGTGTTTTCCTATAGTTCTTTAAGGGATTTTTGTGTTTCCTCTTGAAGGGCTTCTAGCTGTTTACCTGTGTTCTCCTGTATTTCTTTGTGGGTGCTATTTATGTCTTTCTTAAAGTCCTGTATCATCATCATAAGAAGTGATTTTATATCTGAATCTTGCTTTTCCAGTGTGATGGTGTGTCCAGGACTTGCAATGGTGGGAGAATTGGGTTCTAATGATGCCAAGTAACCTTGTTTTGTGTTGTTTATTTTCTTATGATTGCCCCCCCCCATCTGGTTATCTCTAGTGCTACCTGCCCTGGCTAAATCTGACTAGAGCCTGTCCTTCCTGTGATCCTGGTTGTGTAAGAACTCCTCAGAGTCAAGCTATCTCTGTGATCCTGTGATTCTGGGATCCTGTGATCCTGGGCTTTTAAGAGCACTTGGGAGTGCAGCTTCCTTTGGGTGTTTTGGGACTGGCTGCAGAGTTTGTGCCCAAGGTCTGCTCAGGGCACCAGCCCAGATAGACAGGAAGAAACCTGAGCCACTGTGCTGACAGAGTTACTGTGTGCCTGGTCCTGCTGGTCTCAGTTACTCCCAGTGATGGGACAAATGTTGTGTCCTCCTCACCTCGGATCCTGGGCATGTTAGAGCACCTGGGAGTGGAGCTTCCTCTGGGTGTTGTGGGACTGGCTGTGGAGCTTGCGCCCAAGCTTGAGGATATTTTAAAGGAAATAGATATTGTCAAATATGTGAACATTTGCTTCAATTTTAAATAGTTTCATATTATGTGTATTATCAGTGTTGGAAAATGAATTGCAAAGTGATTGCTCCCTTTGGCTAGTCATTATTGGGACACTTATGAGATCCCACTTCAAAAGCACTGTCTTTTGAGATGTTTGAGTGTATTCAGACCTATAAAATATTTTCTTAAATGTCTACCTCTGCTTATACTTTTGCTACAATATAACAAAATTTATAAAAGAAAAATCTATCTCAGTTTAAATATAATAAGAGTAGGTATTGCTCATTAATATCTGAAAAATCAAAAACCTAAAATGGCTTTCAGTCTTTCAACTTTCCTATTTTTTTCACAACCACATTCTGATAAAAATATTCAGTAAGTTAATTGTTATATGAATTTAGGCCACAATGATTTTCTCTAACCACAAGGTTCAGGTATAAGCTAAATTTTAAAGGGAAATATTAGACAGCATATTCCAATTACCATCTCTATATCTGCTGTCCAATGTCCATACATCACCCACTAACTGAGCTCCACACTTACTTCTCAGAGAGACTACCATGCATTAATGGAAGGATGTTTATTCAGGTGGGACATGAACTATCTGCTAATTCTCAGGTCCCCGAAGGAGACATTGAATAATTTTATGCATTCTGTTTTGCTCAACATTTTGCTCAAGCATTTGCTCAAGCATGCTTATCCTTGGCTCAAGAAGGAAATGGTCACCTTTACTTTGATAGCTCCTGATTTAAAAAGAGCTTTGAAAGAAAATCTAAAACAAACAGCAGTAAGATATTTGGTATAAATGGAAAAATGGGAGGCAATTATATATCAGAAAACAAAATTGAAAACATAATCTGCCCTATACTTAAAGAAAACTTAATTACTGATTGGGTACTATTGAAAGCAGGCGATGGAATCTTTTTAGTAGGTATTTTAGAAGATAAACAAATACCAGTGGAAAATGACTGGTCAATTAGTCTTTGCATTAGAGTAAACACTCTGAGTAACTTGTAGTAATGATGATCCATTTGCTCTTTTTTGGTTATGGATACATTTGTGGATGGTAATACTTCTTAAGGTTAGTTAATCACCATGTACTTTGAAATTCAAAATTGTGTCAACTATGTATTTTCTTATGAAAAGACAGAAATTTCTAGGAAAATGGTCTTTTTATTTCATTAAAAATTTAAATGAAGCAGTTGAGTATCACTATAATCAGAAAATCTATAATAGTTCATATAGAAGAAAAGAAGAAACTTAATGTTAAAAAGGGAATGAGTGAAAAAAATAGAAACTGGCTGTTTAAATTTGGAAAAAAGGATTTAAAGAAGAGAGAAGAAACTAGAGAGATACTATAAAATAGTAATTTTTAATCTGCATGCATTCTACTTTAAAATTACTTCTATCACATTGAAGTGTGTTTAAGAAGATGTGAGGGAACTTGGTAGGTCTCTTCAACTCTCTTTCACACATTTAATTCAGCATTTGCTTTTCATTAGCAAGATTGAAACACATTTTAGGCAGATTCATACAATCCCTTTAAAACTGAAAGGCACTATTATGATTGATACAAGACTAGCTCAAAACAATGATTTCTGAAATGAATTTCACATGGGAAAGAAAAGAAAAATAGTTGTACAAAGTCTGGAGGGAAGCCAAGGTTGCATGCCCTGTTATGAAACATAAATGAAACCAGTGGTGAGCATTTCAAACCTCGTGGTTTACAGTGTTCAGACACAGGTCAATTTCATAGACTAATATATGACCCAGACTCAGCCCAGATATCAAATGCATAGTGGTGAGGGAATCTGAGTGTAAAGCAGATATAATACTGTTGAGCAGAGACAGATTTCATGATTGAAGGCAGTGGACTCAGAAGAAGACCAAGTCAATGGCCTATGTGGGGAAACTAGATGCTCATAGTCCAAAAAACAAGTTTTCTTATGCAAACAAAGGAAGATGAAAAAGTATATTCAGTAAATTGAAGGCAGGGAAGTTCTTATTTGTTGAGTACTGTGGTGTATTGTGACAATGTTTTTATAGAATTTTGCAGAGCATCTTTATTTTTTGAGATTACAGAATACTCATATTACTAGTTCTTAAAATATTAAGGCATAAAAGGATTTCAGACCATGAATGCATACATATATACAATAAGACATCAGCATCTATAATACAACTCCTTCAGCCAAAGTTCCAGGATCATGACAAAAAGGAGAAATGGATAGACTACAATAGGCAAAAGATCAAGCAATTTGCTATGACATGTTTGCTAGGAATGTCAGGAGATCCCTCCATAAAGTATGCCCAACATCATTGCTTATACATGACTTGAACAAGAAAGACAGTAATAGACATGTTAATGCAGAGAAACGCAAATCCCAGGAGGCCCCAACCTCACACAAAGTACTACAGTCAATTAAAGTACACTGAGAATGAGATAACTCCTTGGAGATGAGCACTTATTGGAGATGACTACTTATCCAATATGAAATTGTCATCATTAAAATCATATATGCAATGTACAGATTCATGAGGCCACATTGTTGTACTTAGTGATCATACAAGTGTGTATGTAGGGGTAGGAATTATAAATCTGAAGAGAACAAGATGATACAGGAGAAAGAACAGGATCAAGCAGGACAGTTTCCTAATGGCTTCAATGGGAATAATCTAAGCCTTGAAACATCATGAATATGCACAGAAACTAGTGGTTGTCCTTGGGAGGATATTCTAGTTTACTGATAGAATTTAGAAAATGTCAACAATAATAGCATTAATCCCAAGGCTGACAAATTAATTCTACCCTAATGAGTCATTTAGTCATTTACAGTTATTATAAATATAAAAATAATTGTTAAAGTATTAAAAGAAAAATTATTGTTAAGAATAGACCTACAGAGTTATATTATTAATTTTTCAGTGGTGTAATTAATTGCAAGTCCTCATCTTGAAATATGAGCTGGGTACCCAAGGTTTTCTATCCCTCTGTGTTTGATTCACTCCTTCAGAGAAAATGTGACAATGTTTTTACCATCATCCTTGAGACACTTAAAAATGCATGCAGCTAAATGGTGGTCCTTCATCTTTCACTCATTAATGCTATTTACAAAACAAACAAATAAAAAACTTACCCTAAACCAAGCCAAGAGAGTGAGCATTCTTCAAAACAAATACTAATGACCTAGGAATAGCCTGTATGACAAAACCATTTACTTTATATTGGCCTTCAACTCTTCTCTAAAGTCCAAAGTCTGAAATAGACCAAGAACTTCCTTGTGTGTTGCTCCAGTTACTCATCACATTATCCCTAACACTTAGTTTGGAGCCTACCACACAATGTGATACAGGAGATATTTGAAAGGGATCAAGGTAGCTGGAAGGGGGTTCATAAATAAGGTGGGGCTTAGATGTTATAAATGAATAGAACGAAAGCAAAGGCTAGCTGCATGTACTCTCTGTGCAGATGCTCTTGGGTGTTTGCCAAGCTGGGTAAGTGAACTGAAGCCATGTATTACATCATTTTTTTTCTGGTGGATTCTGAAGGTCATCATACATTTTCCCTTTTCTTACTGGGACCCTTTTTTCACCTAAGTTAAAATCAGTTTCTATTCACTAGAAACTAATCTGTGTGACAAGGGAACACTGTTCTTGGGTGCAGACAGATCATAAAAAGCCCACCCCTTTTCTTTTTTCCCTCCTATGCAGCACATAAGCCCTCTTCAAGCCCCAGGCAACCTTGTATTAGACTCTCTCAGCCCCAAGAACTGAGAACACATGAGATCAAATGACTGCTCTTTTATGAGTTACCTAGATTCTGAAGTGAAAAAAATATCATTCCAACATAATATCACATTCTATTGTCTCAGTGAAATCAAACATTTCCTATGAGTTATAAATCATCACACATGACCATACCTATGCTTCTTACATTCCTTCTCCACCTGGATTCCCAATAGTGACACTCAGCCCTGGGTTTCCATTGACTTCTACATTGGGCTTTCCCTTGAAAGACCAATGAAACAGTCTGGTTTCAGATAACTTGAAGCAGCCCTGTAAAAAATATGGCAAATTTGCAACTGGGCTCACTGGTGCACACCTATAGTGCCATCACCTGAGAGACTGAGTCAAAAGGCTAATATATTTGATGCCAGCCTAGTTTATATAAGGAGACTGTGTTTTAGAAAGTAAAGAACAAACTGGATATGTACTAGATTAGTATTCCTCTGGGGAATAAATCTGACCCAAATGTGTGGGGAAAATACCCCCTCAGGTGAAGGATGGACGTGGGCAAGGAACTGGTAAAGCCACAGTGTTCCAAAACTTTCAGAAAGCACAGGGGCATGAAGACCAGGAATACATTTGACAGCAGAAAAGACGAAAATACCAAGACAAACTGTGACAAGATTGCATGGAGTGCTTCTAAAGAGGGTCCCAACACTCTGAATTATCAACCATCCATGTAGATATGGAAGCTTGACTAAACTCCAGGCAAATAATTAGAAGTTTTTTCAGTGTAGAAGTTAAATTACCTCTGTGACAATTAAGGCTAAAGATGAACTTACTATCATCTCACATCTTAGAGCATAGGAATTTCACAGGCTTATTTCAGTCCTCCCAGGTGATTCTTATACAAATGTGAGATATTTGAACACCAAATTTCCTGTCTGCAGTCTTTGACAGAAGATATTATGAAGCTTTTCAGAGGACTGGGACAAAGTTTTTCACACCAATCATTCGAGAATGTCTGGAAGATGGACATATCTTCCAGAGATGTTATGAATCTTTTCAGTAGTAAGTCAAGTGAGTACAAAATAAGAGCATAACTTAAAAGCTACAGGCTAACCTAAAAATAATATTATAATTGTGGATATTGGCGGGTGCCTTAAGGAGATAAAATGTAAATGAGCTAAATTATCTTCTTTAGTGTATAATACCCCATCATGCTTTATCATGAATTAGAAATGTGGACATATCATGTGAACTGAAGTTATAATCTTACTTATAAGAAAATCAATAAATGGGCACAGAAAGTCACTCATTTTTCAATTTCCAATTTTTTCTGTCTCCTTATGCATAAAATGTAGCTTTGAATTATGTTCTCTGTGAGGCACAACTTTAAAGAAAATCATGCATGAGATGAAAGAAAACAGACATGCATTTAAATTCTTCAACAGCTTCTAGGCCTCAGGTATCCTAGGATGAAATATCCCTGCATAATGTCACATTTTCGTTGTTGATGATGGTGATAAAAGATGCTTGCTTTTCATATCTCAGTGAACTTTCCCATATTGTTTAGCCTTCAGAAAGCCTAGTCCCATCAGAAGCCTGTTCCAGTTGCAGTCATGCAGATAATATGCAGCATTAAATGAGTATGTCTCCTGCATTTTTTTCTTCACTTTCAGTCAGAAGGAAAATGGAGTAGTCAGCCCTACTATGAAAGGACTTCTGACATGACTATGTGACTTTGGAAGGAGACAATGGCTGCAGCCCTAAATGTCCCTGAGCTGCACAGTCAGCTAAGCTGCTTCTGCACCACACATATGTTGAAACTATGAGAAGCTGCATGGCTATTCTAAGCCAACAGGCTTGCAGACTTGTTATACAACAATGAGAAATAAAACAGAAGAGAGTCACATTACTGCCCAGCTTATAAAGTTTTTCTGATAGTCACTACTGATCTCTGGGATTAGGTGAAAACATGTATTTATAGATAATTACTTTTCTAACCACAATAGAGAAGACTCAGTATTGACACACCACATAAAAATATGATCTTCATCTAAAAATAATCCAAAACCTAAAAAGAAAGAAAGAAGGAAAGAAAAAAAGGAAGAAAGCTCGTTACTATTATTTTACAGAGTATTCCAGATAAGATGTGATGGTAAGTGTATTGCAAATATTTGTCTACATTTATTTTAAACCTAGGTCTGTGTCTTAGTTTTCAGAGTGGATAACATCTCTTGATAAAATATGGATCTCTGACTATTTGCTGTAGGCATAAAAAACTGTCTATAGGTTTGACACATTTGTTTAAGGAAATGCAAAGCAAGGCTTACTTTAGAAAGAGTTAACAAAGAATAAAAATGTAAGCCGGGCAGTGGTGGCGCACGCCTTTAATAACAGCACTTGGGAGGCAGAGGCAGGCAGATTTCTGAGTTCAAGGCCAGTCTGGTCTACAGAGTGAGTTCCAGGTTAACCAGGGCTACACAAAGAAACCCTGTCTCAGGAAAAAAAAAAAAGAAAGAAAAAAAGAAAGAAAGAAAGAAAGAAAGAAAGAAAGAAAGAAAGAAAGAAAGAAAGGAAGGAAGAAAGAGAAAGAAAGAAAGAAAGAAAGAAAGAAAGAAAGAAAGAAAGAAAGAAAGAAAGAAAGAGAGAAAGAAAAATGGTTATGTCCACAGATAAACAGAGAAGGGAAGGATGGCTGCCTGCAGGATCTGCCCAGGAAAATTTCTGACATGAGACTCCTGCTTTGAAAAAAATGTAGCTAGAAGCCCTATGATCTGCTTTTCCTACATCCTGCAGTGTCTCAGAGCTGAAACATGGTTGTTTACCATGCTATCTTGTAGACCTTACCATGGCCATCATTCAAAAGCACAGCACTCCACCTCACTTTGCTTTTAAATGTGTGATGTGCCTGCTAATTGGCACCCAGACATAAGCATGAATTTCCCCTCCATCACTGGCCAGGTTAGTTTTTATCTTTCCTGCAGAAACCTTGAAACTTTTACCATGAAGGCTTTCAGTATTTACTACAGCAGTTCAACATTAACTCCCAGTGATAAAAAGAAATAAGAAAGTATAGTTATCTCATCAGATGTACTTGCTTTAGTGATTAATAAATAGTAAATGCTATGAATATAAATACTTGTTTTGAATTAAATCCCTTCACTATTCACTATGAGATTCAATCTCTATGATACAAGTCATTCAGCCACTGCCACCCTACTTTGGAAGATACAACGTTATTTCCTTTAGAGACGCTTCCTTAACTCTTAGATCATTTCATTGCTAATTTTCTAGGGCATCATTTTATTTCTTCAGGTCAAGATATCATTATATGGAATAATGGAACTTCTACCTGACCTCAATCCTTCTTATCTCTCTTCAAAATAGACAGTAATTTTGTTGCCATTGAAAACAGAATAAGCCTGAAATGGTGGCACAGACCTTTAATCTCAGCATTTGGGAGGCAGAGGGAGCATTGGTAGGCATCTGCCTCTGATTTCCAAGCCAGCAAAACTTTTACTGTGATGCTCTGGCTAGAGAAAGAAAGGAAGAAAGAAAGAAAGAGAGAAAGAAAGAGAGAGAGAGAGACAGAGAGAGAGAGAGAAAGAAAAGAAAGAAAGGAAGGAAGGAAGGAAGGAAGGAAGGAAGGAAGGAAGGAAGGAAGGAAGGAAGGGAGAAAGAAAGAGAGAGAGACAGAGAGAGAGAGAGAAAGAGAGAGAGAGACAGAGAGAGAGAGAGAAAGAAAGAAAGGAACAAAGGAAGGAAAAGAGAGAAGGGGAGGAGGAAGGGAGGAGAGAGAACAGAAGAAAAGGAAGGAAGGAAGGAAGGAAGGAAAAAAATAAGGCAAAAATGATGCTGTATGCTATAGGTAGCTAGTTCCCTTGCCCCCCACACTCACATCTTGTGAGCATGTTAATTCCACATAGGAAAGCCACATGTTATTTCAACTGCAGCTCAAGGTAAGTCCCTAGCCAGACTCACAATTGAAGTAACTGTCAGACCTGTTATACAGCATGCCTCAATTTGGTTGGTTAGCTAAAATAAAGATTTTTTTTGAGCAAAGTAAACTGTAGTTGTTTTAAGCCAAGACTTCTGAAATAGTTTTACACTTATAATCCCTTTTCCCATCAGATATTCTAATGTAGCCCAAACATGTAGGACTTTTAAGTATGCAAATTTAACACTTACATATAATGAATAATGAGATTTAGTTCAAAACATCTGTCTCATATTCATACAATTTACTATTTATTAATCACTAAATCAAATACATTTGATGAGATAAATATGCTTTTTAATATTGCATAAACTCTTAAAAAATATCACTTGAATATTTAATATTGTAGATCTCTAACAGTTTTTAAAGTTCATCACAATTTTGACTTTATAATTACCAGTGTCAAAAATGCCACTTCCCATACATACATAGTGAAAAATACATGGTATAGGCATATTTAAGATCATTTTAGAACTGGTTGGAAATCATATTCTATTCCCAAGGCATACTTTATGAAATTCAAGACAGCTCGAATGAAAATTTCAGAATCAAACATTCTAACAGAGTCCTGTTTAAAGACACACTAATCTGCTACATACTGGAAAATAATAGTAAGGAATGTTGAAAATCTTTGTCTTCTATAATGAAACCATGTTTCTATAGAGGCAAAACCTTTGTATGCACAGTAAAACATCACCACTCACAGCATACAGTGGTCTCTAATCTGTGAGGAGTTTCAGGTAATATTTGTTGGCATTACCTGGTGTGGTGTCCTTCACAATACAGAGTACAGGTGTCCGCCCATAACCAGGCCTGCTGTGCATTTGTCCAGTGTAATACATGTAAGAAATTCCAGCAATTCCTTGGACTCATCACATAATATATTTAGAACATATATTTGTTTAGTGAGTTTTAGAAACCATTTTTTTATTATATGTTTTTATGTGTAACTCTCACATTCAATAGTTTTATTCAAAGCCATAGACTGTGGAACAGTTAGCCACTTTCTCTTTGTTTCAGAAATAGCATTTATGAGGTTTTGAAGACCACTGCATCAAGTAGAGCATGGCTGCTGGGCCTCAGCATTTAATTTCTTTCAGGCATACCCTATAGTGTGCAGTGCTCTTGATGCTATTTTCCACAGAGGATATTGCACATTTTTACTGGCTTTCATATCGCTCAGAGCACATTAAGAACAATGGCAGGCTTAAGTTAACAGGAGCTTCTCACAATAGCCACTGTAACTTATGCTCCTTTGTTGACATGGTACTGCTGAGTTTGGGAGCTCGTGTACATATTAATCAATACTGTGAGTCTTACTATGAGTACTTCATTCCATCAATCTTAGACCACAACCTGAAAACATGTCCTTTCATGTCCTAAGCTCTTCTCATTTTCATTATATCTGGTAACCTCGATCTACTTAATTGGTATAATGACAACTTCAGATTCAAAATATAATTTAGTGAATGATTAAACTAACTTTCCTGGATCTACAGCTAAAACATAGGGTAAAAAATCTTGTATGGTTTGCTATTAGTTTACTGTTATTAGTCCTGAGCAAACTCAAGCCAAACCAAATCCAACCAGAAAGAAAGAAGGTGGGCACAAAGCCCCACCTCTATCCTGAGAACCATTGCCAACTGATAGCTGCTACGAGAAAGGAACCAGTCTCTAAGAGTGTTTCCACTGGAGACAGCCCACTCCAGTGGAAGGCCACATATCCTTGACTATATGTTCAGCATAATTAAACTTGGCAGGAAAACAAAACAAACAAACAAACAAACAAACAAAACAGATACAAAGTTCAGTCTGTAGGAAAAGTGGCTGGATCTAGAAGAAGCTGAAAGTAGAGTTAAATCGTGTTAATATTCACTGTACAAAATTCTCAAAGAAATGATTAAAAATAAGCCAGATATTGACATAAAAATCAAGAATGACAGTGAAAGTTTTTTGTTTGTTTTAAGAATTTGGTTTGCAAGGGTTTTATAATTAGAAGAATATAGTTTTATCAGAGCTGCTATTTTTTCTTCTTTCCAGGATGGGTTGAAACACTTTTACTCACTAGCTAGTTGAACTCTTTCAAATTTGACTTGAATACAAATCCTACTGCTTCTGATAAAGAAGTACTAAATTCAATTACAAATTTAATATAGTTTTATTTGTAGGTTTGAATTCTGTATGTTTTCGTGTTTCTTTTTTTTCCTAATTAAATCCCTTGAACTTCCCTTGCAAGTTTGTCATAATAATCAAAATAGTTCTGCCAAGAGGCTCCAGGCTGACTGGGAACATTCAGGCCTCAGCTATGAAAATGAAAATACAGGGCAGGTAGGATTTCCCCATGGATAAAGGCAATTGAACCAAGTCTAGTGACTTGAGTTTAAGACCCATGTGGTACACACGGTAGAAAGAAAGAACCAAATCCTGAAGTTTTTCTGTACTTTCTACAAACACTTGATATAAACATCTACTTAAACACGGAGATAGATGTTTTAAAGATACAAACATTAGTAAGTATAGCAGGTAACACTCTGTCTTCTTGCTTCTAGGGTAGGAGCCTGGCTAAATGGCCACATTCTTAACATGCTGGCACTTGGTGTGTGGGAAGTTTGCCGAAACACAGACAGAACAAGGTAACCTTAACTTGAAATACACACCACCATAATTGTTTTCTTTAAATGTTGTATTTAACTTATTTGTAGAGAAGTTGCTCTTTAAAATAATCACATACATTTTTTTAAGCTGCAAAATATTTTTATTGTAAAAACAGTCAACAGAGGTCGACAATGCAAATGTTATCTCAGGACATTTCCCCTTGGTTCCTGAATTTCCAAGTTTCCATCAGCATTTCTCTGGTTTCTAACAGGCTTACTGACTACATGTATATGTTCCTTTGAAACAAACACAAATCCCTCTGATAGTAAAACCAACGAAAACAAAAAGCAGGAACAAAACCCCCAAGCCATGTTCTATTGTGTTTTTTTCACATTTCCTACAGGGAGAAAGTTCATACTCTTTCAAAACTGAACAGAAAAGTAAAATTAGTACTGTAACCACATAGTGAAATACCAATGACTCTTCCATTCACAGGTTAAGGAATCAAACCCCAGGACATTTGCAGAATTATGCAGGTCTTAAAATTTAAAAAGGAGGGTAGGGTTTGAAAAGAACTCTGACCAAAAAAGAAGAAATAACATTCAGCCTACCGGTTTCTCATATTTGATAACCTAGTTACTGCAGCATGGCAGTGGCCAGAATGTGCACGGCATGTCCAATGCTATGCAGTGAGCAGGCCTATAGCCTAATGGCTGCCTCCAAACATAAAGAGAATAACTACCAGTTCTCAAAGCAATCTCAACAAATGGTCATGATTTAGAAATATCAACTGATACTCTATTTCCATATATTGCAAAATTATTTCAGGAACAGATTAAACATACAACTGTTTTATAAAAATAAAAATATTTGGAATTCATAAACTTTGTAAAATACAACACCATGTGTAAATCAAGATAGTTTCAGTAAAAAATCGACAGTGCTTGCAGACAGGGAATCCTAGTCAAGCTGTGATCTCTTCCAGATCTATAAGACTCCATGTTCTACTGGGAAGGTTTTCTTTTTTCGTTTTTTTATAATCTTTTTTATTGGATATTTCCTTTATTTACAAATGTTATTCCCTTTCGTGGTTTCCTGTCCAGAACCCCCCTATCCCATCTCTCCACCCCCTGCGTCTATGAGGGTGTTCCCCCACCCACTCACTTCCCCATCCCAGCATTCCCTGACACCGGGGAATCCAGCCTTCACAGGACTAAGAGTCTCTCCTCCTATTGATGTCCAATAAGATCATCCACTGCTACATATGTGGCTGGAGCTATGGGTCCCTCCATGTGTACTATTTCATTGTTGGTTTAATCTCTGGAAGCTCTGAGAGGTCTGGTTGTTCATCCTATGGAATTGCAAGCCCCTTCAGCTCCTTCAGTACTTTCTTTAACTCCTCCATTAGGAATGACTCCATGCTCAGTCCAATGGTTGGTTGTGAGTATTGGCCTCTGTATTTGTAAGGCACTGGCAGAGCCTCTCAGGAGACAGCTATATCAGGCTTCTGCCAGTATGTACTTCTTGGCATCCACAATTGTGTCTGGGTTTGGTGACTGTATATGGGATGGAGCCCCGGGTAGGGCAGTCTCTGGATGCCCTTCCCTTCAGTCTCTGCTCCACACTTTGCCTCTGTATTTGCTCCAGTGAGTATTTTGTTCTTCCTTCTAATAAGGACCAAAGCACCCACACTTTCGTCTTCCTTCTTGATCTTCAAGTGGTCTGTGAATTGTAACTTGGGTATTCCAAGCTTTGGGGCTAATATCCACTTAGCATTAAGTGCATACCACGTGTGTTCTTCTGTTACCTCACTCAGGATGATATTTTCTAGTCCCATCAATTTGCCTGCGAGTTTCATGAATTGATTGTTTTTATTAGCTGAGTAGTACTCCACTCTATAAATGTACCACATTTTCTGTATCCATTCCTCTGTTGAAGGACATCTGTGTTCTTTTCAGCTTCTGGCTATTATAAATATGGCTGCCATGAATGTTGTGAAGCATGTGTCCTTGTTAGATGGAGCATCATTTGGGTACATGCCCAGGAGTGCTAAAGCTGGGTCCTCAGGTAATATTATGTGCAAATTTCTGAGGAACCACAAGACTGATTTCCAGATGGTTGTACCAGCTTGTAATCCCACCAACAATGAATGAATGTTCCTCTTTCTCCACAACCTTTCCAGCATCTGCTGTCACCTGAGTTTTTGATCTTAGCCACTCCAACTGGTGTGAGGTGGAATCTCAGGGTTGTTTTGATTTGCATTTCCCTGATAACTAAGGACATTGAACATTTCTTTAAGAGCTTCTCAGCCATTCAAGTTTCCTCAGTTGAGAATTCTTTGTTTAACTCTGTACCTCATTTTTTAATAGGGTTATTTGATTCTCTTGGAGTCTAAATCCTTGAATTCTTTGTATATATTGTATATAAGCCCTCTATTGGATATAGGGTTGGTAAAGATCTTTTCCCAATCTTTTAGTTGCCATTTTGCCCTATTGACAGTGTTCTTTGCCTTACAGAAGCTTTGCAATTTTATGAGGTCCCATTTGTGAATTCTTGATCTTAGAGTATAAGCCATTGGTGTTCTTTTCAGGAAAATGTCCCCTGTGTCCATTTGTGGCTCTTCCCCACTTTCTCTTCTATTAGTTTCAGTGTATCTGGTTTTAGGTGAAGGTCCTTGACTCACTCGGACTTGAGCTTTGTACACAGAGATAAGAATGGATTGATTTGTATTCTTCTACATGCTGACCTTCAGTTGAACCAGCATCATTTATTGAAAATTCTGTCTTTTTTTTCCACTGGATGGTTTTAGCTCCTTTGTCAAAGATCAAGTGGCCATAGGAGTGTTGGTTCATTTATGGTTTTCAGTTTTGTTCCATTGATATACTTGCCTGTCTTTGTACCAATCATTTTTGATTTTTGCCAGGTGGTAGTGGTGCCTGGGGAGGCAAAGTGTGCCCGCAGTTTCATTAGAGATAAGGGAGGAAGATTTAAGACACCATAGAAGAGGCTGGAATAAATTAGAGTAGAATAGAATACAACAAAACAGAGTTGATCTATTGGATCTTAAAACATTTGATGTGCTTTAAATACTTAGAGCCATTCATTTTTCTTTTTTTTTTTTT
>NW_022196896.1:38096651-38115322 GCF_008632895.1 Mastomys coucha
CCCTGCTGACTGTTCCCGGCTTAGGAACTCACCGGAGAGAAGATGGCAGCTCTCACTGGAGAGTCCCATTTTTCTTAATATAACTCTTATTTCCATAAATTAGAAAAAAAATGTTCTATGTAATGATTTATCTATAAAAATATGTATCTAATGTACAAATTATAATTAGCCTTAGATTAGCTACACTTATTTTTTTCTTTAATACAAGACTAAAATAAATAAGGCATTATTCTATTTAAACCAATGGGTTTTTGTATTGCAGTTATATAAATATGTGTGTGTTTGTGTGTATACATATATATGTGTGTATATGTAATATATAATAGTATATACATATTTTATATTAAATTTTGAGCTATACTTTTTATGAATAAAAAATACAAATAAAAGTTCAAAGGCTCTCTCTCCAGGCAGCTTAGGGTAAACCACTTACCCTAAGTAAGTTCACTGCTTACTTTTGGCCAAAGTTGTGACACACTGGAAATTCCCATATACCACAAGAACAGTAGAACAGCTTGATTCAAAAAATCATGGCTTCCTTAAATCTATTTGAAGAAGACTAATGTTTAACTATAGTGGTTAAATAGATCAATTTCTACTTAGAATTAAATGTAAATTATAAATATATGTATATATAAAGCTAAAGAGTGCTGGTTTCATAATTATCTCTACATATTTACAGTATCTTCTAGAATATAGTTCTCTGCAATGGTAAAAGATTAAATATTATCTTTTTTGGAGTTTTCAAAACTACAGAAATATATAAAATAAGCAGAAGAGAATATAACTGCCTATTCATTCTGTGGAGTAAAAAAAGTTACATGCTTTGTTATCCTTCCTATAACAAGAAGATTGCGACTGCACAGGTAGTGATTATGCCATTTTTATACCTAGGCAATCTGAGTGACTTGGATGAAATGAAATCTGAAATCATTGTTTGGGATGGTAAATGCAATCTGAGACAAAATAGGCAATCATGATAAAATAACGTGTTTTTTAAAATGATTCGCTGACAATGATATTATATACAATAAAATAAATATAAAATACTGTATTTAAGCTGGAAATGACTTCAACTATTTCACTGCCATGTATTACTGGCTGAGACTTGTTATGCCATTCACTTTGATTAAGCAAAGATCAACCACTACACTCGGTGTCTTCTTAAATTCATTTATAGATTCCTATAATATATTAAATTCCATCTTATTTGGGAAATAGAGCCAGCAACAGGCCTTGTCTATCTATGTAATTTCTCCCATTCCTCCAATCTAAATTTATTCTTAGGGATCAGGAATACAGTGTAGTGAGTGTGGCCTGTGGTACAATGGACCATGCCACTAAACTGAAAACCTGATAAGGTCTAGAAGATTCAGGAACCCCAACATTTCTCATAAATGAGAAAGATATGTGTTTAAATCTACTCCTGACCAGGTTCCTGTCCTGATGAGATGACCATGACACCCCATGGAAAGGACTATGTCAATCAGTCAAGTAGAGAAAACACCCGCAGTCCTTCCACATGTAGACGAGGCATCCCTAACATCTCAGACCAAGCCAACAGAAAGCATCTGCCTCTAGATCCCAATCCACCCCCAAATGTTCATAAGGTCCTACCCACAAGGAATCAAGTGCACGAGTTATTTCACCAAAGACTGTCTGAGAGTATCTGTCTTATTGAGCTGTCTTATTTTCTCCCCCAAGGTTTTTGTCACTGGACTTCGACCTAGCCCAACCAGCCGGGTATGTAAGCCTGACCCCAGCCACTGCCTGCTTGGTGGCCCTGACTTTGTACCCCCAGCTACCCAGTGCATCTCCCTGTCTGCCACTGACTCCAGGACAGCAACAGCTGTGAAGGAGGCCCAGCAGCCCACGGTGTTCAGTGAAAGGCTTCTACTCAGAGAGCTGTAACTCTTTAGCCTCTCTGGCCACACTAGAGCTCCACAGATCCCCCTTGGACAGTGCCTGGTGGGCAGACTGACAGCAGCTCTCTAAGACTTTTAGAGCAGTACATAGTACACAGTCCACAGAAGTGCAAACCTGGGCAATTCAAACATATTCTGATAGTCAAACACATGAATTAGGAATATTTTATAAGCAACATAAGAGAGCTAGGAGGTAATAGATAGGTGGGTATTTTTAAGCCAACAGATATATGGTCAATCATATCAGCAACTATAATAGAATGATAGAACAAGAGAAGAAACCAATTTTACATAGTCTGGGCCTCCTAAAAATGATGGAAGACAATGTTTAAGTATAGACTGAAGAAACATGATTTTCTAGGACATTACTAATGTTAGTAATGTTAGTAACATTAGTAATGTTCTAGAGAAAGTTTGAGCAGCCACCCTTGGGCTGGTGATGTGGCTTAGTGGGTTAAGATCCTTTCCACCAAGCCTAAGGACTTTGTTCAACCACATGAGAACACGGAAGAAGGAGAGAAACAAATTGCCTTCTAAGTTACAACACACACACACACACACACACACACACACACACACACACACACTAAACAAAATTTATTTTAAAAGAAAAAAATTATTTTAAGAAAAAATCACTTTCCCTTTTAATAGACATTTCTGAACTGCCTAACATCTTCTAAGAATGACATTATCTTGTAGTAAGCACACAAGTATTATCAGTCCAGTTACATTACAGTAGGAGACATTTTCACAAAATGCCTATTTACTAAGTAAAACTCTTGTAATAGGACAGGCACATTCTCAGAGCACAGTCTGGAAGAGGAAGAGCTCAGAAAATAAAATGTGGGATGGATGCATTAGAGATACTGTGAAGGTGGGTTTTGGTGTTGTTTGTTTTAACAATTGAATCTATCATCTCAAAATTTAATTCCTTCACACACAAGCAATTAGAAAGAGTTGATCAGTTTGCTTGGCCAACACAGCAATTGACACTTCTGGACTTTGACAAATTTTCTAACGCACCATCCCAGGCAGACGTTCAGCTACTGTTGATCTTAAGATGAGGGATGAAAGCATCTGGTCTTGCAAGCAACAGGGCAAGTGCTTCTTAATGAAAACAGACGTACAAACATAAAGCAAATGCAGGGCAAAAGATAATGGATTGGACCAGGCAGAGAAAAGCCCACAGAGTGAATGAGAGCATAGTGTTTCTGCTACAGGGGTATATTCATTTTTCACTGTTACCCTAACAAGTCATCAGATGTGTAATGGCTTAGAACAACACTGATTTATCAGAACCTAATTTTGTAAGTCAAAAGTCAGACATGGGATAGATGGACTCTACGTTCATAGACTCAAACGTTAAAATAGATGGGAAATCAATCACCTACGAAGACAAAAGAATACCTGTGGTCTGTCTGGATTTCAGCCAAAGCAATCTGTTCAATTTGACAACAGATGAGCAATACTAAGATACATGATTTATGTTCTCATTATCAAGCAGGACCATGCATCTGCATGAGACGGATTCTTCCTTTTTGTTCTAGAACCCTTAAGGAATGGCAGCAAAAGCAAATCCCAAAACAGAACTCCCTGTCTCCCCTACAGCCATGTCAGAACTCCCTCACTTGGCTTCCCCCACCAACTCCAAATGCCCCTCCCTTCTGCCAGATATCTGAAAACTGATCCGCTGCATAGACTCAGGTTGTCCAATTAAACCCATCATAATATTACATTTCAGTATTAGGTGATGTCATAGGTCTTTGGAGTACTATTTCATTCTACCCTCAAATTCATTCAACTCTCAAGAAGAATATGTTCTACATAAGGAAGGACTATTGTATTTATTTTCCCAGTTCTTAGTAAGTTACAGACTCTAGCTTAATGATAAGGGGCAATGTAGAATGCAATATAAAGAGATGCTGTGCAAACATGAGGACCCAAGTAAAGAGCAGTCATTGTAACATGCTCACAATCTTCTCAAAATGTATGTATCATTTTTTAAAACACATAAAACATGGCTTTAAATATAATAATCGCTACACATAATTCTCTGATAGGACTTAACATGTGAATGCTACTCCAAAAAGACTATGTGTGTTCACGTGCTACTGTAATGGACATGAGAAAAGTTGTTGGCATCTAGATACCCTGTAATCACCTCTGCTTTCTCCTTTCATTTATCCTTAAATTGGAGTGGGAGATGTTGCTTGTTTGTTTAATTGATTCTGGAAGAACTGATTCCTTTATATTGGTCTATGAAGAAAAAGTTAAAATGTTTTGGAGCTCTGTAGATCTGAAATTTTTTTCTGGTTATGTCTTATATCTTTCTCACCATAGGAATTCAAGCATAGGAAATTTTGCAGCTATAGTTTTTTAAAAACACTTGTTCTTTCTACATTTTTTTCTACTGGCAAACAATGAATTTTTAGTAGTAGTTGGGAAAGGATTCACATACACGTAAATGATTAAAGAACTAGATTTTACAAGGAAGAATGAGGCAAAATATTATGAGATTGATATTTGTCTTGCAATTCACATGGCCAAATTATCAAAAGTAAGTGAGGTGAGCAACAAACAAAATAAAGGAATCATTTAAAGTATACTTAGATAAGAAATATAGGAAAACAATTACAAACAAAGACTTTAATACAGTTTTCATTATTTACCAAACATCTTACATTGGGACAAAGGAAATTCAAGTTGGCCAATCCTTTCATTAGATTGGGCTCTAGGCAAATATGTGGATCACTTTTTAGGAGCCCAGCCCACTGAGGAGAGTTCCTCTTGGTGGAGCTAGTGCGTGGGGAGCAGACCAATAAGCAGTGTTCCTCAATAGTGCCTGCTTCGGTTGCTGCTGTCCGGTTCCTGACATGAGTTCCTGCCTTAGTTTCCCTCAATGGACTGTGACCTGAGAGTTGTAATATGAAAGAAATCATTTCCTCATCAACTTACTTTTGGTCATGGTCTTTATTACAGCAATAAAAATCAAACTAGGGCATACCCTTATGTAGAATATGAGATATTGATCCACAACACCCTTTAAAGTAGGCATTTTGCTATCCAAACTGTATTATTTATGAAACGTTGGAACCCGTAGGATAAGAGATATCATGTCTGGCAGCAGAGACTAGCAGCCCTACTTCAAAGTGAGTCCCTTACCCAATACTTATAATATGCCTACAATTATGCAGCACTAACAATCACTTAAAGTATATTTAAAACCTGCCTATACCACATAACAAAATTCTGGAGAAAATTATGCATTAGAGAGGATTGAAGTACTATATAATACTACAGAATATGTTAATTTTTCACAACATTCACTGTGAATTTTTTTCTTTTTGCTTTTTTACCTTTGTTAATTATAATGATTTTAAATACAACAGATTCTTCCATATTTATATGAGGTTATACACGAACACGAATTTGCAATTTGAGATGGTAGAGGGAAGGACTTGCTTAAATGATTCCATTCATCCTGAGAGCAGAGGAATTTGCTGGAAGGGAAATCCTCAGCTGCTCTGTATCAGTGTCCTTTCCTTGCTGCTGGCTGCTGGCCGATCATTGAGTACCCAGTGCTGCCCTGCCCTGCAAGGGGAAACTGCTCACTTCTTTACCCACCAGGCTGTCTTGACCAGCCAGCATAGAACTGCTAAGGAGACCTTCATTCTAACAGAACACAGCTTAAGCAACGGATTGTCACCGGGTGGGTGTGAAATAGCAACATCACGGCTCTGCAGTTTTGAGTGATGCCCAGATCATCTTTGAACTTGTTATGTAGCACATACTGGCCATCAACTCAAGATCTTTATGTCTTAGCCTTCCAATTGTAGAACTACAAAATTCATATATATATTAGTAGTTTTAATTTTATTGTCTTTTCGAGTAGCATATGAACCATTGAAAAATTATCCCAAGTATATGAAGAGTTAATATATATATATATATAGTTATGCCTACTCTTACTGTACCCTGTTATGCAATCTTCAGCTGACATCTCTGGGAGACCTGTTCTTTTCTAAAGGCAAAGAGAGGAGAAGTGGATCTCTGTATGTTGGGGGGGGTGGGGGGTTGGAGGGAGGATTTGCTTCAGCCAGAATGTATTGAAAATGAAAATATAAGAGAATAAAATAAAAAGTAAAAATACTATACTGTAAGTGATTAAAATAATTAGGACTTAGCACTATTCTGCCTGTGTAAATTTTGTTTTAAAAGATATACATTTCAAAGCTATAGTTCTGTTAATATAGTTTATAATACTAAGAATTTAATTTGATATTGGGAAACATTAATTTTATAATTTATGTATTTTAAAACTTTAGGTGTTAAAATAACAGATATGAGTAAGGTAAGGTAGTTTGCAACTTTTCCCAGTACCAGGAGAACAGAACCAAGAGGTCAAAGCTAAGAACAGCTCAGACACATAAGGTTCAGTCTCAAAATGATAATAATAATAATAATAATAATAATAATAATAATAATAATAATAAATGATGAAAAAGACACACAAATTGTATAAATTTGTGCTTGTTAGTACCTGCACTTTCTTAAAGGAAAATTCAGTTCCCATTATGATAGGTAATCATAAAAACCTTTAAGTCGATCAAAGCCTGAAGCATGAATGCTGATGTGTGTGTGTGTGTGTGTGTGTGTTTTATATTACATATACCTTTATTGAAAGTCAACCAAAATACAACAAAATAATGGGCACACAAAATAACATTACGTATTATCTCATTTCTTTACTCCTAATTGAATCTTTGGGGAGAGTTCAAATATCCAATATTCCTGCACATAAATCTCCAGTGTCTATCTTGAAGCCTGGGAAAGAAGGGCTGAGAAGTTCTGTAAGGAAGGCTCCATTCTCAGCGTTCCTGGAGACCTGTAACTACGACTGTCTTCATGGCCTTGCCTGTGCTTTCCCACTCACCTGACCTATCGGCAGATGCTGGGATGGCTTCCCAACTGGGCTGAAAAATAAATACCAGTATGTTGCTTTAGGATGAGAGTTCAATTTACAGAACGTAGAAATGGAGGCTATGAATATAGCTAAGTTGGTCAAGTGCTTGTTCAGTACTTGGACCTAGTTTAATATCCAGAATACACATAATAAAAGACAGAGATCGATGACATTCCTATAATACCAGAAGAGAACGATCCTTGGGGTTTGTAGAGCATTCAGCCTAGCCTAATCATTGTGTTCTAAGACATTTACAGACTTTATCTCCAATAAACATATAAACAGGTTGATTAATTTTGGGGAACAACACCCAAGTTTTTCATTTGGCCACTATAGGCAAGCACACAAACACACACACACACAGGTATATACACATGGAAATACAAAGATATAAATGAAAATAGTATGCCAAGAATCTTAAATTGCTAAGAGGATCAAGAATCTGGCACACTCAGTGCCTATAATTATCTGTTTTCCCAGACTCTCTTGGGACATCTCCTATACAAATGTGGAAAAGTTCTGGGATGGAGTTCAGATCTCTGGTATCCTTCTGAGGATGAAAGATATCCAGATTGTCAAGGCAGAGCCATGGAAGAAATGTAGAGTGATAGCTGGGAGTAAGAGCACCTCCTGAGTAATGAACCTAAGCCTGGATCAGAAAACCATTTGTTCCAACTGTGGCCAGACATTGGATGTAGTATAGAAAAAGATGCAAACACTTCACTGTCCATATCTGCAAATTAAATGCTACAGAACATACATACATTATGCCAAAATAAAAATATACTTTAAAAGTATTTTAATACTGTGTGTGCATATTTGTGTGGATGTACATCAGTATGTCTGCACAAATTCTTTACATGTGTATAGAGGTCAGACACACACATCCACACCCATAGAAATGTGGACATGCACAATTATTCCTGTGACACTGTCTACTCCATTTCTTTTTTGAGCATATGTAAATACAAATCACCAGAATAGCAAAAAAAAAAAAAAAAAAAAAAAAAAAAAAAAAAAAAAAAAAAAAAAAAAAAAAAACTAATCTGGGAAAGGAGAAATCATATGACATGTAAATAAACAAAATATTAACTAACTAATCTGGAATAACAAAAGAACCACTGGAGTAATTACTATGTCCAATTTAAAGATACTACAAAGCTATAGTAATAAAAAAAAGTATGATATTGGCAGGAGGAGGAGAGAACAGGTTGTTGGAAAGAGTACAGGGAGATACAACCAAAATTAAGGGGCAGTTGAGGGGTATTGTTGTAATCTAATACAATAGACACCTCTTAAAATATATACATATATGAAGGTAAACTAAATAAAATTGCTAACTAATGTGAAAGACCAAATCCCAACTGCCAGTTCTTGTTACGAAACAAAGCATCCAGTACTGGAATTGGATTGCATCTAATTGAGTTTTGATCAAAGGGGCTCCACCAGACTCTCCAAGCCAGCCAGGTTCTTGTCAAGACAACAAAGCTGTTCTCTAAAGGCTGACAAAGCCAGGCCACAATGTTCAATATAACACCTACACAATTCACTGAACATGGAGATACTGAACCAGTGCCTACATAGGGCCTTCACCTTCAAGCATCTTTGGTACTGGAATGTATCTGCATGCTCTTAAAAAAGAAATGTAAACACCAAATCAGTCCCAAAGCCCTTTGTTGACAATTGGTGTACTGTTTACATGATATGCTAGGGAAATGGTGGCACAAAGCTTGTGAGTATAACCAACCAATAGCTGATTTGACTTAGGGAAAACCCATAAAAAAGGAGACTGAAAGATTGTAAGAGTCAGGGGATAGAGGACAGCAATTAAACAAGTTCTATTAAATCATCAAAAGCAATGTTAAGTGATCTCACAGACACTGAAGAAGCATGCACAGGGCCTGCATGGGTCTATACCCAGTTCTCATATACACTGTTGCTTTCAGTTTAGAAGAATACGGACTTTGGATCAGAAAAACAGCTGAATTCTTTAGGTGGGCCTTAGTGAGCCATAGTAGTATGACCATAGAAGACAGTGGTACTGAGGGTTACTTGAACTGTGGGGGCCTGACTCAAAAATTGTCAAAGGAGAAAAAATATTAATATGTGGCTGATAGGTCATTCTTGTGATATTTTGCCAAAGAATGTGACTACTTTTTGCCTTTGTCTAAAAATTCTGCCTGAGACCAAATTGAAAAGTTTTTGTATTAACTGCTTTGACACCTCCTAATTCTGGCAAGTATTGCTACTCCCTAATGTGTAAGCACTTAAATACAGGAGCCTACAGGAGCCATTCTTTTCTAAACCACCACACAGATACAAAAGGCATAGACATGACTCCATCAAACACAGCAGAGTAAATTATCTTAAAATAATAGAGTATTATGAATTGCCAAATACATAGAAAACTAGAGAGTTTAAAATAAAAAGAAGCAAATAAATGGAAAATATTAGTGAAAAATATAACTAGTGAAATTTATAGACCTACAAATACAAGAAAATGAATAGACCTAGCACACCAAAACATATGAGAAAATCCCCACAATACTGGCCACAGTGAAATAATAAAAACTAAAGACGGAGTTGAGATGCAAAAATAGCACTGAGAGGAATAAGGGCAGATATTAACTCAAGACATAAAATTAAAGGTACTACTTGAAAAATTAAGGATACAACAACCAGGAATGGGTGGGTATACCCAAAACCCAGCTCTCAGTAGGTAGAGGCAGGAGGAGGGTCAGTTCAGGGGTGGCTCCAAGCTGAATCATGAGCCCTTGCCAACAATTAAAAAATTTAAATAATAATTTAAAAATTACATTAGAATCTCAAATTTAGCAAATTTATATTTCTACTAAAGAGGAATAGAACAATCCACAAGTAGTATAGTAGCAACATATAGTATCTTAACACATATTGTGGTCCTGAAGTTGAGAAAGAAAAGTTGAAGAACCATGATTTTATATTAGACACACTGTTGCCTGTCTGTCTGCCTGTGGATCCCATTACCCACTCCCTTAACTGGCCTCAGTGGGAGAGGATGAACCGATCCAGCAGGGTGTGTGTGTGTTTAAGTGGGGTGGGGCATGAGACCCAGATGGTATGTCTTCCTAAGAGGAGAAGGGGAAGAAAGAATGGGGGGAAGATCTACATGAGGGGGAACTGGGAAGAGAAGGGGCTACAAAGTGAGAAATAAATATTTTTAAAAAGATAATACAGGATATAGAAATGTTAAAATATATAAAAATTGGTTGCTTATTATATATTAACAAATGCTTTACCTATAATTTATGCATGGTATTGGTAAAATGATTATACCATGAATGAAATTATTTTTGTCTTTTTACTGAATATTGGATTTTGATATGCTTACAGTGGAAGTGAAGGCAAGTTCAGGTTTACTTTTAAATATTTCTGAAATAATAAAACAGTGTTCAATGATTCTAATCCAAGTGAATTGATGATTGCAGAGGGGACAATATACCAATACTGGGATACTGCCTGTATTCCAGTAAGGAAATGAGGAGCTAAAGGCTGGCCCGTGCCTGTAATCTTAATAAACGAGGGGCTGAAGGCTGGCCCATACCTACAATGCCTATAATGAAAGGTTGAAGGCTGGCCCATGCCTCCAGTGACAGTAATGGGTGGCGGGGGGGGAGAAGGCTGGCCCATGCCTGCAATCCCAGGAAATGCCAAGCTGAGACAAAAGAATCACAAATTCCAGGATAGCCTTACTTGTACAGTGGGAGACTCTCAAAACAAACACCCAAAATTATATTGAGAAGGGACAAAAGATTTAAATCATAATTGATTCATTAATTTATTATCTTCATAGTTTATTTATAGTCCCCCAAAAATCAGAGTAGTTATAAATTAATGTTTTTAAAACACAATTTTATAAAATAATGTTAGTGTCAGAAAATAGATTTAAATTTGCATGATTTATGTACTTTATTCTATTATTCAATGTATTATAATTATCCTATATTATATCACCTATTTCTAGATATAACTACTAACAAAGTATTTTGAGTTCATAAAAATTCCAATCAAGCATCTAATATGAAATCGTGGTTCTTCTCTCCTGAGCTACATCGGGTGATAAAGATTTTAGCTTACCTTGTGCCTCTTAACTGCTCGAAAAACTTCCATTCGCATAGGCAAAAAAGAAGAAACTGATTCTCTTTAAACTGAGGCCATCTACTGTGGGGAAGGTATCAAATAAGAGTCTTTCAGCTGCATCTTAACTGTGACTTTAAGCTCTCGCTTTTGGATACATGTGCATATCTTGGTAAATGTGAAGAGCTTATTCTGACAAAATTAGCTATGATAGAGACATCAATGCTGGAATAGAAGCCATTAAAGAGCAAACAATCTGCATTGGTGACATAGTGTTGAAAAACAGTTCTGAAAACATTGGGTTTCATTTTGACCACTGCACTGGGACCAGAGCATACAAAGTGAATTCTGGGTTCTGTGCCACAGCACATGGAAGCACCGATGTGTGAGTCATAAAAAAATCTGAATGTGAACATCATCATTTAGTAGCACTGAATCCAGAGAACCATTCCTGTTTCTATTTGTCTATAGTGAAAATGCATCAGATACCCAACAAGCTTGCTTAATATTTTACCCTGTAGACCAAAAGAAAGCAATCAAAAACATACAAAAACACAGATAATCACATCCCCAAAGTACAGAAATATTTTAAATTTCAAAGCAAAACCAAAAAAAAAAATTGTTCAATAAATAAAATCCCAAGTGTGAAGAAAAAACAATTTAAATGAATAAAGAATTTAGTACAATAAATACAAAGGTACCAATGATAATAAATAAATAAAATTATAAACTTTAATATAATAGTGTCCTGTTTTCTCTCAATGATAAAGCAGAGGAGAAATGACTAGATAGTGTAACAACATAGTTACTACTACATCTTGGGGACAATAATATTCAAGGTAAAAATATTCCATGTGTACAGCTGAACCCTATCAACATAGTGGACAAAATCAAGGGAAACATTTAAGAGGTAAACTAGATTTCTATCAGAAATCACTTCCTTTGACCATTGGATGTGTGGAGTTGCATGCTTTCTCTACTCTATGAGTCCAAATAAATGTCAACAGAATGAATATTCAGAGAGTGAGAAATTAATATAACTACGATTTTGTATTTCTCTGTAAGCCCTACTCCATTTAACATGTTTATCTTTGTAGAAATTTTTTAACCAAAACACTGGTTTTAGAAAAGTAGGTCTTGGATTACTTGAAACGATATATTGACATGGAAAAAGTTTATTTAACCTTAACATCTTTGTAAGAAACTGTTTACAGGAAAATATGACAAATTTTATCAATGGCAGTATTATTATTAAAGATTGTTGTTCTTTTATTTTTATCAATGAATGTTATGTGTTTATAAGGATAAACATAATAGGGATATACTGAGGGATGATTAAATCAGGTTAATTAGCACACTTACCATGTTTTATATTTATTTTTTCTTGGTTGTGGGAGTCTTTTAAGTCTATACTTTTAGCAATTATAATGTATATAATACAGAAAGAGCAGTTGTGGTTAGCACACTGCAAACTCTGTCCCAAACCAACTTTTGTGGAAGTTCCTCCCAAGCCTGCATTCACTACGTCTATGAATTCAAACTTGTTTTGATTCCACACATAAATAACACCAGACAGTCACTTTATTCTTATATTGGCATATTGTCCTCTACATTAATATATTGTTAGAAATGGTAAAATGTTCTTGATTACCTCAGAATAAACAATAATGTATTGTGTAAACATGTCACTCTCTTTATTCATCTGCTGATTGTCCCTGAGATTGCCTCTATGGCTGGCTGTTGTAAATCATATCATAATGAACATGGTTATGTACACAGTTTTTCAATATATAGAATCTAATCACTATATATACATATATATGAACAAGGTTTTCTTGGCAATATAGTAATTCCTTTAAAACTATACATTCTAATAAGTATAAGCAATATCTTATAGTCTTAATTTGAATTCCATTACTAATAAGTAATGTTGAGAATTTGTTTTTTTCTTTTAGTTTTTCGAGACAGGCTTCTCTGTTTAGCCCTGACTGTCCTGGCTCACTCTGTACACCATGCTGGCCTCGAACTCAGAAATCTGCCTGCCTCTGCCTCCCAAGTGCTGGGATTAAAGGTGTGCAAGAAAATTTCCACATGTATTTTAGTCATTTCCATGTATCCTGATATTTTATTCAGACTTCTGTTGGTTTCCTCTATGTACATAGGCATCTCTTTCTTTAGGTTAGGAAAGTTTTCTTGTATAATTTTGTTGAAGATATTTACTGACATTTTAATTTGGGAATCTTCACTCTCTTCTATACCTATTATCCTTAGGTTTGATCTTCTCATTGTGTCTTGAATTTCCTGGATGTTTTGGATTATGAGCTTTTTGCTTTTTTGTATTTTCTTTGACTGTTGTGTCAATGTTTTCTATGGTATCTTCTGCCCCTGAGATTATGTCTTCTATCTCTTGTATTCTGTTGGTGATATTTGCATCTATGACTCCTGATCTCTTTCCTAGGTTTTCTATCTCCAGGATTGTCTCCCTTTGTGTTTTTTTGTTTGTTTGTTTGTTTTGTTTCTATTTCTATTTTTAGATCCTGGATAGTTTTGTTAATTCCTTTACCTGTTTGATTGTGTTTTCCTGTAATTCTTTAATGGATTTTTGTGTTTTCTTTTTAAGGGTTTCTACCTGTTTACCTGTGTTCTCTTGTACTTCCTTAAGGGAGTTATTTATGTCCCTCTTAAAGTCCTCTACCATCATCATGATATGTGATTTTAAGTCAGAGTCTTGCTTTTCTGGTGTGTTTGGGTATCCAGGGCTTGCTGTGGTGGGAGAACTGCCTTCTGATGATGTCAAGTAGCCTTGGTTTCTGTTGCTTATGTTTTTGCCCCGGCCTTTTGCCATCTGTTTATCTCTGGTTTTAGCCGGTCTTATCTTTGATTGTGGCTTGTCCCTCTTGCAAGTCTGTGTGTTAGCACTCTTGGAAGACCACTTCTGTATGAGGAATTTGGTATGGAAAGCTGTGGCACAGGGGCAGCTCTGGGGTGCAGATAAAAACCAGTATGATCTTGTCCCTGCCCGTCTCTTGGTTCCTGGGTCCTGATGGTTCTGGGAGGGTCTCGCTTGGGCCAGGAATTTGAAGAGAAGTGGTGGTCTTACCTGTGTTCACAGGTATGTAGGCACTCCTGGAAGACCAGCTCTCTCATGGTGGTATTTGTGTATGTAGTGCTGTGGCACAGGATCAGCTCCAGGTGCAGAGAGAAACCAGAAGGCTCCTGTTCTGGTCTGCCCCTTGGCTTCTGTGTCCTGAGGATTCTGTGTGGGACCCTCTGAGCAGCAGTGGTAGTTTTACCTGTGCTCTTAGGCTTGTCTGCCCTGCTGGGAGACTAGCTCTCTCCTGCCACTACTTGGGTTTAGAACGGGATTCTTAAATCACTTTTAAGATGATGCTTGTATAGGAACAAGGGTCCTGTAACACTTTTGTCCATGGGTATAAGCAGCTGCCATAACACTATTTTTTTTATTCTCTAATCTTTCTTTTTTTTTACAATCCAGTCTTTATCCCCCTCTTTGTCTGCCCTCTGATTGTTCTACATCCCATACCTCCCATCCCCACCCTGTTTCGAAGAGGATGTCTCCACCCGATACCCACACCCCACCAGACCTCCCCACTCCCTGCGGCCTCAAGTCTCTTGAAGGTTAGGTGTATCTTCTCTCCCTGAGAAAAGACCCTCCAGTCTTCTGATGTACTGTGTTGAAGGCGTCATACAAGCTGGTGTTTACTGCCTGTTTGGGGATTCAGAGTCTGACAGATCTCAGGGGTCCAGGTTAGTTGAGACTGCTGGTCCTCTTATAGGGTTGCCCTCCTCCTCAGATTCTTCCAGCTTTTCCCTAATTCAACCCCAGGGGTTCTCAGCTTCTGTCCATTGGTTGGGTGTAAATATCTGCATCAGAGTCTTTCAGCTGTTTGTCGGGAAGTTATGCATGCTTGGTGGGCCTTTTGGAGAGCCATCATGCTAGGCTCCTCCTTTTTGTAAGCACACCATAGTATCAGAGTCGTAGTATAAGAGTATCAGGCCTTCGGTCTGGATCCACTTGAGCTGGATCCCAATTTCGGCCTGTCACTGGACCTCCTTTCCCTCAGGCTCTTCTCTATTTTTTTTACCCTGCAGTTTTTTAGACAGGAGTAATTCTGGGTCAGAGTTTTTGACTGTGGGATGGCAACCCCTTCCCTCTACTTGATGTCCTGTCTTTCTACTGGAGGGAGACTCTACAAGTTCCCTCTCCCCACTGTAAAACATTTCATCTAAGTTCCCTGCCTTTGAGTCCTGAGTCTTTCACCTCCCAGATCTCTGGTGCATTCTGGTGGTCCCCCTGCCTCCTACCTCCCATTATTTCTGCTGGCCATGAGGGCTTCAGAACTGTTCCCCCCCAGTATCTGATAATGTTTCTGTCTTCCACTTCCTGTCCCTTTTTCCACCCAGGTAGCTCCCTCCCTCTTGCCTCCCACCCTGTGATTGTGTTCTTCCTCCCAGCTGGGGTTGAGGCATGCTAATGTGGTTCCATTGACTTATTATCCTTCTTGAGTTCTATGAATTGTATCCTGAGTATTCTGAACTTTTGTGCCTGATATCCACTTATTAGTGAGTACATACCATTCATGTCCTTTTGTGTCTAAGTTACCTCACTCAGGATATTTTCTAGCTTCATCCATTCATGCACAACTCATGATGTCCTTGTTCTTAATAGCTGAGTAGTATTCCATTGTGCAAATGAACCACATTTTCTGTATCCATTCTTCCACTGTGAGACATCTGGGTTGTTTCTAGCTCGTGGCTATTACAAATAAGGCCACTGTGAAGAGAGTTGAACACATGCTCATGTGGCATGGTAGGGCATCTTTTGGGTATATGCCCAAGAGTATTATAGCTGGGCCCTCAGGTAGATCTATTTCCAATTTTCTGAGGAACCTCCAGATTGATTTCCAGAGTGGTTGTACCAGTTTGCAATCCCACCAGCAATGGAGAAGTGTTCCACTTTCCCCATATCCTTGCCAATATGTGGTGTCACCTGAGGTTTTGATCTCAGTCATTTTAATTGGTGCAAGGTGGAATCTCATGATCGTTTTGATTTGCATTTCCCTGATCACTAAAGACTTTGATCATTTCTTTAGGTGCCTTTCTTTAGATTCCTCTGTTGTGAATTCTCTGTTTCTTTCTATACCCCATTTTTTGATTGGGTTGTTTGGTTTCTTGCTGGCTTGCTTCTTGAGTTCTTTATATATTTTGGTTATTAGCCCTCTATTGGATATGGAGTTAGTGAAGAATTTTTTCCCAATCTGCAGGTTGCCAATTTGGCCTATTGACTATGTCCTTTGCCTTACAGAAGCTTTCCAGTTTCATGAGGTCCTGTTTATCAATTCTTGATCTTAGAGTCTGATACATTTGAGTTCTATTTAGGAAATTTACCCCTGTGCCAATGAGTCTGAGGCTCTTTCCCACTTTCTCTTCTATTAGATTCAGTGTATTTAATTTTACGTTGAGGTCCTTGTTCCACTTAGACTTGATATTTGTGCAAGGCGACAAATATGGATCTATTTTGATTTTTCTATGTACAGACTACCAGTTAGACCAGAATCGTTTATTGAAGATGCTTTCTTTCTTCCATTGTAAATTCCTTTCCTCTGTTTCTCTGAAGAACAGCATCAAAGTTTTGATAAATGTGAACCAGATTCTTTTTATAGTTATTTTAGCATCCCACCTCTTCTGACTTATGAGCCTGGGATATATTTTCTGAGGGCAAAGATATTTCATCTTACACTCCTAAGTCAAAATCCATCATTGAGTGATCCAACAATGAGAGCTAAAGAAACCATGGAGTAATAGTGCTTACTGGCCTGCTTGCTTCTACAACCTAGAACCATCTTGACAGAGGTCACTTCACCCAAAGTGGTCCATATCTTCTCACATCAATCCTTAATAAGAAGTCTTTAAAGTCTTATACAAATCCTCCAAACTAATCTGATGGAGGCAATACATCCTTCCTTCAGGTGACTTGTTTTTATTAAGGTGACAAACTAACCAGTACAGCCCGATAGTTTTGTTTTCATGTAAGATTATGATTCCCTTAATCCTATTCCTATTCATAATCTCTATTACTTTACTTCCTCCCATTTTCAATTACTCATTTGGTAGGCATACAAAGAAATTAATGTCACTGTAATATTTTCATAGTTGTATTTTGTTCTCATTTGTCTGCCCTCACTGCCCTCCCCCATTCTCTACTCTTCCCATCTTTCTGGTGGCTTGTCATTTATCAAACAGTTACACATGTTTCCATAGTATAAATAGTCCATTGCCATCTATTGCCACCTTCCCTACTCTTTAGAACTCTCCCTGTGTTCTCACAGTCCCCTTACTATTTACATGGCATACGTATACAAATGTATATCTAAATTCCACACATGACAGAAACCAAGTGATATTTGCCTTTCTGAAGCTGACTAATTTGCTGAATATAAATGTTTATAGTTATATCAATTTCCTGTGAATGTGATATATACATATGTTGAACTTTTATTTGCTATTATAAGCTCTGGATTTTTTTTTAAGCTCTGGATTTTTAACATCTATTTTATTTTTATGAGAATTTCATATATTAATATTGTATATACATAATTTCATGCCCACATCTCTCTCCAAAAATTTCCTATGTTCCCACTGTTTCTCAAGTTGATGATTTCATCTTAATTGTTAGAGAGTTCATATGTGTGTGTGTGTGTGTGTGTGTTTATGGATTTCTATCAGTATCTCATCCTAGGATTAGAATGATTCTCCCTCTCTAAACAGCCGCTGATTATCTGTAGATCTTTAGACAGCAGTCAGACCTTGTAAGATTTCTTCAATCCATGTTGGAGTGTCAACTGATGTCATCATTTCATAGATCTTGATTAACATACGAATTTTTGAGATTTTATGAGTTCAACTTCCTGTCATATATCAAAGACACTATCTCCTAGCAGATGTCAGGATCCTCTGGCTTTTAAAATATTTCTGCTTCCTTTTCTGTATTCCCTGATCTTTATGTGTAAAGATTGCTTTATATATGTGTCAGTTAGCATCTCCAATAGTTAGTATCTCTAATTGTTGCATGTGACTGCTAAAATTGAAAGTCCACAAATTTAAAATTGACGTAGATGTTACTGACTTGGGGTAAGATAATTTTATTTTATTGCATATGTTTTAAAGTCCTGATAGTTTTATATATTTAGTGAAAATCTTATAAAAACAAAAATGTACCAGTTGTGGGGATTTTGGTCTTGTTTTTATTTCTTTTACAAATATACTATTTAGGCCAGGTGTGGTGGTGCGCGCCTGTAGTCCCAGTAGCTTGGGAGGCTGGGGCAGGATTGTGCATGAGTTCAAGGCCAACATCCCAGGTGACAAATATACTATTTACAAATATACTATTTAGAATGAAGTCCCACACAACAAAAGTATGTTTCCCTTTAGCTTAGTAACAATGTGTTATAATCTGTTAAATTGTATTCTGTATTTTCATATATACATACATATATTTTAGAAATATAAATCACAGTGCTTCTGATCTCAGGTGCTTCAGCAGCAAGGAGAAGGTCCTGTCTGGTTCTACAGTGGCAACTGAGGCCAGTGTCAGCTCCTGAGGCCAGCGTCAGCTCCTGAAGCCAGTGTCTAGCTCCTGAGGCCAG
>NW_022196896.1:38115345-38130898 GCF_008632895.1 Mastomys coucha
CTGAGGCCAGCGTCAGCTCCTGAAGCCAGTGTCTAGCTCCTGAGGCCAGTGTCAGCTCCTGAGGCCAGTGTCAGCTCCTGAGGCCAGTGTCAGCAGCAGGCAGAAGGTCCTGTCTGGCTCTGCAGTGGCTCCTGAGGCTAGTGTCTATCTCCTGAGGCCAGTGTCTATCTCCTGAGGCCAGTGTCAGCTCCTGAAGCCAGTGTCAGCTCCTGAAGCCAGTGTCAGCTCCTGAAGCCAGTATCAGCTCCTGAAGCCAGTGTCAGCTCCTGAAGCCAGTGTCAGCTCCTGAAGCCAGTGTCAGCTCCTGAAGCCAGTGTCAGCTCCTGAGGCCAGTGTCAGCTCCTGAGGCCAGTGTCAGCTCCTGAAGCCAGTGTCAGCTCCTGAGGCCAGTGTCTAGCTCCTGAAGCCAGTGTCAGCTCCTGAGACCAGTGTCAGCTCCTGTTTTTCTTCCTATGATGCTTTCTTTTCACATTACTTGTGAAGTCTATTATGCACAAAAAAGTTATTATATCCAAAATTTTTAAGTAATAGAGAAAATATTCCATGTTTTAGACTCCTAAATTTAATATAGACTATTAATTTTAAGTGTTTAGAACAATAAATGATTCAATAAAGATTATTAGAAAATAATGTAAAAATCTGCTGCCATGTCTAAGAAAAAATTGTCAAGCTACCTTATTAAATTATTCTGAAATAATCATTAAACATACTATATTCTATAAATGGAAGCATACTCTATTGTGCTTCAATTCATTTTTTCACATGAACACTGAGATCACAGACTGTATACATCATAATAACTTTGTAATTAATAATGAATTAAGTGTGCACATTTTCAAGATTTGAAGATTGGAGCCAGATTGAGACCCTGTGTGGATTAAGGAACACGTATATTTCAACATAGTTAGGGCAGGCTCACTGTAGGATAAGGTTCAAAAAGCACTATTTTTAAACAGAAACTATTTCCATCTCTCCTTTAGTGGGGAAGACATAGTGATGGAAGATGTGGTGATGGAGTACATGTAGATGATGCACAATGTCAAATAACTGAACAAGAGAAATCAAGTTCAAAGTGTGGACTTGGTTACCCTGGCAACTTGCTTAACTGAACACATTACTCTTGAGTAATTCAAAAGCCATAAGTGAATTTCAATGCATTTTCTATAACATATCTTAAGAAATAACCTTAAGATGAATAATATTCAATTCATAACTACTTTAAAAGATGTTTTTCTTATAAATTCCATTAAGAGTTCTGCAAGGGAAATTGACTCAAATTGCATGAATAGCACTTTCAGACTATAAAGTGTTTTTAGGCTATCTAGGGCACCTGGACCAAAATCATTAGTATTTCCCACTTTCCCTTTGCATATAAAAAAGATACTTTTTTTAAAAGAATGACATTTAAATAGGAAAGGTTATTTGTAATTATAGGCAACAGGCTTACATAATGTTAGTACTTGAAGGCCCCCTGTTAATAAAAGGTTAAATTAGCTTTCATTCAAAAACCACATGTGAGCACACATTGCATCACAAGGTGATCATTAAAGTGCTTGGCTCTGCATTAAAACGTGAAGTTGGGAAGCTAATCAGCAGCATGCTGCCGTCCACAACAGTTCATAACCTTTGCTAAAGTGGCTTAGCTCTTGACCTCCTGCAGCCCCAGATAATGAAGGTTGGCTTTTGGTACCTAATTACTTAGGCAAGACTGCAGCCTTAGCCAGTGTCAGGAGAGTCAGGGAGTAGAAACAGAGAATGCATTAACTGTACATATCCACTTATAAAGTCAGAGAAATACATTAGCACTCACAAAATTCACTGTCAGGAGTCGTCATAAGACAAGCTAGCAGGTGGTCTTCTTTGGATTACAAGTATCTATGACAGATTTGTTCCCACAAGCAAGGCCCATGAGAAAATCATTTTAGGAAAGATTCCTGCTATTAATATGCTTTTTAAAATATATATAACAATTATTAGGCATTAGCCCACCCTTTTGAACAGATCTCTGCAGATCTACATAGATGTATTGTCTTGTAGTAATGCTATATAGACAAATAGATGTCTTCTTAATTTTTTAGGATGATCCTATAAGAATTTTTAAAATTATATCAGTATTTATTAAACTATTTTACAGTGGGACTGCTATTAGGTCTCTTCTGATAATCAAAACTGCAATGAGAACTCTGCCATTCTCCCATTGTGTCACCAGTTATTGTTTCTAAATAGTAACCAGACTTTCTACTACTCAGAGCACATTCTAAGAGGTTGTAAAACCATTAACCAAAGGTCATAAAAAGGGAACTAATGATTTATTATAGGTGCTAGGACAAAAGATAAAATATTGACTGGGTTTATCTATACAAAACTTCACTAATAACTTAGTTATGTTTTTTAACTCTGAGTGAACCTATTCAGCTGTGACAGGTGATGTATATTTAGTCAGATAATTATCCCAATGCATATGCATATAAACATTCTCTGTTGTAAACTTCTACTTTAATTTATGATTTGATTTTATATGTGAACTTATGATGAACTTTTTATCATGTGGTCATGTATTCTGAAAGATGGCTTAAGTGCTGAGGACAAAGAAAAGAGTCAGAACTGAGCTGAGAGCTTTTTAGACAGAACACTTTTTAGCCAGATTTGAACAGAACTTTTTAGAACAGAACTAAGGATAAAACTTTTAGTCAGGGCACAACATTTTAGACAGAACAGAACTCAAGAAGAACTTGTAAGTAAAGGTATAGCATTGGGAGAAAAGGCATTGAGAGTAAAAACATTAATGTGACATCAGAACAGGAGGAGAGAAGAATGTTAGAAAGAGATGCAGAGTGGAGGATATTAGGTTAAATGGTTTATAATTGTTTTAAATTCCCAGATTCTCTTCTGTGAGCCAGTGTTAGGCTTTTTGGGAATAGATGCTCAATTACAGGAAATGATAGGGAATACTTGATTCAGCTCTAGTTGTCCCCTGATCACTGGATAACTTTTAAAAACCTTATATCCCTTTAAATTCTCAAAAAAGAGTTATCAATTAAATGTATCAATGAATCAATGAATACAGTACACATATCAAAATTCTCCTCTAACTTCAAATTCCTCTACTACGCAGTCATACCTCTACCATGTCCCACATCAGCAAAAGAAGTCAAAACCTCCCAAGTTTCTCTGGTTGGAATAGTAAGCATAGTTCTATAGAACAGTTTCTTTTTCCACAAAATAAAATGCACAGACTATTCATCATTTAGAAGCTTTAAGAAATGAGTTACAATTGCATATGCTCTCCCTCCCATCATAGCACACTGTCTGCTAAAGTGTACACAGGCATTCCAAGGCGTGAAAGGAGTTTAAATGAATAGAACTGCCAAGCACATGACAGGAACCAAAAATACTTGGTTTTCTTCATCTTCTAAACTTGAGGTTGGTGAAACTCAGTTAAGGGTCAAGAACTCCATACAGAATTTTTACAAAAAATAAAGGCGTTTTTTATTACTTTATAGTGCTAGGTTGTTACAAGTGACTATAAATACAAAGAGTGGATAAATGCACATTTGCCTCTTGTCAAGAAATCTATTCAAAATCCTTGATGTATAGATTAAAACAATTGTTTCCTATTTATAAAGGACAAAAGTTTGGCTTATGAATAGATACAAGCCATAAAAATCAAATTTGCAATGAAAATGAAGGTAGAAATTCAGATATAACAAAATAATCCAATACCATATAAACTCCACTTATAAGAGTAGAGTGGCTATGCATGACTATGAGTTCTAGAATAAGACATGAAACTTAAAATGTTACAAATCTAAACAGAAAGCAGGAGGAAGTGGCATTAGTTGCTTTTCTTGGTGCTATGACAAAATACATGAATACAAGCAGCCAAAAGAAAGGAGGGTTTATTTTCCTCACACTTTGAGAGCTAAGAATCACTCAGATTGGGAAATCGACTTCAGCAAGAGTATGGCACACCAGATCACATAAACACTCAGGATGTAGAAGGAAGTGGGCTTCTGCTCAGCTGGTTTTACGGCTCTAGGATCATTCAGTTTAGGTCCCAGGTCCTTGGGATGGTGCTGCCTACCAGCAAGGCAGGGCTTCCTTCCTTTCTCTGTTAAACCTTTCTGAAAATGCTCAGGCATATATATGGTAGTTTTATTCACTCATATATATATATATATATATATATATATATATATATATATATATGTGTGTGTGTGTGTGTGTGTGTGTGTGTGTGTGTGTGTGTGTGCGTATACATATATATATACAGAGAGAGGTTTCTAAAATATCTTAGCAACATGATGTACAGGGCATGCCTTAAAAATCTAAAAATGATGAGGTAATAATTCAAGATTAACTAAAATATCATAGCAACATGATGTACATTATAGGCCTAATCAAAAATTAATTTATAAAGCAGAGGAATTATAATTAAAATCTACTGTGTATTTAAAGTAATGAGTAATAAAATGCTCAAATATGAAATATGAAATAATATTTCTTAGATATGAAATATAAGCTGGAAGGATCAAAATATTTTTAACAAAAAAAGTGAAAAAATACAAATTATAAGCCATATTTCAATAGACTGTATATTCAAGAAGTGAAATAATAATAATATAATGAGCATGCTAAGTAACAGCTAATGGCTATTATTGGTTGACACAAGGTTTCCTAAAAGTATCAGTAACTAAATATAGACATCTGTGGCCTTATATACATCAATCCCATTCCTACTTACAGAAGATAGACAACACATTCATACTGTAACCAAGAGACAGGCAGGCATACTGTAACCAAGAGACAGCCAGGCATACTGTAACCAAGAGACAGCCAGGCATACTGTAACCAAGAGACAGGCAGGCATACTGTAACCAATAGACAGCCAGGCATACTGTAACCAAGAGACAGCCAGGCATACTGTAACCAAGAGACAGATAGGTTCAGGAAGAACCTATCAAGAATCTCAAAGAGCCCAATTTTCAATTACCAGGACAATTAACATTTAACTAATCACATCTTCACTCAAGAAGACACTATATTTGAAGGAAAACCATTGAGTAAATACAATGTGGGAATTTCAAGAAGATGGTATTGTCTAAATATGGTTGAATAAAGAAAATACACTGGAAATACTGCTGTGTAATATTTAGAAGGAGTTATAAGTTTAAGGTAGCTACTTTTCAGTGACACTAGTAATCAGGTTGCAATAGATGGTTCCCCCAGATACTATACACTTGGTCAGAGGAATTATTTAGTGGGTAAAGCCATGTAGCATGCAAGCCTGATAACTTTAACTTGATCTGTGCATCCCACAGTAGGAGAGAATGGACTTCTGAAGGTTGACTCCACATATACAAAGTGTCACATGTCTACATTCAATACACAAATACCATACACATATAGACACACAAATAATAAATGATAATAGATGGATAGGAATAGATGATAGATAGATAGATAGATAGATAGATAGATAGATAGATAGATAGACAGACAGACAGATAGATATAGGTGATAGATATCACCTATTTTAGAATGTTCATCTCATCTCTCTGCACCATCTATGGTATGATATGAATATATTATACTTCAGCTATTTTTAAATGTTAAAAGATGAGAAAAATAATAAATATCAAACATATAAAATCTCTACTCATTATAGAGTTCCACAAAGTATAAGAGTAGTAAAGAAGAGCACACAATGCATAAAAGGTTCATATAAACACACTGAGACCAAGAATGTCCTGGTAGGTAGACATAGTGGTGCATGTCTTTAATCTCACCACTTGAGAGGCAGAGGTAGATAGATCTCTGAGTTCTAAACCAGCAAGTCTACAGAGAGTTCCAAGACAGCCAAGGCTATACTGAGAAATCCTTTCTTAGTAAAAACAAAACAAAGAAAAACAAGAGTAAACCAGAAATTAGTAAATATAAAACTTGGCTTAAGTAATCAAAGTGATCAATATTGTGACATATTCTTTTAAAAAATACTATAATTTTAGACAAAGTTCAAAATCCTACTAATTATACTAGGAAAAAATGTGGTCAATTACTTGAGAAAGAAAATTGAAATGCCCTTAGGTATTTCTTTCTAATTTCTGTTCTTTGTGTCAAAAGAAGATGGGAAAATACATTTATGATACCCTGTAAAGTGTGATCTATGCAAGTGTCTTTGAAGTATAAAAGTCATAAACTGCAATGAGCAGTTGTAAGATCTGGTGACACGTCCCCATGATAACATCTTGGACATGCTAGAAACGAAGAGTGAGATATGGAGATGATGATAGAGGGGCCAGTGGGTAAGAGTGGTAAGTGTCAATGGTGTCTTCTACACGTTACTGTCAGATATTGCTAAAAAGGGTGCTTATAGTAGAATGTAGCTGGACTCTGACAACTACCTAGGTGAAAATAACACATCACTGAGAGCAGGACAAAGCAACCATTTAATTCATTTTAAATAAAATTTCACCCTTAAATCGCATCTGATATCAAGGGTATGATCCCTCCTCTTTCTCTTTCTATTTGCCTACAATATTATCCCTATATTTTATTTCATATTTTTTGACAATCAATGTTTTGCAAAGCAAGTCAGTTTCAGTACATGAAAAATAGAATTTATAATACTATTAGCGATAAAGGGCCAAGGGCAGGTTTCAAAGCGAAAACACAACATGTCTGTTTGCCAAAATTATATTGTGGCTCAAGATCTGCCTTCATGTAGCAGTAATAGAGAAAGGCAACTTGGACATTTTTGAAGCCTCCTTTTTAAAATAAAACTATAGGAGAAAATATCCTAAGTATCAAAAATAAGAGTGCTACTTTTGAAATATAAATTTTATCTCTGAGATTGCTCTATTCGAGAAGTCTTTAAATCCCATGGGAACATGAGGCAGCAGCTTACAGTATCTTTGCATATTTAACATAAGACAAATACATTTTAGAACAAAAAATACATCCTAGATTCAGAAATTCTTTGAAAATATTTACAACCATCTATTCTGCACATCTATAATATTCCACAAAATTTTCATTCTTTCAATTATTTATAATTATACAAATCTCCACATTGAATATTTTTGTCCTTCCTGAAATTTCATATTATTTTGAACTTATGTCATCGATAAATATGTGTTTCAAATTATAGCTATTTCCTTTGAGGATGTGTCAAATTTTAAAGGTTTATTTATTTTTACTTTATCTGTTTTGTTTACTTGTAAATATGTTTGTTCACCATATGTGTGCAGTTTCCACAGCAGGGAGGAGGCATTGGATTTCCCGGAATTGACGTTATAAACAGTTGTGACTCATCATGTGGTTGATGGGAATAGAATCTGAGTTTTCTGGAGAGGAGCCAGTGCTCTTAACCATCGAGTTTTCTCTTCAGTCCTGTCAGATTATCTTTTTTTTATTTTGCTTATTTGATGTATAATACTCAAACAAATCTCAATTATTTGAAACATTTTATTTGCAAATTTGAAAGGCACTATCTGTAGAAGGTAATTTAATTTTCTACTTAAAAGTAATAATTTGGAAAGTTAGTAACTATTTTGAGAAAACTTACAAAATATATGATAGAACACTTTGATGAAATAGTAAAAAGACCATTTTAAGTACCTTAAGTACTTAAAAGTACTTTGAAGTTTAAATGTCCATTCTAAAACTTGGTTTCTATAATGTGGCTTACAAGTACATGTATTATTTACTTTATCAAATGCTTTTGGAGAGGAGCTACTCTGGAAATGCTTAGGGTCTCTGTGGACAGCTTTCAAGTGAGAGAACATGGTAATTGGAAAATTATCAAATATATTCATTTCAAGACACTATAAATTCACACATACAAACACACACACACACACACACACACACACACACACACACACACACACCAATCAAACAAATTAGTAGGCATTTTATTCCAGAAAATGTCCTGACACTGAGTGAAGACAGTTGGAGTGGTCATTCCCGTGTCTGTAGTAGCTTTCAACTTCACATGCTAGTGTGAGTCCTAGAAAGTGAGCTCCTCAGCATGTGGGAGTCAAATAAAGATTCTGGACAACCAGGGAAGGACAGTGCAGTGGCTTGCATTCTCATGATAATTGTTACACAAAAACCTGTTTGCAGTGCCTAGCACATAGGACTAAAGGAAGCCTGTCCCCACTTGGTTTTTGACTAGTCAATAAAGTTACCAGCGGCCAATGGCTGAGCAGGGAGATGGGCAGGCCCTTTAGGATTCCCTGGAAGGGACCAAAGAAGAGCAAGAGGAGATTACACCATGATGAGGGATTAGTAGAAGGACCACTCTGGAAAGATGCAAGAGGAAGAGACAGCCCACATGTAGGTACAGGTGGGGCAAGTGGGAGAGACTGCCCACATGTAGGTACAGGTGGAAAGCAGCCCCAGCAGGGCTGCCCAGCAGGACACAGGGCAGCAAAGATGAAATATAGATTTAGTAAATATTAACTCAGGAATAATGGGGCGATAGCAAGAAGCAGGTATGCACCCACCTGGAAATATAGAGCAAAGTAAGCCAAATACCGCAGTAGACATCAGTGAGTCGGAACCCACATTGTTGATAACCATGAGCAGTAGAACAGTCAAGAATTCACAGAAAGGCCCGTGGATCTACTTTAAAGCTCCCTCTGACACAATCAAAGATATCCACCAGGCTGGAAGTCTCTTTCTCCCAGCATGAAGCTAGTGTGTACACTGTTGCAAGTGTGGGGATGACTCTGCTTCAGAGACCAAAATTAATCCAAACTTGCATAATACTTCTTCATGGAATATGCTTTCAATTCACACATGAACTCAATGGCAAGCCCCACTGACCAAGTAAGCATACCTTCTGAAAAATTAAAGACTGTGTACTAAGCAAGACCAATCCACAAGAAATCAATACACAGCCAAGGTTAAAAAAAAAAAAAGGAAAATGAAATAACATTAACAAAAACAGAAAATGTGTTGTGTTTACAGGAAAATGAACTCTATGTAATTATTGTATGTGATTCAGTAAAAAGTCAAGGCCCAGATTAAAAGAATAAAAGAGGCTAATTGAGGAGGCGGTATAATGTAATTTTAAAATGTATTATATAAAGAATATATGAAAAGTACTCATGTACATGAGAGGCTACAAGAGGAGGAAGACTGGGGTCCAAAAGATTGATGACCAGTATGTGTTATACTGTAGTGCTCAGTCTCAAAGAAGGAAGTCAAATTATCTAGCAACGAAAAATAAAACAGGCATTAAAATAAAAAGAATGTCCCCCAAGGGGAAGAATACAACCAATAAGCTATTAGACAATGTCTCTGATAATTTATAAGTTTAGCACTTACTATTGTAGGCTTTAAATCACCTGTGGTTACTAAGTTTAAACCACTTCACAAATAATTAAATAAAATGATGATAAATTATATCAACTACAGAATACAATATAAGATAGAAATCAAGTCAAAATTCTGGAGGTTCATTGATGATGTTTGTACAGCATATGAACTGAAATTATACTGCGGATCTACTGAGTAAAATTAAACTCACCTATGTGTTACATTTTTTTAATGTGACCATCAGAAGATTTTGGATGGCTCTGATAGTTAACTGGGGCTAAGCTAGCCTCTGGACCTTCTTTCTCTCTTCAACAAATTATCTGAAAACTTCCAATTCAAACTGCATTTCAAGTACTAATTTTTGCCATATGCTCAATGTAAGCGTCAATTTCTTTTTCCTCTTTTACTCTAAAATAAAGATAACAAGAGCTTTAATAAGGAAAAGTTAACAATGAAAAAAAGGGAGCAGAGAAGCAGAGAAATCTGCAGAAGAGGCGACAAGAAGACAAACTAGAACCTCCTAACAGTCGAATAAATGCAAATTTCGCCTGTGTGCAAAATTCTTCATTTTTACTGTTGTTTTTATTGTTCCAACCTTATGTTCAAAGTACAGAGTACCCTATGTGTAATGATATGGTAACCACAATAAAAAGATATGTAAGTTGTTAAATTCACTTGCAAAGAATGCAGTTATTAGCTAAATAACATTTGGGGCTTCTAGCTGGGCAGTGGTGGCACACACTTTTAATCCCAGCACTTAGGAGTCAGAGACAGGTGGATTTCTGAGTTTGAGGCCAGCCTGGTCTACAGAGTGAGTTCCAGGACAGCCAGTGCTACACAGAGAAACCCTGTCTTGAAAAACAACAACAACAAAAACAACAACAACAACAAAAAACATTTGAGCCTTCTAATTACAAATTTAAAACAAAGAAAAAACCCAGTGTCCTTACATATCAATGCCATGTACAATGAATGTACAAGGGAACATTTTTGAATAATTACAAAAAAATACAAAAGGCACTGGGATTTCTCTGAGTTACAGTACCTTTCATTACATTGGATCTTAAAACTGACAAAAATGTGCACTGGATTTCATAATATATAACAGATACAATTTTTTAGAAGTGTTTCATTTGACTTACCACTATAAGCACTTCTAGTGTCCAAGTTCAAGGTATACGATATTTCACTTTGAAACATGTGTATTTAGATGCAGCTAAAAATCTTTGCATTGCAAAACATAAAATTCTATCAACTCTTTTGATTAGCACTGGTGCTATGGCTACAATGATACTCTTTTTCCAGACACAGTAGGACAGCTGCATACAAGAACTCACAGCCATTGTTGACAGCATGCCTAAGATCTGTGAATCTCAAGGCAGAATGAATCACAAAATGATGAGGGGAAAAGGGCACTTGTAATACCTGAGATTAATATTTCAGCCCCACCTGACCAAGGATCAAGCAACTTTCTAGAATGCTGGAAGTTATAGATCATGGAAAATAACAAATCCAAATTGAAAAGCATGGTGGCCTATGGGTTTTGTCCATAAAAGCCCCTACAACATGTGGCTCAGTGCCACTCAACAGGAAGTTCCAGAGAGTGTTCCTGATGAAAGTCCATCTTGATCAGGACTTAATAAAGCTTGCTTCAATTTTTTCTCAAAATACCAAGATTGGTTTCTCTCTTGTGAATCTCAGAAGGAAAGCACTAAGTCCTATCCTTAACCAAGAAGCTATTCTCAGTTGATAGCTTCTAGGAGAGGGAGTCAGTTTTTTTTCCAACAGAGTAGCTACCCTGTTTAGTTGACCACACTACAGTGGAAGCCACATAGCTGTGAGTAAGTGGACAGCACAAATTTAACTTGAAAAGCATAAACTTTTAAAAAGGACACAGTGTTGAGTGGGCACAGAGGGAAACTGACTAGAAGGAGTTGAAGAGATGTAAACATGATCAAAACATATTATTTGAAATTCTCAAAGAACTAATACTTTCTTAAAAGGATATAAAAGTTTCAACCAAGCAGCAAAGGCTTTGTGTGAAAATAAAAGGTCCCCAGCTTCTTCAGAGATTATGGAAATCCCTTATTTCTGACGCATAAATTGATCTGTATGAAAAGAGAAACCCTGGGGATAGGATTGGTGGCTGATGATTAAGAATACAAAAGGCCTGAGTTTGTTTGCAACATCTATGCTTCAGGGCTCACACTTGCCTGTAACTCAAGCTCCAAGAAATCTGGCCCCCTTGCTGGCTTTTGCAAGCATCAGCACACAGCAGACTCTCACATAGACACACCGGAGAAAAATAAAGACAATCCTTTTTAAAAAGGCAGGTGCGGAGCCTTTGCCATTACTCCCTCCACATACATCTTCCTCTCACATAAGAACAGTATGTGCTGTCATTTGTCCCTGTTAAGTCTCTGACCAAAGAGAGTAATAAGATTCTCTGAACTCTGGGGTTAGAGACATTGTCAGGTAGGCAAGGTCATCAGATTATGCCCCAAGTATTAGAAAGCTAAAGTAGATGCTTCTTTAGGAGTTTATAAAGAGGAAGGATGTCTAGAAATTTGGAAATATCTGTAAGTTGGAAGCATCCAGCTACATGCAACTGAAAAAGTCAGCTCAGGACCTTTGGAAAATTCCACCAGACCCCTCCCCTCCTGGAAGAGAAATGTCATAGAGCACTTAGGCACCCCTCCTCTCTAGAAGAGAGAGGCCTAATTCTATTCCTCAGACCATAGGGTGGGGGGACTGACCATAAGCCACCTGTGGGGGGTGCCCAGAGCACATAGACACATTCCACAGGGTGGGCCCACTGTGGACACGTACAGACAAGGGAGGTCCTTGCCACCTCATTCCCTAAAGACCAATCAGTTTAAAAGTCACACTGTTCTGCCAATCACATTGTGCCTAATGCCTGCTGCTCTGAAAACTGTATAAAAACCTCGCCAAATGGGCTGTGAGTGGTTGTTCTCTCTCCTTTGTGTGCACAGCAACCCCAGCATGCTGGAACAATAAAATTCCTCCTGCTTTTGCATCAATCCCCTTCTCCACATTGTTCACTCAGGGGGGTCTCTGGTAAATTAAGGCTCCCCAGAGTCTTACACAGCTTTGTTGAATCAAGGGTCAGAATTAGGACTGAGGTACACAGTAACTCCAAAGAGTCCTTCAAGGGGGAGAAACACTGTTGAACACCATTGCTTGTTAATTAGAAAAGTTTGCTGCATGACTATGGTGTGGCTACACACTGCCCTGGGCTCCTGTTGCCCACACTCCCTGCTCAACTCATAGCCTAAAGGGAGGATGAAGCTGTGCTGCATCCCAGGGATTTTGAGGTTCATTCATCTTCTTTCACCCATGAATTGTTTTTCTTCTTGAGATTTCAGTTACTTATAGTCAATTCCAGTTCAAAATACAAAGTGGAAACTTTCAGAAATAGAGTAATTGTACAATAAGCATTTTGTTGGTAATTGTTATTTATGTTAATTATGTTGGTAAATGTTGTTATGTTAATATATATATTATATATATATTCAACTCTTGGACCATGCCTCCTGTGAATTAGTGACAATGCACAAAGTATGCAATCAAGATAAATTTAGTATAAGTGGATATTCCTCACCCCATCCTTCAGCCCATTTTCCAGCAAGCCTCTATCGATTCATGACATCTCTTTTGCAAATCTGGTTTGTTTTTTTCACTCTGTAGTTCTGTAAACTTTTATTTTTTTGAGCCAGCTCAACAAACAACTATGGAATGTGAACAAAAACACAAAATAAACCCCTGAACACTCCCCTGTGAGCACCTGCAACAGTGATTTATCCCAATAGGGGACTTTTGTCTTCTTTCTCAATCACTAAGAGTTATCTCAGGACTATACATGGTGGGACTGATGGTTCTGGCAGCATGTGTATAGTAGAGGGTTGCAAAGTCGATCATCAATGGGAGGAGAGGCCTTTGGCCCTGTGAAGGTTCTGTGCCCCAGTGTAGGGGAAGGCCAGGGCCAATAAGTGGGAGAGGGAGGGGTGGCAAGCATGGGGAGGGGGGAGGCAACAGGGGTTTGTTCTTGTTGTTTTTATTTGTTTGTTTGTTTTTTGGAGGGGAAACTGGGAAAGGAGAAATCATATGACATGTAAATAAAGAAGATATCTAATAAAAATACTTTTAAAAAGTTATCTCAAGTTATGTGGCTCTGAAATAAGTATACTCTTCATGCTTTTGTGTCTGTTTATGATGATCGCTTTGCCTGAACCACATTTCCTTATTTATAAAATCTTCCATAACTCTAATAAGTTCAGTAATTTCAATCACAGAAAATATGAATTAGAGCAACTCAATACACTTGATGCAGGGGATATAATATTGTATTTGTTTGTTGTGTTTTTGTTAACTTGACACAAGCTAAAATTATCTGGGAATAGGAATCTTGATTAATAGGAACCTTCCTTTCCATTGTATTGCCTGTATGAAAATCTATAGGGCATTTTTTTATTAATGACTGATGAGGAGGGAAAGACCAGACAGCTATAAGTGGTATCAACCCTGTAAAGGTGGTCCTGGGTTGTGTAAGAAAGCAGGCTAAGCAAGCTATGGATAACAAGCGAGAAAATATTAATCCTATATGATCTGGGCCTCCCGGTTCCTACCCTGGATTCCTAACTTAGCTTCCTTCAATGTACTATGTCCAGAGACTTATAAGTCAAATAAACTCTTTCCTCCCTATGTTTCATTGATCATAGTCTTTGTCACATAAATAGAAACTAAACTAAGACAGAATTTGGATCAGAATCATAGGTGTTTGCTATAGATATGGATATGTGGGGGAAGACTGTGGTGGCATTAGAACTTTGGACTGGAAAATCCATTGAGTGTTCAGAGCTCAGTGGGCTCTCCTACAAGATAAGAATGCTGAGAGCAATGCACAAAATGAAGGCCTGGCTTGTGGAGTTTCCAAGGAATGCAAGGACTGTACTGGGTCATTTGTGTGATATTTTGTATTCATATTCAGTGGTGACTGCTCAGCTGAAACTAAAGATTCAGCTGTGACTAACAAGTGATCAGAGCCACTAAAGTGAAACTTTAGCTTTTCTGGAATGTTTGATAGTGATAAACTGGAACTGAGAACTTGTCAGTGATTAAGAAGAGACCAGCATCCTTAAGGTGAAATTTTCTGGGACTGTTTCCTCGGGATGAGTATGCTGAAGCTGTGGTCCAATGGCCAAAGCTGTATCTTATGGTAATATGTAGGAATCGCCCAGGGGGTACTGGTCTTGATGGCACAAATGGGGTTATAGGAGTAGAAGAAAATGTATGCATTTTTTATTTCACAAAAGTCCACAATTAAGAGATTTGAACTTTTAAAGAAACTTTTACCTTTTAAGGTGTTAAAATCTTTCTCAGGAAACCTCAGTCCAGAGCAGTCATCTCAAAACTGTGTAATGAATTAAGAGGTCATAGAAGAATGGAGAATTGTCTGTGTTTACTACTGTCTTATTTCCTTAAATACACTGCAAAGTCCATGGAAGGAATGTTATGGACTTCTGTTTGTGTTTTCACCATAACTGGCAGCCTCTGCTTTCCATCCCTAGCCTTTTTTCCCTCAAGCGAGTTACAGAATACAAGCTGAATTTGTGGCCTACTACGAAACAAGGTGAGTTTTCATCATCTTCAAATGTGAACTTTCTCAGTCTAAGACCTGAGATAAGCTCATCTCCAAAAGTCACCAAAACTTCAGTGTGGCTGTTTCCACTCCAGATTTGTCAGCCACTAGGAATCAAAGTCCTTGGAATGAAATTAGAATATAGCCAGTAAGCCTTTTGTCCAAGCATACCCTTAACTTTGGGGTTTCCTTTACTAAACAGGGAATCTTATTTCCAAATCTCTCTAATTGTCATTTGAGCAATAAAGCAAACGCTAGCTGTAGTGATTAAGGAAAATGTGCTGCAATAAGAATAATTAACCTCCAAACATGTTATTCATCTACATCAGTTTTCATTGGCAGTGATGTTTTCTCCTTGTAAACTGGCACATGAGGCAGTAAACTGTGATTTGGAAACACTGGTGACTCCAATCATGTCTGGAATGCCAGCCAGTAAATGACTTCTTGTTCAAACAGCCTCAAGGATAGTCAGAGGTACACTGTTCAATTTATATCAAAATTTTCTTTTGAAAGAAAACATTTTAGCTGGGCGGTGGTGGCGCACGCCTTTAATCCCAGCACTTGGGA
>NW_022196896.1:38130908-38133408 GCF_008632895.1 Mastomys coucha
AGAAAACATTTTTTTAGTTTATAAAAACATAAAAATATCTCTTTAACTCAAACAGTAAAATTAACTAATGATATATTTTTAGTAGTAAGTAGGGGTGCTGGGATCTTTAGAAATTTGAGATGAAAGTTGGCAGCAAAAATCACATCCTTTGTTTCATTGATTATCAAGGCTGGTGTTTTACACCCATCTACAAACTTATGCTCTTAGAAAACACATTTGTTCCTTGTCATTTATTTTCCATATATTACCAAATTAGGAATTAAATCTAGAATATGCCGTATTTGCTACAAGGGCTCTACCTCTGAACTATACACTCTTCCTAACTAGTTCAAGTCTAACTGGTAGTCTTCAAAAATAGTTGCAAATATTTTTCATATGAAAAATGTTTTGGAAGTAGAGACTGCCTTAGCTCTTCATCTATCAGACATTCCTACATGTTTGGGAGTGTGTATTATGTCTGTAGTGTTCTTCTCTGGTGGCTGGTTACAAATCAATGCTGGTAACTAAGGACAGAGGGACTTAGTAGTCCCTGAGTAGTTTTGAAGTCTTTCAGAGTAGTGACCACATGGCCCTCACCAGCATATCTGCTATCTGACATTCAGATTTCTCTATGTGCAAAAAGTAAGAGATAAACAGATTGCTAAACTGACTCATTTAATGGATCCAACTGGCTGGACCATGATGCTCAGATTTCCAGTAATATTTAAATTCTGTTATGCTCTAGGAGGATGTTTTGAATGGGAATCAACACCAAAAAAGTGGATTTTAGCAAAGTAGATTAATTTTACAAAGTATCTGGTTCTCACTTAATCATTTGATGACAAGGATAAGAACAAAGGCTGCATTTCTTCCATTCTGCATTTGTTTGTCAGCACAATTTGAACTTACAAAGTAACATAGCTCCTTTTCAGTACTCTGGACTGATGGTTCTGAGATACAGTAAGTGGAAGGCTCAGATATCCTTTTGAGGACTTGAGTCAAGTCCTCCATCTCTTTCTGCAGACTTGTCTCCTGTTCATCTTGCATTTTTGCCAAATGTTGCTTTCCTGAAGCATCCAAAGGCATCCTAGATACTTTTTCTTACCACATCTAATGAGCCTTTACTAACACCATACATTCCTGAGTAAGCTCTTTAAGATTAAGAAGTTTCTGTTAGTCTCAATAACATTCCTACATTTAAGAATGAATAAATGAAATGCTAGATTTTTTTCTAAGCTCTTGTGTTCTAAAGATTTACAATACTACTTTTTACTCATTGTTTCCTGAGTTTGAAAGTAAAAGAGAGAGGATGTGCATGTGTGCCCACTTATACAGCTGATCCTATCTTCCATATTTTTAATAAAAGTTCACATTAATTTATCATTATTGTTAGCCATAATATCTCAATAATTTTTATATGTAGTAAACTTAATAGTAATTAATAAATAGTTATACTTCCTAAAAACATAGGCTGTATAAGTCCAGTGTAGTGGTACACACCTTTAATCTCAGCCCTCTGGAGGGTCACAGATAGATCTCTGTAATTGGAGATCAGTCTGGAATACATAATGAGTTCTAGTCTCAAGAAACTAAAGAAGCAGACAAACAAAAATAAAACAAAAAAAAACAACTGAAAATAAAACATAATACATATGTAATATGTAATCTGACTATTATAAGATCTATTCTTTTCCTCCAAAACTCACATATTGAAATGTTCTCCATGTGTATCAGTGAGTATGACTATACTTAGAGGTCTCAGGAATTATGTTAAAACAAAGTCATTCAGATGGAATGTAACCCACTGATAGTCACTAGTAGCTTTAGAAAAATAGAAGATTGGGAGACTGATGGGCACAATAAGAAGAGAATGTGAAGATAGGAAGGACCAACCTGCAGGTTAACAAGGCACCAATAAGAAGAATCTCTTGGTCAACCTCCAAAATCAAAAGAAATGTTTGTTCTTGAAAGCAGCCTATGGAGCTTTATTAGGGTAAAGTTTATTAAGTAGCTGCTTATAAAATGTTGTTTAAAATGTTTGGGCTTTTTTTTTTTTAGATTGAATAGCCTCTTTTAGAATTTTCCTTTTAAGTTTAGTAGCAAGAAGCATAAGAGATTCAGAGGAACTTGTACAGGGCTTCTTCAGTCCTGGAAGCCACATCTTCAGTGATTTCATGGTGTGCTTTCCTTAGGTCTCCTTCACTCCCTCAGTACTTTACAAAAACTCAGTATTTCATAAGTAAAATAATCTTATGTCTATGCTCCCATATTAAGACATCCAAATATGGATGCATATCATTGTGCTAGCCAAGAGGCATGTAAAGTTTCAGGGAACACATACTGATTGGCTGTATAAGAGCATCTGAACTCCAGCTTTAATTAAACTGTATGGTGGCTGAACCTTCCATTTTGATTTTGTTTCAGTGATAACACTAATCCTTAGGAGCTTCCACAGTCCAACACACATTTCCTGGACCTTGTACAACAGAAAATGGCAGTAAATCATTTTAAGATACCCTCT
>NW_022196896.1:38138408-38143408 GCF_008632895.1 Mastomys coucha
AATACCAATAACCCCTTAGAGATTAGTAGGGTCTCATGAGATAGTCTCCAAACTGGGATTAAATGCTGAAACAACCAATCTTGTGCAGGTCTTTCTTACATAATAATCAAGATTTCAGTGAGTTTACAAGTGCTGTAGCTAAGCCGTGTCTATGAGATAGCTTGTTACTATAAGGATCTCTATTCTCTGGCTCTTGTGTTCCTTGTAATTCCTTTCTCAATGTACCCTGAGAAATTGAGAGGGTGATATAAATGTCTCATTTAAGGCAGAGCACTGAACCATCTCTTTCTTTTATCAGCTGGGTTTCTGAACTAAAATAAAAAAGCTTGCCACAATAAAAAAAAGTCTCCCTTATTAAGGCTAATCAATGAATATGAGCATGAGTATCAGAATGCAGCTTGACAACACAGCTAATTAAGATTTTAAATTGGTTGAAGTGCATTTCAAAGCTTAAATGTTTCAATCTCAGATCCAAATTTAATCACTGGGCAAAATGAAGTCAGTTATTTGTCCAAATTATATCCAATTTTATTTCAACAACCAGAATAGACTTAGCAATTCAATTTATATGTGTGTGGTATATGGTAAGTTCACAATAAACCTGAGGCATTACCAGTAATATGATACAGAATCATTAGCAACTTTATAGCCCTCTTATTAATTTATTTTATTCTCTCACGTTTGTTCTGTTAACAGACCCAAAGAAGGTAAACAAAAAAAAAAAAAAAAAAAAAAAAAAAAAAAAGGCCCCAAGTAAGGAATCCTTAAATGCTTAAATCCCACTTACAAGTTGGAACAAAATAGTCAAGGAAGACAGAGAGAGGGAGGGACCTGGGTGGCAGAGGGGAAGGGGAGAGGAATAAGGGGAAGGATCAGGCATGGGGAGAAACAGGAGAGAGTCCCAGAGGGCCAGGAGAATTATTGGAAATATGCAGCTGCCAGGGGGGTGTGGTGAAAATCTCTAAGAAGTCCCAGAGACCTGGGATGGGGGAGGCTCCAAGGACTCAATGCAGGTGATCTTACCCAAAATGCCAACAGTGGGGATATGGAACATTAAGAGACAACCTCTAGGAGTCAGACAGAAGCTCCCAGTTGAGGAATAGGGACATTAACTGTTATGGTTTGTATATGCTCAGCCCAAGGAATGACACTATCAGAACATGTGTTCCTGTTAGAGTAGGTGTGGCCTTGTTGGAGTAGGTGTGGCCTTGTTGGAGTAAGTGTGTCACTACTAGTGGATGTGGGCTTTAAGACTCTCACCCTAGCTGCCTGTAAGTCAGTATTTTACTAAAAGCCTTCAGATGAAGATGTAGAACTCTCAGCTCCTCCTGCACCATGCCTGCCTAGATGCTGCCATGTCCCCACCTTGATGATAACGGACTGAACCTCTGAATCTGAAGCCAGCCCTAATTAAATGGTGTCCTTTATAAGACTTGCCTGGATCAAGGTCTCTGTTCACGGCAGTAAAACCCTAACTAAGACAGAAGTTGTTACCAGGGACTCGGTATTGCTATGATAGGCCTCACCACACTTTTGTTTGGAAGAATGTGGATTTGGGGACTTTGAATTGGGAAAGCAGTGGAATGCTTTAAATGGGGCTTAAAGGGCTATCCTAGTAGGAATATGGAACACTTTGTTACTGAGAGGCTTTTGAATTTTGCAGACCTGGCCCAAGTGGTTTCAGTGGAGAAGAACGTAAGTGTGTAGCTTAGAGACTGTTTTTGTAGTATTTTCATGAAAGACATGGCTGTTTTTTGCCATTGTCTGAAGATATCAACCTACCTACAAGACTTTCAACCCAAAATTGCTCTTTGCTTAAAAGAAATGTAGAGACAAAAATGGAGCAGAGACTGAAGGAATGGCCGACCAGTGACCGGCCCAACTTGAGATCCATCCCATGGTTGGGATCCAAGTCCTAACACTATTAGAGGTGCTATGTTGTACTTGCAGACAGGAGCCTAGCATGGCTGTGCTCTGAGAGGCTCTACCCAGCAGCTGACTTAGACAGACACAGGTACTCACAGCCAGGCACTGGATCAAGGTTGGGGACCCCTATGAAAGAGTTAGAGGAAGGACTGAAGAAACTGAAGGAGATGGCAACCCCACAGGAAGACCAACAGGGTCCACTAACCTGGACTTCTGGAAGCTCCCAGAGACTGCACCACCAACTAGAGAGCACACATGGACTGGTCTGAGGCCCCCAGCACATGTGTACCAGAGGGCTGCAGTGTCTGGCCTCCAGTGGAGAGAGGGTGCACCTAATCCTGTAGAGACTTGAGTCCCAGGGTTGGGGGGGAGGCACCCTCTCGGAGTTGAAGAGGAGGGAGGATGTGGGAAGAACTCTGTATGGGGGGATGGTGTAGCAGAATTTTTCCCCTAATTAATTTAAATATAAATGCAACAAGAAGCCTGTGATAGGACAGGGAAAAGGGAAGACAGTGCTAAGAGTTTCAGAGACAGAGACAGGGATAGGAAGGGAGAAGAGGGGGGAGGAGGATGAGAAAAGATGGATGGAGAAGAGGACGAAACTTATCCACATGGCTTTATACAGCCACAGGTATCTATGAATATCATAAAACAATAGAATAATTGGGATAACTTGTCTAATCTAGGTGGGCAGCTTGTATCATTATCAGTTGGCTCTAAACTTATTGTGTAGGCATCTTGTGAATTGAGAATTTATTGATGTATAAAACTGACTGATTATTATAAGCTTTTTTTAATCTTGCTTTTTTAATTAGATATTTTCTTTATTTACATCTCAAATGTTATCCCCTTTCCTGGTTTCCCCTCAGAAAAAAACCCTGTTCCTTCCCCCTTCTCCCTGCTCACCAACCCACCCTCTCCTACTTCCTGGCCCTGGCATTCCCCTACACTGGGATATAGAGCCTTCACAGAACCAAGGGCCTCTCCTCCCACTGATGACTGACTAGGCCATTCTCTGCTACATAGGAAGCTAGAGCCATGAGTCTGACCATGTGTACTTTTTGGTTGGTGGTTTAGTCCCTGGGAGCTTTGGGTTTTTGGTTATCTCATATTGTGTGACCATCCACTTCTGTGTTTGCCAGGCACTGGCAGAGCCTCTTCAGGAATGACAATCTAGAAACTCCCCTACCTGGGGAGCCATCCCATATACAATCACCAAACCCAGACACAATTGTGGATGCCAACAAGTGCTTGCTGACAGGAGCATGATATAGCTGTTTCCTGAGAAGCTTTAAGAGTTTTGATTTACTGGGTGAAGGTGATTTGTGATGGGTAGCCACAGGAAGTAGATGTCTCTGAGGAAGGTGAAGTGGAGCTGGGAAGACCACCCCCTGGGACTAGCCATAGAGGAGGGGAGACCACTGGGGCCAGAGGGCAGCTGGCAGTAGCAGCGTGGGATATTTCCCACAACAGGTGGTCCCCAATGTGGGACAAGAATCCACTAGAAATTTAAGATTATTAACCTGAAAGCTAGAGTTTTATTTTCTAAGAGATATAAAGGTGGTGCTGGGATAAGTCACATGGACTCAAACATAGGAACCTTGGAACAAAGAAAGAGGACTCTGAAGTCCCTGGATGTGGAAAGAGACAAGATGGCTTCTCTGAGTCAGAGAGCCAGAGAATGGAAACCGCCTATATTGTGGGGGCAGATATTGGTTTAACTGTGAATTTATAAAATTGGTATTATTTGTTTTTAAGATAGCTTTATAAACAGATTTTGCCCAAATCACGTGGAGAATTTTACCTGTGGTTCAGAAGTAGGATAGGGAAATTTAGTCACTGACTCCAAGTAGAGAGGACAGTGATAATTGCCTGCTATAAACAGGTATTAATTAATAATGTCTGTGGCTCCAGGTAGAGAGCTCAACAGATAGCTAATATAACAGGATGGCTGCTCTAGGCAGAGAGCTTAACAAGTAAAAACAACCTGCTTCCTATAGGCAATATTAGTCAAAGTTTGAATTAATTGCTATAAAGATGGTATAAAGATATATTGCTCTAATAAGTCTTACAGGTACTCATATCTGTCTAACGTGGGCTCCACAGGAATTTTGGGCTTAAATCCTGGCTTAACAAGCTGTGTGTTTATAAGCAGGTTTAGATAGAAGCGCGAATCAAATGTTTTAAAGATGGTATAATAAGGTCTGCAGGATAACTAACTCATATTCTTTGAGTGTGGGCTCCATGGGAATTTGGTTTGATTATCCTGACATGACAGATTAGGAAAAAGGCCTGAGAATAGGTTTTAACAATAAGCAAAAGTTTTTTTATGAGAATAGGGAGATTGTATGAAAATAATTGTATTAGGGAAGCTTTGACTTCCTACGGGATAACTCATACTCTTTGAACATCGGCTTCACGGAAATCTTGGGTTATTTTCCCGGAATGACAAATTAGAAAGAGTCTAAGAAGGCTCATACCATATTTTAGTTTGCTCCATTTGTTTTGGATTGTTTTAATTTTCAAAATAGGTGTGATTTTGAGGTTTGTGGTTATATTATTCCTCTGGGAGAGAGGTCAAAATAAAAGTTTTTCTGATTACTGGCTCAAGGGTATTCTGATTTGGGAGAAAGATTTTGTCTTTGCGTTTTCCCTATCCTCTCCCTTCCCCCAACTTCAAAGATATCTCAATGCCCATATTTGGTTAAAACAATAAGCAAACTAATTAACATAAGAATAGGCAGTGACATGGAGATTGTTGCTGGAATAAAATCAGCCTGTGGTTCTTAAGCTATTGGAGATGGTATAAGAGCTGGTTAAGACTCCTCAGTGGTGAAGACTGTGGGCATGTATGCGAGTTTGGAGTAGGTCAGCCCATCTGTCCTGTAAGCACAGGTGTATGGGCCTGGAGGACAAGAAAGTCATAAGAATTATAAATACTAAAGCCCTGATTCATGGAATTTCTAAGCAGAACATAGACTCTATAGAGAAATGGGAGGGAGGATGCTTGGGTCCATTCAGGCTGCATTCTGCCCATTTACTAAGCATTCACATTGCTGAATTTTAGAGGGTTT
>NW_022196896.1:38148408-38181920 GCF_008632895.1 Mastomys coucha
TTTCACTATATTCAGCATTAAATTCTCTCTTCATCAGCATGGGGAGAGACTGGTGGTATCTGATCAAGCTCTGATCCCTTGTGTCTGCAATGGTAACTGTTTAAATGCTATGTTAACATGCATTTTGAAATGAGAACATGTAAGAGAAAGTAAAATTTCCACTAGTTTTTGGTTTTGGTGAGTGTTAACATTACTTTCATAACCTTTCCTTGGCCTGTAAAATGGACTTTTAAGAAGCTACAACTTATTTTCTAAATCTATAAATACATTCCAATATTGTGATTCATATATATATACATGTGTGTGTGTGTATGTATGTATATATTGACTTAGTTGTATATGTATATGATGTGGTTGTTTATGTATATATATAGATGTGTATATGTACTTGTGCATTTTTTATATTTTCAAAAACAAGATGAAATTATCAAATCTTAGACCTAAAACATAGTTTTAATCACCTGTTCTAAAAATCTGTGAAGCAGTCATGTCTTAGTAATTTAAAAGAGAACACTTATAATAAATTAGATGTCAGCACCATTACTCCCTAGTCTTTTGGAACTTTTAAAACTATAGAGTTTTTGACTTCACCTTCTTTCAAAAAAAAATCTTGAATAAACAAAAAGCTAATTAGGTAAGCTAATGCACATTTGAAAGAGTTGGTGCATGCTTGTAATTCAAACATTCTGTAGAAGGAGGCACTGGCATCAGAAATACAAGGTCATCTTATAGCTGCTATAGCTTGAAGCTAGCCTGCACTGTATAAGATATCTCAAAATCAATTAGTCAACCAACTAGCCAAAAATTTAACCATCCAAAAGGTGATTGACAAAATGTGCAGTATTCCTGAAAAGCCACTAGGTAGGTATTGTTTGGAGCTATAGTGTGCTCCTCCACCCCCAACATGATCTATAAATTTCTTTCTTCCCTTTCTCTCCAACCCCTGTAGCTCAGAAAGCCTTCAAACAGGGAAAAACAAAGTGCCAAAGCACAGTCCCATAGTCTTGACAGGGCTCCAAACCTCACCCCCTAAAGTCTCCAGGCATCCAAGCCTCCACCCTGGATAACCATACCTTGGCACAAGCCCAGCATATGACAGACTTTTCATTTTCCACTGCCCATAATCCATAAAAACTTCCCCACCATAGTCTCCCCTCCACTTTTTTCCAGTCTTGTTCTCTAATGTTGGTGAACTCTCCTGGGAACCTGTTCCCAAATAAACCTACCTCCTTTTACTTTTAATTCTGCTTGAATTGACTTACTTTGTCAGCGAAGAAAACCTATTAAATGGCCAAGCACTGGTGGCACACACCTTTAATCCCAGCACTTGGAAGGCAGAGGCAGGTAGATTCTGTGTTCGAGGCCAGCCTGGTCTACAGAGTGAGTTCCAGGACAGCTAGGGCTACACAGAGAAACCCTGTCTCAAAAAACAAAAAAAAAGAAAAAGAAAGAAAGAAAGAAAGAAAGAAAGAAAAAGAGAGAGAGAAAGAAGGAAAGAAAGAAAGAAAGAAAGAAAGAAAGAAAGAAAGAAAGAAAGAAAGAAAAATACTCAATAAATTTTCTCAAATAAATTGAGAGTGATAGAAACCTTGACAATGACTCTATACCAGTAAAGTCACAGATCTTGGAGTGACAATCAACACTTTATTAAGTCAACACAAGCCCTAACACATTCTAAATATCTGTCCTTACATCCACAGGTAAGTGTAGTTCCCACTCTTCATCATGAAGGCTTCTCTTCATAACAAATGTAAAGCACCACAGAAAACCACAACCAGCTCTTCTGGGTAATAGAAAAGCTTCTAGGCCCTAGAGAAAATCAAAACAACTACATTCTGCTTTTTACAAATGAAATATGGACCCAGAGACTTGTTTCCCTTCATCTCCAAATCCAGAGAAAAGGCCACAAATAAGGTAAACACATCTTACTATGGTTACAGTATTAAAGGTTTTAGTACATGGTTGGTTTTCATTGTTGCTTTCAGACTTATGGCTAGGAGAGCAATGACTTAACTTCTTCTAACTGTGCCTCCACTTCTTAACATTTCTACTATCTCCAAGGGCTTGGGACAAAGCATTTATACATAAGCCTTGGAGGACATTTAAAGGCTAAGCCATCCAAATTCTTCAGGTTTGTCAGGGTTTTAGTAGTATATCTACCCCACTAGCAAATGTTTATTATTTGCCATTTTGCCATGTATCATTTACTGTTTTAAATATCAAAGCCTAGACATTTGAAAATATACTAAAGTGAACCCCAATTAAAAATATAATTAGAGAAAAAGTCTTATTAAACTAGGACAGAAAGATATTACTGTGTAAGTAATGCTGATGGTATTTTAAAAGCTGAAAACATGAAGCAGTAGAAGAATATACTCAAAGTCATCTCCAGACACCTAGAAAATAGAAAGACATAGGTCCCTCTACTCACAAACTGAATATAATGGTTTAAAAAGGTATGGCACCCATGGACTGCTGTGTTTGAATGCTTGGCCTGTAGGAAGTGTCACTAATAGGAATTGTGGCCCTGTTGGAGTAGGTGTGCCCTTATTGGAAGAAATGTGTCACTATGGGGCAGGCTTGGCAGTCTCCTATGCTCAAGCTATGTCTAATGTGGTACTAGAAAATATCATCCTGAGTGAGGTAACTCAGATCCAAAAGGGCGTGCAGGTATATACTCACTAATAAGTGGATATTAGCCAAAAAATGTACAGAATACCCAGGATACAGTCCACAGAAGTCAAGATGATTAATAAGCTGAAAGGCCTACTTGAGGATGCCTCAATACCACTTGAAAGAGAGAAGAAAGCAACCACTGGGGCAGAGGGAGGGAGGAATCTTGGTGGGAAGGGGGACAGGGAGGGGAAAAAAAGGATACAATCAGGTATTGGGGGAACAGGACTGAAGCTCTAAGTACCAGCATAAAAAACAGGCAACCTCAGAGACAGAACATGGAGGGACTCTCTAGAATGTACCAGTGACCAGTGAGAGACTCTCAGGATTCAAATGGAGGGACCTTAGATGAAATGCTCAACAGTGGGGAGAGGGAACTTGTAGAATCTACCTCCAGTAGAAAGGCAGCACATTAAGTAGAGGGATGAGGTTGACTTCCCACAGTCAAAAGATCTCACCCAGAATTGTTCCTGTCCAAAAGAACTACAGAGACAAAAATGGAGAAGGGCCTGAGGGAAAGAAGGTGCAGTGACCAACCCAAATTGGGATCCAGCTCAAGTGGAGGCCCCAAGGCTTAACACTATTACTGATGTTATGGTGTGTTTATAAACAGGAGCCTAGAGGCCCAACAACCAACTGAAAGAGTGAGATGCAGATACTAACACCCAACCAATGAACAGAAGCTGGGGACTCCTTGCTCGAATTAGGGAAAACCTGGAAGAAGTTGAGAAGGAGAGCGATCACATAGGAAGACCAACAGCTTCAATTAACCTGGACCCAGACACTGAGCCACTAACCAGGCAGCATACACCAGCTGATATGAGGCTCCCAACACATACACAGAAGAGGACTGCTGGTCTGGCCTCAGTGAGAGAAGATGCACTAACCCTTGAGAAACTTGAGGCCCCAGTAAGTAGGAAGGTCTGGTGGAGTACAGGTAAGAGGGTGGGGATGTCATCTTGGAGACAGGGGAGGAGATATGGGATGAGGAAAAGTTAGAGGACTGACCAAGAGGGAGATAATGACTGGACTGTAGAAGAAAGATTAAAGAATAATTTTAAAAAAGGAAAAAAGGAAAAAAAGAAAAAGAATTACTACTTGGTTGTTAAGCTGTTGGAACCTTTGTAAGCCTAGTAGGATTTCCACCCCACCCTCATCCCTTAGACACATACACTGAATGGCTTCTATGTAGAAGCAAGGAAGTGGTATTTTTGAAGTCATGTGGTGTATATACTTTGATTGTGATAGTGTTATATGTGCATACCTCAAATGCATAGAAGAAATAAGTGATTATGTGCTACATAATCACTGCAGTACAGAGCTGAACGGCAGAATAGTTATTTCTGACTGGAGCAAGGTAAGACATCGTTGAAATGTTCTTTGCTGCCTGTCAGCAGCTGAAATTCCTGGGTACTGCTGCCCACACATCCTTTCACACAGATATTTAAGAGTATTCCAGAGAAAAACTCCACTCAAAATGGTCAGTCTGATTTTATGACACAGCTGTTCAAAACAAGTGAATGTGCTTTTGAATCTACACTAATTGAGCTGCCTCACTGACAAATTATCATCTGTTCTACCCAACATACTTTTAGAATTTGAAATTATCTGCCACAGAACACATACAGATATACACACATACATATAAGCACATATTCATATGCAGGTTTCAGTGAATGCATTGTATGCTAGATACATTAATGAACTCTCACATCACTGTGGGTCACTAAAATAGGAAAACAGAATGAGTTTTGCTTTTATCATGGGAACCATTATCAGCCTGAGCTTGGCTTGGTCTTTTCTTTCTTTTGTTAGACCTAGAATCTCTGGGAAGCCTGAGTTGTGTTTCTGTGTGTATCACACATCATCTAAATGCTTATTTCAAGAATGCTCAGTTCTCTGAGAGTGACCATTTCCCTGGATTCATACAATCCCACTTCACCCTCTGCCTATGTTGTTTTACAGAGAGCTATTTCTTCTACAAGTGAGGTTCATTCCTCAGATATGATAGGCTCCCAAGCATCCATTAGAGAACACAATCCACAAGAATGCATGGCTAAATGGACCCCTACCTTTAATGGGATGAATAGCGGGGAGGAAATGTGTTACCCAGGCAACAGAGCTGCCTGGTTTAAATGACTTTCCTGATTATCACAACAAAAGCTGACAGAGAAAATGTGCTAGAAAGTGCTGAGTTCATATTAAATTTGACAATAAAAGAATAATGAAAAATCCAATACTTTTGAATGAAAGTAAAATTTCTGGACTGCTTTTAATATTGTCAAATTATAATTGTTACCATTTGCATTCATTGAAGTTATTGGAATTTCAGGAGATATTAAGTAGTTTATTGCAGAGCACAGTTTGTCATTTTTACCTAGTTCATTATCAATTTCAGCTTTAGAAACATATATATCTGTAAAAAGCCTGTCGGACTTATCCAAGGTTTTATGTACTAATGTTGATCTTGCCCAGGCCTGTATCTACTAAACATTTGCAAAACATATAACCACAAGAAAGAATTTTTAAATTTTATTTTAGAATGAATCTTAATTTAAAAAAAAAAAAAGCAACAGATAGCAGTTATAAATCATATGTCCTGGACTTGGGTGTCGGCTGTGACCCGAATGGCTCGGCCAGCCTCACTGGTGACATGGTATAACCAAAGCCCTGATCACACAGTTTTACCATTGTGATTAGTGTGGGGATAATCAGCCCAGACAGTGCCTGCTTACAGGCCTTAAATATCAGAAGAATATACTCATGTAGAGAAAATAGAACTCAGAACTTATCAATCAATTCAGTCAATTCAAATGATAGTCAACAGCCGTAATCATGAAGAAATACTCAGGTTTTGATGCAAAGGCATTGAAATCATTGGTTATGATTAGACTAGGACTATTGGGGCACGCATCTTAGTGTGAGTATGTCTGCTCCAGCTGGGCTTTACTAAATAAATGAAGAGTAGCCTTAGGTGGGTAGTACTTAGGTGGGTAGGACTAAATAAATGGATAAACTAAATAGATAAAGGATCAAGTCAGCTGAAAACCAGCATTGCACTTTCTCTTCTTCCTGGTTGCTATGATTCTTATTCTGTCATTCCTTTCCCTGATGATATATGGATTCAGCCTAAAACATGAGCTAAAGAATATTTTCTCCCCACTATGTTGTCTAGTCCAAGTTTTTTTGTTTTTGAACAAGGCAAGAAAAAATAACTATTGTAGGAGTTTATCTGAATTTCACTTTGTCATAATAATGAAAATATTTTGAAAACAAACACCCACACATATGCTAGAAATAGCACTAATGGAAATCAGTGAGCCAAAAAAAAAAAGCATGAATGTAGAAAGGGAGCTAGTCAGAAAGAAGAGGCAGGAGAGACCAAATGAAAATAATGATGAAGTGAATACTATTAAAACACATTATGGCCTTCCAGTCTCTCTGGGCTGGTGTCCTGAGAAGACCTTGGGTGCAAGCTCTGCAGCCAGTACCACAACACCCAGAGGAAGCTCCACTCCCAGGTGCTCTAAAAAGCCCAGGATCCCAGAATCACAGGATCACAGAGACAGCTTGACCTGAGGAGTTCTGACACAACCAGGATCACAGGAAGGACAGGCTCCAGTCAGATTTAGCAAGGGCAGGTAGCACTAAAGATAACCAGATGGCAGAGGGCAAGTGTAAGAAAATAAACAACACAAACCAAGGTTGCTTGGCATCATCAGAACCCAATTCTCCCACTATAGCAAGTCCTGGACACACCATTACACCGGAAAAGTAAGATTCAGATCTAAAATGACTTATCATGATCATGATACGGGACCTTAAAAATGACATAAATAGCACCCTCAAAGAAATACATAACACAGGTAAAGAGCTAGAAGCCCTTCAAGAGGAAACACAAAAATCCCTTAAAGAACTACAGGAAAACACAATCAAACAGGTGAAGGAAATGAGCAAAACCATCCAGAATCTAAAAATGGAAATAGAAACAATAAAGAAATCAGAAAGAGAGACAACCATGGGGATACAAAACCTAGGAAAGAAATCAGGAGTCATAGATGCAAACATCACCAATAGAATACAAGAGATAGAAGAGAGAATCTCAGGGGCAGAAGACACCTTAGAAAACATTGACAAAGCAGTCAAAGAAAATGCAAAAAGCAAAAAGCTCCTAACTCAAAACATCCAGAAAATCCAGGATGCACTGAGAAGACCAAACCTAAGGATAATAGGTATAGAAGAGAGTGAAGACTCCCAACTTAAAGGGCCAGTAAATATCTTCAACAAAATTATAGAAGGAAACTTCCCTGACCTAACCTAAAAGAAAGAGATACCCATGAACATACAAGAAGCCTACAGAACTCCAAATAGACTGGGACACAATAGAAATTCCTCCCATCACATAATAATAAAAACTCCAGATGCACTAAACAAAGAAAGAATTTTAAAAGCAGTAAGGGGAAAAGGTCAAGTAACATATAATGGCAGGCCTATCAGAATTACATCAGACTTCTCTTTTCAGAGACTATGAAAGCTAAAAAATCCTGGGCAGATGTCATACACAAATGCCAGCCCAGGCTACTATACCCAACAAAACTCTCAATTACCATAGATGAAGAAAACAAGATATTCTATGACAAAACAAAATTTACACAATATCTTTCCATAAATGCAGCCCTACAAAGGATAATAGATGGAAAGCATCAACATAAGGAGCAAAACTACACCCTGAAGAAGCAAGAAAATAATCTTTCAACAGATCCACACAAACCTAATTCCACCTCTTACAACAAAAGCAACAGGAAGTAACAATTACTTTTTCTTAATATCTTAATATGAAAATAAATATTACCAACATATCCTAATCGATTGAAATCCAAAAAATGAGGAATTAGAAATTTGTTGATTGTCATCCAATGGTCTCTCTAATTTGGTAATTGGAGAAATAGGTCCAATATTGTACAACCTATATACACTTTCAGCTTGTTTGTTTGTGACAGTGTCTGGCTGTGTACAACATAAGGGTCTTGAAATCTTGCTCCTCCTATCTCAGCTTCTCTATTAGTAGTATTGTTTATTTCATGTTTTTACACTATACTATGGTTTTCAGAACAGCTTATATATTTCAAAAGTATTTATATACCCAAAAGAAACAGACAATTAACTAGGGAGGTAGCTTGTAAGAGAACAACAAAGAGTGAGACTGAATGCTTTGTTTGATATTTGTACTCTTGTATCAAGTTTGAAGAAGAAGACTTTAAAAGTTACTCTTTCTCTGAAATGAATGCTTTTCCAAATTATCACAGCTAATGAACCAGATTCTTACCCTCACCTAATATCTGCCACCCTCCAAGCAGAACCATTGTTCATTGAAACAGTTGGTGAATGACTTTATGGATAGACCATCTTAATACATACACCATTTCTTAAATGAATGTAACCTGTTCTCTGTGGGCTGAGAGTAAAGTCACTCACTCAAGTCAAATAGCTTTGACCCTAGCAGGAAGTCTGTTTCCAAAATACATGCCTACAATTCATTTCTTGGTACAGCAAAACTGTCAACTCTCAGCTTAGCTATGATGGAGGTAAAATCCTTTGGTGATGTAAAAGTCATTGAAGTACAGTCTTATTACAATGAAATCCAATGTCTAAAATTGTTCTTATTTTGGGCTTGTACCACAGTAAGAGCCAAGATTTTAAGATCTACTAAATATAAAACAAACAAACAAAAAGACTTTATATATTTATGTTCACTTAAGAAAATACTAGTAGTGATGTATTATTTTGAAGTATACAGTTAATATGTTTGGAGTTATTTAAAATTTATATTGAGAAACATGTATTTTCATTATTGCTGTAGACAAGCATCTACATAAGACTTAAATTGATTGTTGTTTTATATCAAACAACTTTTATAATTCTTATTTTTATCGTTATACTTTATAAATTTTATGGAATATGACAAAAAAAGATCTTTATTAGTTACTTCGCTCATTGCTGTGACCATACCTGATAGTTTTCTAACAGTCACAGGCCACCTCGGCAGCAGAGACAAGAGGCAATGGCTGAGTTCTGAAGCAGTGCGAACAGGCAGTAGCAGCGTCCACACATGGTGGCAGACAGAGGCAATGACAGATGTAATTACCATGATATGTCCCGAGTGGGGCCAGGCTCCACATCCTCAACTTTTCATAAGCCCTGGAACAGCATCCACAGCCGAGGGCCAAGCTTCCAGAACACTGCAGATGAGAGCACTGTGCGTTCACACAGTAACAATCCTTAGCGGCTTTTTTCTGTAATTCACTGAAGAGGGGACTTCCTTAGGCTATGTTATGAAGACAGAGCAAAGAGACCCAATGCTTAGAGGTACTTGACTAGCGGCTACGTGTTCGGCGTGCTTGCTGCTCATCCAAAGGACCCAGCACCCACATAAGGTGAGGGTACACCACTTTAGGGGATGCTGTCCTCTGGTCTCAGAGGGCATACAAGTGATATACACTTATAAAGACACGTACATGAAACTAAACCTTAAAAACTGCTTTTAATATAAAAGGATTCTTTAAAGGACTTCAGTTATTTTTTATATGTGTATGAGTGTTTTGTCTGCATGTATGTATGTGTTTCACATCGAGTGTCTAATGCACAACACTCCATAGTAAATTGTGGGTTGATAATGAGAAGACAGAGGTTTTAGTAGTAAAAATTAGCAGTGTTTCCCCATCTGGAAAATGACGTACAGCTACATTCCCTTACTCTCTTCCTGCTTACATGTTTTAACTCTGCACAATAAAAAGTGTAAGTAAAAACTAGGTAACATTAATAAGCACTTCCAAATGGTCACACTTGTTTCCTGTAAGTACTGCTGGTAGGAATTCTCTATTTTATAGAGGAGGAACAAGAGTCCAGACCTATGACTACACCCCTACCTGCAGGGTCACATTATAAAAGGTGATGCTGACTCGCCCAGGCCTGAGCTCTTAGGTAACACCCACTTGTCTGCAGGGAGGATGGCATGCATCTCCAGCTGCTCAGCCAGGCACAGACCTTACCACAAACAAGAGGCACTGTTATTCCATGGGCAGAACACTCAGGCCACTTGGTGATCTTGAAGGCAGTCTTCACTGCGGCTGAACTTAGAATGGGATTACTCTCAGGGGAAGTTTAAGATTAATCCAGAAATGGGGCTTAAGATACGGCTCAGTACACATGGTGGCTCACAACCATCTGTAATGAGATCCAATGCCCTCTTCAGGTGTGTCTGAAGACAGTGACAGTGTACTCACGTATTTGAAATAAATCTAAAAAAATAAAAAATTGAAAAAACCACATTATGCATCTGTATGAAAATACCATGATGATACTTTTATTATTTGAGATTGACATATACTAATAGAACCTCAAAATCCTTTGTAAAGGCTTTATATTTTTTCATTAGTTTTTTTTTTGTACTTTTAAAATAAATCTTATTACCTTATCTCCCACTTGACAATTCTACAATACAAGGCTGTTGAAACTGTCACTGTGAGCTGTCAGTGAGAACGATCACTTTTGCAGAAAGTTTCATGATGTCAGCAACATCCAGAAAGAGTAATTTGGAACACGAGCAAAATCAACCCTACATATATACAATTTGGCTGCTAATCCAGTTGATTTTTTAAAAATCCTGTCATTTATATTAATCAAAGCACCACAAAATCAATTTATAAGCTGTGCTTATAAAAACAGATACTATTCTGAGATATTTGATAAAATTTTGGATTTTTTACAACTCAAGTTTGGAAATCTCCCTATCATTTCTGTGCACTATGGCACTATTTTAAAATTAAGTATATCATTAAGAATTTCTACTTGGTTTTATAATTAAATAATTTTGTTTACAAAATTTGTTTTTGTATTCATGCAATATCTAGATTGACTATCTGCAAAAAATTATAATTGTGATATAGGTCATTCACAACAGTGTGGTTAAAGACACAAGGGCTGGCAATGGAAAATGTGTATTCTTGGAATAACCCACTGAAGCAATATTTGAATCCAAACAATGTAGTGTTCCCTTGAATTCATCTAAAAATTTCATTCGTTTACAAAAAAGGCCATCTGTTACTTACCTAAGTACAGAATGTAAATAATATAAAATATGAAAATTAGCAAGCATCTATTGAAAGAAAAAGGTCTCAACTGTAGACATTTGCAGAGAAGAATGCCTAATTCACCAGGCATTCTTAATTTGGGGAATCCAGACATTCATGGTTTTTGCTTTAATGTATTAAAATATTGTTGAATTTAGCTTTAATGTTCATGTCTGTACACCAAATACAGCAGCCACTTTTCCCCCAGAGACTGTCACTTTAGTTTTCAGAATTTCTTGAAAATGAAAGGTCACCAAGACAGGATTGCCCTTTATAAAGATCATCAATAACAACAAAATTTATTAGGTTGAAAAATAATAAATATGCTGCAAAATTGTATCGACATAATGTAGGTATTCTCATCATCTTATTTCCTTTCATAATCCATTTTAAACTAAAAATGTTGTGCTATTATTCACTAAAATTATTATAAGATTTAATTACAAATATAAATTACACATATGCATACATTATAGATATATGTTTGTAGCAACTAGATATGCAAATATCTACCAAATAGCCTGGAAAGGATAGTGCGATGAATTAAACCTTTAATTAACCCTGGGTGAACTTCTGTTTTCTAGTTCTAAGAACCAATGGAATATTGGTTGATATATATATATATATATATATATATATATATATATATATATATGTGTGTGTGTGTGTGTGTGTGTGTGTGTGTGTGTGTCCGTGTGTGTGTGTGTGTGTGTGTGTGTGTGTATACATTTTTTTTTCATTTGTAACATTTAGGCTTAACAGATAGAACACAATCAAAAAGAAAAATCTAAATGCTGCTATTAAACATCATAGCTACACCACTCCTTGGCATATACCCAAAGGACTCGACATCCTATTCCACAGACACTTACACCACTATTTCCATGGATACTCTATTTTTAATAACTAGGAAATGCAAACAACCTAAATCTCCTTCATCAGCCAAATAGATAATGAGAATGTGGAACATATTCTCTATAGAATACTATTCATCTATAAAGAAAAACAAAATCATAAACTTTTCAGGTAAATGGATAGAACTAGAAAAGATCCAAAAAGAAAATTGTTGTGATTCTCTCTCTTAACAGGTTCCTTGCTTCAAATTTCAAACATTAGTGCAGTGTGAAGTAACTGGAAAAACTGGGAAAGCGCAAAGGGATCATTGCCAGGTACAGGAGCAATAGAGAGGGGAAATACAAATCTGATCTGGGAAATAGGAAACGACAGGGAGTAGAGTGGAAGATGGATTCAGAACAAAGCGAGAGAGGGAAATAACAATGAGCTATTTGAAAAGACATAAGGAAGCATACTAATAACTATTCACCTAAAAAAATCTTATAATGCAAGTGAGTCTAAATATAAGTATACGTAAATAGTTGAAATGAGCTTTTCTTCTCTGGGCTGGCAGTGCTTCTTCCGACAGCTAAAGATCACCAAACAAGAACTCCAAACTAGACGTAAGAATTCCTCTTCTGTGGTGTTGATTAAAATTATCCAAGAGACTTTAAAAACTAATACTCCACTGCTGTTGCCTGTGATTGCCCCCAGGATGAAGAAGGTAATTCTATAGTGCAGAAGACACCATACACATGGCACAGATCCCAGAGGACCTGAGCTGGAACTGACCTGAATGCTTCCTCCATGAGTATTAGCTTCAGAAAGCACAAGGCAAGCTTCCAAAGAAGGGAAACAAATAATGGTTCTACCCAATTATGAAGCCTACAAACCACAACAATTACTAGCATGGAACCATAGTCCAATGCATCCACTAGTGGCATGAATATCTCCTTGGCTTAAACCAATAACTCTCTATTCAATTGTACCAATAAGGACTCAGGAGCCAGATGCTGAAGTGAAAGCCTGTTAGCTCAGAGAGGCAGAAAGGACACAGCTAAACCTCCTCCTCCTCAGACCTCCCAAAAGGAAGCTCTCCTTGTCCACACTCATTTCAGAAACCCTTCAAACTCAATCTCATCTCCTTTCCTTCTACTACCTGAGTATCTCTCTATTCATCCTCTTGACTCCCTCTTACTCTCTATAGTTTTTCCTATTTTTGTTTCCTATCAAGTTCTTGCTTGCTCTGCCCCTTGACCTATGGTTGAATTTACTTAATTCTGTTTATGATAAACAGAGAGCTCTTAGATTAAAGGAGTGTGCTAGGGCTGAGCCACACCACAACTAGAAACAGGTTTTTCCATTAAATAAATTAAATAAGACAATCTCAAGGTTCATAGCATAATCAAATATCTTGCAATACTTTAAATTTAAGACCCATTCAACAATAAGGAAGTTATGTCTGAGCATGAAAACCTAGCCAAATATGTAGTTAAATCATAGATCTTGGAGGAGAACCCACAGCCATCATTTTACTTAACCAGCATAATCCCTAACCATATTCTAAATATTAGTCCTTAGGCTCACAGATGAGTGTAGTCCTCATGCCCCATCAAAGAAACTTCTTTTGAAAGAAGTGGAGAAATTTTCAGGAAAACACAACTAATCAACATGCATAGCTGTGGGCTCAGTCCAAATGAATACACCTACAAAAGACTCCAGCACTTTCAGCAGAGGGAACACTTCAGAAAAGTGAGAAGAGCTTAAAGAGCAGGGAGATTGCTATGAAATTGTGTCTACTAGTAATGTCAAAAACTACACTCATAAAGTCTCACCAGTATAACTACCTAGAAATGAGTTTCATGGAATAACACCAATAGAGATTCTAATGTAAACAGGGAAGCCCAGGAAACCTCCATCCTACACAAAGAACTAAAGACAACTACAGAATGATCAGATCAAGAGAATAGACTTCTCCAGAGAAGAGCACACCAGTTACTTATCCAATACTAACTGGTCAACCCTGAAAACAAACATACAAATAACACAATTCAGACCAAGAAATTTACATTTAGGAATATTTCTCTCTCTCTCTCTCTCTCTCTCTCTCTCTCTCTCTCTCTCTCTCTCTCTCTCTGTGTGTGTGTGTGTGTGTGTGTGTGTGTGTATGTACATGTAGCAACATTTAATGAAAAAAGAGGTCATGACTTTGAAAGAGAGCAAAAAAAAGTATATGAGATGGTTTTGATGGATAAAATGGAATGAAGAAATAACATAATTATAATTTCAAAAAGAAAAGAAAAATTAAAAATAACCAAAAATAAAAACTAAATTTTAAATTAAAAATAATAATATAAAATAAAATAAACTCATCACATTAGCAGTTCGATGCTGTCTCCGATAAACTTTTATGTGAAATATCTGTAAATAGTTGCAAATTCACAGCTTCTTTTCATAGCTCTGACATGTATAAAGTTTAGAAATAATTTCCATCCTTATAAGAAAACGGAAGCATACTAGAATCAGTGGCTCATTGGATCATCTCTGAAATGGCTCTCTTAAGTCTGGAGATATGAGCATATGAAGAGAACAAGGAAGGCCAATCCAACTGAAGGAGACATGTGTGGACCCAAGGCTGGACTCTTCTAAAGAAGCTGGACAAAATGGTCACTTGATGCATAGCACCAAACTTTAACAAAGAATAAAAGGACATGACAGATCCAAAACCTGAAAAGTAAATAAACCTATAGTCATATATCCAAAGTTTCTTGTTGAAACAATAAGTGATTTTTAAATAAATAAATTGAACTGAAGCCAAATGTCTGGGAGCACTTCACAGTTCATGATGCAGCCACAGGCACACAGCCAACACAGAGTGAGAAGTAGAAAAAGGCCCTCATCATTAAGAACAAGGGTTTGATTTATTTTTTGCTTTTTATAAAAAAACTGTGCATGGCTATTTTCATCTAGTGTACTTATTTGTTTAAAGAAAAATATAAAATTTGTGGATTTATAGCAAGGTATTTTTTCCTGCACTTGTGAGTAAAATACAAACATATCACTAGAAGGGGGGGTACAAAAATTACATCTGTGGAAGAAGAGACTGAGCTGAGTGTGGCACACCTATCTTGTCAGTGTGTTATAAGAGAGCCATGTATAAAAGAAACAAGACTAGGAAAACTGAGCCATCAAAACATTGAGGTAGACCATATCCTACATTTTTATCTATTCCAGTACAATTCTAAGTTTAAAAAAAAAACCTATAACAGTGTATTTGGATACAACAGTCTATAAAGAAGTAAAATGAACAATATAGATCTTGAGGAAGATGTGTGAAGAAGGAGACACACTACAGTACAAGACCTGCAGGTCAGATGATATTTCATCCTGTGAAATTATTGTAAACATAAATTAGAAACCCTAGCACATCAATTAAACTTTTGTGAAACATTGGATGTTGCTGGTATTCTGGGGAAGAGAGGAAAAAAATAGAAGCATTTAAAAATGTGTGTCTGAAAAGTCAGAAATTTTTTTTTAAAAAAGACCCAAAACAATTAAAGTAAAATTTCTGTAAGGACAGTAGACACAACTGAGGCATTCAATAATCACTTCATGTAAGGATTGTCTAAATTTTTCAAGTTAAAAACAGGCAGAGAGATGACCAAACTCAGATAGTCAAACAAAAATTCAACTGCTAATTATGAAAATTATCACTTTATATAAATTAATGTTATAGGATACCATTAGAGACAAAAAATGAAATCATCTCACTACTGCGAATCAAAGGGAAGCTGACATGGATGTTTACACAGTCATTAAAATGGAAAATTATGAGAAAAAACTACAGCATTTTCCCTTAGGTCATTTACTGAAGAACACCCTTGCTCTTCAAAATCAAATACCAAATATAGCTTAAAAAAAAAGCTTAAAAAAAAAAAAAACTAACAGACAGGTGAGCTGTGTTTCACAACTACAACCTCTTTCCAAAACAACAAATTCCCAGGTCTGGTACTGGGAGAATGCTATTGGCATGCTGGCATGAAATGCATCTACTCTTTTCTAGTTTTTGTAGAACATTCATGGAGGCAGACCATATCACGGAACAAAACACTTAACTTGATACCTTTAAGAGACACTAAAAGCATGCCTTCAGATCATATTAAAATCATAATAAAAAATCTCTATAACAAAAGGATGGATGAATTTGCCTCAGTGTTTGGTAAAGAATAATACCCTTTGTCCTCCATATCCATACACTACAAAGTAATGTAATGAGCAAATAAAAGAAACTTATGTGTGTATTTGATCTATAGTTGATGGCATACAGTTGTTAGATGGAAAATTATAGCATTGAAATGCATTGATTGAAAAAGGAATGACATAAAATAGTACCTAAATGTGCACCTGGGAAAATTACAGTAAAACAAGACATATAAGTTTAAAGCAATTTAAGAAACATGTTTATAAAAGTTAGAGCCAAAAGCAATAGAGCAGAAAACAGGAAAATCATAGAATAAAATGAACAACTGTTCTTTGAAACATAAACAAATTGATAATTGTCTGATGGATTTTACTGCTGTAATAAAACACCATGACCTTTGGGGCAAAGGGTTTCAACTTAGGGCAGGAATTCAAACACTGCAGGAACTAATACAGATGCTAACGAGGAGTACTTTTTACTGGCTTTCTCAGTTTGTTTTCCTATTGTACACCCCAGGATCAGCTGACCAAGGTTAGCACTACCCACAATGCTCATGGATCTTCCTCACCACTACATAAGAAATTGCACCACAGGTCTGTGCACAGGCTAATCTAATGGGAGCAGTTGTTTTTTCAATTGGAGTTCCTTCTCCAAAAGTGTCTAAAATACTAATCAGGATAATGATATTTTGGGCAGGTTACTCAAGGTCAAAACAAGAAAGAAATGTCTAATGTTAGATACAAAGACAGGCTTATTACTCCATTAGATCAAAGGAAAACCATGGAGTCTGAGTTGAGCATATACTCATAGATGTGATGATCTTGGTAAAAAGTCAGTTTTTGAAATATGTCATATAATAAAGCTAATAGAGAATACACATTTATTTTATGATATATATAAATTATGATAGGTATATGAGATATATAATAAATAGGAAACTGATGCATGACTTTCAAAAATATTAATATCTCTGGGAAATCTACCAAATGACTAATAAACAAAGTCAAATCTCAGCAATCTCCAGAAAATCAAAACAAAAGCATGATTCTTAACTTTTTCATTGAGGTCAGCACAATTCTAGCAACAAAAGCAGGTGGATAGAAAAGGAAACACAGGGGGTCAGTATCTCTCGTGACTATAGATGTTTACCTTTATACAAAATATCAACTATAACAAAAGAGCTATGTATCACAATTGTGAAATGAAAATCTTGTTTGACATTCAAAGGTAAGTAATAACATCCATTGCCCGATTAGACTTGACAATGAAAAGTCCAATGACATGGCAGAATACACATAGAGAGCAGTAACAACCTAACACTTGTTTGTGACAATAAAGATATTACATGCAAGAAACGGCAGTCCCTGGGTGAAGGAATTGAATTTTCTCCACTAGTATAGGAAACAAATGAATTATTTAATCTTGTTATTGCAATTTGGCAGTTTTATAGGTGTTAAGACAATAAGACAATACATTAATAATAAGATTAGAAGTTAGAAGAGTTTCTGCTTTCCACTGATATAATTTAGTAGCCAGTTTCAAGAAACTGACCCCTTCTTTTCTCTGCAAAATATTCTGGAACCAAACCCTTGCTTGCATAAGGCAAAGTCACAGGAGAAAACCCGTTCAGTACAGATGCGGTGATCCCAGCTATTAAAGGCTTGTTAAAGGTGGTGAGACACTCTATGGGGGCCTAAAAAGCTGGCATCATCCATTGTTCAGGACACCAGAAAGGGAAAGACCCAGTTTCAGAGGGAAATAACAGGGCGGATCAAGCAGCCTGTCACACTGCCCTAGAAATCAGACCTCTCTTGCCCCTGACTTCCCTGGATCTGGAGTATCATATGCTACCTGACCACTTTAATACCCATAAGATGACATAATCTAAACTAGAGATTTGTCCATGTCTCAATATTATGATGGATCATGAAGAAGAGCAGATTAAAAACTCATTGTGCCAGAAAAAAAAAATGAGACTACATGTACTTCCAAAGATCCACTGCTCTTCCCACATAGGCATCTGAAGAATGCAGAATTTAATTCGACATGCTACTATCAGAATTACAGATACCAATTCAAAGATAGCTGAAATTGTCAATAACTATAAAGCCTTCCAGCAAAAAAGAAAAATCAAAACCAAAAAGGAACACCAAAAAACAAACAACAAAATAAATAATAATAGGTTCAGAAGCATAAAGCCTACTGGGAGACAAACTTTGCAGAGGTAAAACAGGAAAACCTTAAATATAAATATTTATTGATGTTTATAGACACCTTTTCAGATTGGACTGAGACATTCTACACCAAATGTGAACCTACATCCACGACAAAAAAAAAAAAAAGGTCTTAGAGTACATACTGCCAAGGTATGGGCTTCCTCAGATGACAGGGTTAGACGATGGAACAGCTTTTGTGTCCCAGTTTAGTGAGAAACTAACCAATATTCTGAGGATCAATTGAAAACTTTATTGTATATATAGACTTCAGAGATCAGGACAGGTAGAGGAAATAAACAGAACCCTAAAAGAGACCTCAACTAAATTGACCTGAGAGACTCAGAAAGACCGAGTAACTCTCCTTTCCCCTCGCTCTCTCTACTGGGTATGAAGCCACACACCCCTTACCAGATGAGACTCATCCCTTTTAAAATCATGTTCAAGAGACCACCCCCATTGTTCTTAATGTACAGGCAGAGGTCACTGCTGAGTTCAAAGATAGCCAATTGCTAGACTATTTTAAAGGTATACAATGGGCTCATAAACATGTTTGGCCTAAATCTCATATTCTGTATGAAACAGGTCACCCTCCAGCCAGGGGTCTTAAAGCCTCATTAAAAGGTCCCTATATTATCATCTTGACCACATCCATCACCCTGAAGATCAATGGGATTACAGCATGGATCCACCATACACCCACATTTGCAGTTAAAGATGGCCTTGACCAACAGGAGAAAACTCAGCCTCTGATAGGGCCCCTACCCAGGCCCCACGAACAAGAGGACTAGACAATGACCACTCTGACCCTCTCTAAAATATGATGGTCCAGTCCTTCCAGGTCACCAATATATTCAGGTCTAAATTAATTAAGTCATAAAGATATATCCCTATTACTGTTTTCATGATATTAGACATAGCAGACACTGATATTGACCTCCCTGATGTTATAAAACAAAACATTATGATATACTGAGACAAACAATAGGTACAGATATAAAAAGTTACTACCAACCCCTCTATAACAGAGCCTAGGATGTTCAGGAAGTCTCTTAATTGGGCTTTCTAGTTACCAGAGAAAGGGGACAATGTGAGGTCAAATCTACTCCATCTTGGGACTCAACTCCATCTTAAAAGCGAAAAAAAAAAAAAAAAACAGCCAGAGAGCTTGACCTGCAGCTGAACCCAACAAGATGCACCCAAATACTAGGAAGGATGCCACGGTTTGCCCTTGGCCCACACCCCAGAGTTACTCCCAACTACTAGCAACAATCAAAGATTAGTCTGATTACCTAGCAACAAAGATTAGTCTGGTTGTTTCAGGTCTACTTTCAGTTTATTTTTATTCATGGTCCTGCTTCAGAGCACCCGCCTGTCAGCTTATGCTAGGCATGCCCTCACTTGCTCCCATTTTCCTATAAAACCCTATCCAATGAGGGTTTAGGGCTGCTTCAGTAAACCTTCCTCTAGGTCAACAATATATAATCCCAAATTCAAATTTATAATTAAAAGGGCCCTGAGATGATTACATCAGAAATGGCTCGTTGATGGTCTTTTGGGATGCATGAATGCTTCCTGGCACAACAGTAGTAGGTAGCATGCTAGAAGGTCGTAAATGCAAGCTGAGGAGTGGCGCCTTGACGAATGTTAGGTGAGCCTTTAAGAGATATACCTGAGTCCTGAGTCTTCTGATTTTCTGCTACTAATCAACCATATATTCAGCATGAGTCCAGAAACAATGGAGCCAAAAAGTATGGGTGAATTTTCTGATACTATGTACTACAATAAATATATCCTTTTTGGAGTTGTTTATGAAAGAAGTATATAGTTGTAATTTTGATAAGAACATACACACAACAGTAGAACAAACGTAAAATACTATGGTGAATGAATTGAAAATTGCAGCTCTGTCTTCCTGGGCTAGAAGTCCCAATACTGCTGAGATGCTAGTTCTCCTGAAACTCTCTTGCAGACTTAACAAAACACTCCTATTCACACGCCCAGTGAACTCTTTAATAAGTAGTTATAAACTGTCAGTAGTTTATATGAAAAGATCAAAGAGGTAGAATAGCAAAATTCTTAAGGGGACAGAGGGGGATGAGGAACAGAAGAAGGAGGAAAAGAAAGAGGAGGAGGAGGAGAGAGATTCATATTAAATAACAAAAAGTTCATATAAAGCTTTATTAGGAAGGCTGAGTATTTGCAAAAGAACAGACACAGATCAATGAGGCTGATTAAAACACAGAAACAGAATAAACAGTGAGTAACCTAACTCATGGTCAAGTAGCAAAGATTCATAAATAGTCTCTTAACAAGCACTGTCAATGATAAGTAATGTTCACATGATCAAGATGCAAACCACAAAACTCTGGACCTACAATGAGACAATACATATTAGCCAGAAACTCACCATAGGGCACAGACCTATATGAAAAGGGCAGTTAAAACACCTTTATAGGAAAATACAGGAGGAAATACAGTGAGTTTGGATTTGATGAAAAGAATACAGTTATACCTCCAGAAATTGAAATAGACCAATATAAAGTTGGGTTTTTCTATTAAAATTAAAAATTTGTCCTTAAAAAATGTCATTAGAAATTGAGACCAAGTTTGGCTTCGTAAAAATATCTTAATACCCTAAAATGATAGAAGACTGGTTATAAACCCTGAAAATGAGTCATTAAATACAAGAAGAACTAAGCAATCTGTATTAAAATGGGTCCAAGATCTGAAGGACATGTCACAGATGATGCTATATAGACAGTTAGCAAACATACATATTAACATTTACTCAGTGCAACTGTTATTCAATCAAGGCTGTCAAATTTAAACAAGGAGATACCACTGTACACTTTAGAGTCAACCCTTTCTAGGGTTGACTCTAAAGACCTAATGGTACCAATTCCTGGAAAAATTCAGAGAGAGAAAGTTTCATAGTTTCATTTAGTCTCAAAACAAACAAACAAATGTCCAGATTCTGGCATGGGCACAAAGGATGGCGCCACTTCTGAAGACAGTTTAGAAAATCTTTCCAAGCTAGAAAATAGCCTTTCTCCATGATCTATGTATTGTACTTCTTACCAGTTCAGTTTGAAAACTTATTTCCAAAGATAATGTTCTTTCTACCAAGTTATTTACTCTCTACAAAAGTAGAAGTGATAGAAATAACCTTCAGTTAGTGAGATGATTGACTAGCTTCATTACCAGCACTGTAAATGGAATTCAGCAACAAAGGGAATGGACTAACAAATTGTAAAGTTATTGGGTAAACAACATATTGATGAGTGAAAAGAAACTAGTCCGTTTAAAACTACAAATTACTCATGACTTATTAGATCTCATTCTGGACAAACAAAGATGAGGTTGTATTTTAAAAAAGCTCAATAATTCCATGAGAAGGGAGGAAGGCACATGGATGAGGCAGGAAGAAAAAGATTTACAAAATATTATTTAAATCATTAAAGCCACTCTGTATGCTCATGCAATTGTGAATACATGGTGTCATCTATGTGTCAGAGAACACAGAACATAAAATAAAGCAATACATAGCCAGGCATGCTGGCACAGCCTGGAACCCCAGAACCAGGAAGCTAGAAAGACAACAATAAGGAATTCATGAAAATTAATAAGGAACATTAGGAGTGAGGAAACCTCCTAGAGGAATCAGACTAAGAGAGTGTAACTCGGTTGCATATGCACCATACAACTAGTACACTGTTGGGATGGCCGAAAGGTGGTGCTGACTCTACAAACTGAGACAAGAATGTTGTCCCTGTGCAGAAGGACCAATGAGCTTAAGAAAGAAGTAAAATGACCATGTGACACAAGTAACATTGAAGTTATTAGTATTCATTCTAGTGAAGATTAACTTAAGTACGAAGAGTCACACAGGGAAGTAGCTGCAGGTCTCACCTTGGAACAGGCAAGGTACACAAAGGCATTCCAATACTTTTTCTATTGAAAAGACTTGGAAAAAACAGAACCCAGAAAGCACCAGAGACACTGAGCCTTCACACCCTTGGTTCTATCTTAATTTTGAAGAAGACATAACTAGGAATACTCAGAGAAAGGTCTAATTCTAAAGTACAGGAAATGCATAGATGGCATGAATGATTTTCTATGTGGTGCTAGGAAAAAATTACTTCAAAAGCATCAATATATATTCAAATGTCTGTATGATGAAGAATGGAAAGGAGAAGAGCTATCAGAGAAGAGCTTTGGATCACTAAACAAAGAAATTTTGTGATAAAATCCAAGGCATGAAATAGATTACCATGAGTACACTGACATTTAATAAAATGAGCAAATTAATAAATAGGAGAGAAAGAGTTTTCTTTTTATTATAAGTGGAGTTGCTAAGGGAACTGAACTCATAAGGACTAGAAATGTCAGCAGAGCTAACAAGCTTAGGGTGTCTGGCAGGTAGCAGATATGACTGAGAGGTACAATGGTCTGTCCCACAGGTAATCATATAGGCAAATGAGGATGTATATCTGTGACAATAGAATCCCCAAAGGGACCAAATGGTGGTAGAATGGTTGGCCAAATGAAGTTTGTGCAACTGTTTTACACCCTGCCCTACAAGTCTGTATTCTCTATACAGAAGCCCTGGAATTGAATCTTCATGTACACACATTTCAGAATGAATATTCTCTAAAATAGAAGTTAATGATAAAATATAAATCATAGGTAAAAAGCACAGGAACTCTGTAGCTTTGTATTTCTGTCCAAGGGGCCTGAAGAAGTCAGAAGAGGGGCACCCACTATGTTCACTCCACTAGCACACCTCACTGGGAGGACCAATCAGCCCCGTGGTAGCTTCCAAGTCCAAAGGTTCATGAATAGAAACAGGTACTCCAGCTGTGGTTCCCCCAGGGCTTCTGTGCTCCATCAGAGTATGAGGCCAAACTCCTCATTTCTGTACTTGCTTTCCTTTGACCACATTGGAAGTTGAGACCTAATCCACGGTGATTCAATAGCTGTGTCCACCTAAACTGATCTTTTCTTTATACTCAAAGGAAAAAGCTTCAAGATACCTTTTTTTTTTTTTTTTTTTTATTTTTATTTTAGATATTTTCTTTATTTACATGCGAATTTCTCCTTTCCCAGTTTCCCCTCCAAAAAACAAAAACACAAACAAAAACAAACCCCTGTTGCCTCCCCCCTCCCCATGCCTGCCACCCCGCCCTCTCCCACTTTCTGGCCCTGGCATTCCCCTACACTGGGGCATAGAACCTTCACAGGGCCAAGGTCCTCTCCTCCTATTGATGATCGATTTTGCAATCCTCTACCATACACATGCTGCTTGAACAATCAGACCCCTCTATGTGCAGTCCTTGGTTGGTGGTTGAGACCCTGGGAGCTCCGAGGGTACTAGTTAGTCCAAGATACCTTTTTAATCCAAACCTGATCATGATGGTGCTTCTTTTGTCCTTGTTTGCTTGTCCTTTGCTAATAACATGCTTATCAAAGGTAACTTAAGGAGGAAAGTCTTGTTTCAGCACAAAAGTATAGTCCATCACTTAAGGTAGCCAGGACAGGAGTCTGATGGAGGAATCTAAAGTCATGAGCTAAAGCAGAGACCATTGAGAAGTGATATTTACTCGTTTGCTTTTATGATATGCTTGGTTTACTTTCTTATATAATTCAAGAATACTTGTTGAGTGTGGTGCTGCCTCCCACATCAATAATGAATCAAGAAAATGTTCCACTGGCATGCCCAAGACAATCAGACAGAGACACTCCTCAATATCTAGTTTGTATGAAGTTGACAAAAATAAACCAGCACAACTGATCCTTAATCAATTTGATCTACCTTCACTTTTATACTGACTCGTCTTTGTGCCCTCTTTTATTTTTAAACCTAGAAGTCCAGTTTACACCTTCTAACCAGTGGTTCTCAACCTTCCTAATGCTGCAAAACCTTTAATACAGTTTCTCATGTTGTGGTGACCCCAATCATAAAATTATTTTTATTGCTACTTCACAACTGTAATTTTACTACTCTTATGAATGATAATGTAAATATGTGTTTTCCAATGATTTTAGGAAACCCCTCCAAGAAGGTCATCTGAACACAAAGGGGTCCTGATACACAGGTTGAAAACCATTGTTCTATACAGTCTTGATAGATTGTCTGTCCTCCCTTGGAGCATAGCCAACTTATCAAGGACCACTTTCTCAAAAACTAAGTCTCCTCCTGATGGCAATCATTTGGCAATATCTCCTTGAGTAAAGACTAGACACTGTATCTTCTTCTATTCTCTATGCTGGGATTTGATCTTCCTTGAGTTTGCACAGGTTGGGTGCATGCTGTCATAACCATTGTGAGTTAATATGCCCAGGGCAATTGTTGTGTCACAAAGGCATTCTTTACAGTCATCCATCAGCTGTAGGTCTAACATTCACCTGCCCCCTTTCTGCAACTATTCATGAACCTTGAGAGGAAAGAGTATGACAGACAAATCTTATTGAGAGTAGAGTATTCTACATTCTCTATTCTATATGCTTTGACCAATTGAGGACTGCTATAGTAATCATCATCAAATATATAAATGGACGCTTCTCTGATGAGAACAAGGGATGCATTAGTCTATGGATTTCAAAGTTTATTCTTGGGAAGATTATGTGAAGAAAATTTTAGTGCTGACAAGATTGGAATGTGAGCCCCTAAAAGTCATGTGTTAGAAAATCTCCCTCCCCAATTAAATAATGATGATATAAGAACTTGAAGCCTTTGAGAAAATAGGATGAAATGAGGCCAGATAAAGCTTCATAACCCAGAGCTTCAGCAAGCAGACAGGGAGAACAGGCTTGTTTCATCTTACTGCATACTACCCACTGCCCTACATGCAGCAAAAGTGAAAAAAGATAGCAAAGGGAGGAATTCAAGACATGTTTGGCTTCAGAACAACAAGGTTTTTCCACAGGACACCAATGCTTTCCAATTCCCAACCATGACAGTTTCACTTCTTTGTATATAAGTGACTCAATCTCAAGGACTCAACTATTAAAACAGAAAATAAGACCTTGTAAGATAGTCTGCATATTAACATAACCATCAAAAGTATAAAACAGACTGAAACAGCAGAATAACACAAAATTCAAAGCACAATAATAATGTAATAATAATATTCAAACTATAAACAAAAACTCTTTCAAAACAAGTTTTTTCTAACAGTACATGATATCATCAACATATAAAAATAAAGAGTTATTTTCCCTGTTTTAGAGCATTTATATAATTCCTTGTTGGCTATATCACTTTGAGATCTGTTGTGACTGGGTTTTTTTTTTTTTTTGGTAATTTTTATTGATTATAAGTTTCACATTATGTACCCTGATCCCACTTATTTCCCACTCTCTTCATATCCACCCTCTACCCTAATAAACTCCCACAAAAGAAAATAGAAAATAAAAAATGAAAAAAAATATTATTGTGGAAGCTAGGATGTCATAGTGTGTCATATACTATACCGTCTTTTCCAAACAACTTTCCCTGCAAATATTCATTACAATGAGTCATGGGTCTGGTTTGAGGCCTTTAGGTTCTGCTACACAATGAATTCTGTGCTGGCTCCAACACTTCTCTGGGAAATCCTGCTGTTGTCCTGAGCCATGGAAGTCCTGCATTTTTGATTCTTCAGGGCTGGCCCCTTTAATGTACTCTAGCAGTTCATAGATGGGGGTATGAGTTTGGGCAAGCCAGCTCAAAGCTCTAGATCTGGGCCTGGGTGGTAGCTGAGTTGGTCAGCCTGCCAGCTCTCCTGTACCCACAATACCAGAAGAAGCTCTCCACCGCTGTCCAGATGAAAGGTGGGCCATTTATCCTGTACCCATGTCACTTGGGTCGTCTGAAGCTGGTCCTAGGCAAGATTGTGTGAGAGCTGGTCCCAATGAGGTGGAAGCAGGAGAGATGTCCTATCCCTCATGTGGGCAGTATGGGAAAGCTGGCCCTATCCTTACCTGGGCCTGTTGTTAAGTACCACTTTGTAAGTGTAATGTGACAAATGTATTCACTATGAGTGGAATTGACACAAGAAGATTATGAGCCTACTTTTCCTTTCAAGAACATAATCCCTTTGACCTGAAATCTCTACCATTTCCCAACTCCAAGTCTCAGTTCCTACGGGCCAAGTATTTATAGCACAGGGATATTTGAGGGACAATTAATAATGCATACCATATGTGCTACATATTCATACCAAACAGAGATACATAATCAAGTAGGCTTTAAGAAGTGACTTTTTATATAGACCAACAATTTTTTTAAACTGATGACCATAATAAAAAAATAACTATATCAATAAATAGCAAACCTTTAACTATAGTGCACTCTCACAATGCTTAATCTTCAAGAAAATATCTTTGAAATATCTTGCTCATAATCTTCTCCCTTCCCTCCCCCTCTTTCTCTCTCTCTTATTTCTCCCTCTTCCCCTCCCTGTTTCCTTGCTCACTCTCCAGTGTTTGCACACTTCCTCATACTTCCCCCCCCATTTCTCCCTCTTCCCCTCCCTGTCTCCTGGCTCACTCTCCAGTGCTTGCACACTTCCTCATACTTCTCCCCCCATTTCTCCTCTTCCCCTCCCTGTTTCCTGGCTCACTCTCCAGTGCTTGCACACTTCCTCATACTCCCCCCCCATTTCTCCCTCTTTCCCTCCCTGTCTCCTGGCTCACTCTCCAGTGCTTGTACTTGCACACTTCCTCATATTTCAGATGTTTTCTCTTCTTTCTTGCCACTTCTGGTACCAGGATCTTTTTTTATTTGTTTATTTTTTATTTTTTTAGTATAGAATAGAGTTTATTTAGGGCATGGGGAGGGGAGTTAAGAGGGTAGCAGAGGCAGAGAAAGGCAGAGAGAAGGAGAGAGTAGAGAAGTAGGGGTCAGCCATGACCACGTGGAGGGAGGGAGAAGGGAATGGGGAGAGAGGGGGAGCAAGGGCATAAGAGGCAAGGTGGAGAAGCAGGAGTAAGAGCTGGTACCAGACCTTTACTCCAGGCTCTTTTGTATGTTCTCTTTTATTTATACAAAGTCAAACTTTCAAAGGATGATTAAATATCTTTTCCTACAGATAACTTATCACTGGTATGGGATAGATTTTTCAGCCTGCCTTGTTTGCAGCACAAAAAGAGGTAAGACTATTTCAAATGCCATCTTTCAATATGTTCTAAATCTAAAAATTATGATGAATAATTGTAGGATGCCGTCCAGCAGCTTCCTACTAGCGTGGGTTTCCACGAACCGGGAATGTGGAAGACCTGCAGTATGGGGAAAGCAGAGAAAAGGATGCACACACCAAGAGACGTTTCTCATCAAGGTGCACTTTACTTAAGGACGGGAGAGGATTTATACTCAAAGGCATCACAGGTAAGCAATTGGCATTTAGGTGATAATAAGACATCAAAGCTCAGTATGGATACAAAGGAATCCAGGAAGGGGAAGAAAGATCAAAGAATCACGGCTTCGAAAGAAACAGGTATCTGGTTCTTGAGTCAATTTGCATGGGCTCCAACCCCCCAGCGCGCAGAGACTAGCTGTCAACTTGTAGTTTCGGTTTGAGAATCTCCGAGAGCACAGCAGGGCTTCCCACAAATAATTAGTTACCAGAGCACTTCAGTCATCAAAGATCATATCCTTAGACCTTGATAAGAATCCATGCCCTTGTCAGTTAGGAGACTGTAATTTCCAAAATTAACCTGTAAGTCCTATATAGCCAGGAACCAGGTAACTTCAAGAACACTAGGCATTGTAGTTCTTGAAAAACAACAAAGTCTCATGGGAAAGTAAATTGGTCTATAAGGGTAAGCTTCTGAAACATGTGGATAAAGGCCATTCCAGCTGGGAAATTACAGGGAATGTTCCATCTCTAGGTCAGTATTTAATATTTAATAAATGCTTGCTTTAAATTTGGCCCAAAATGCTAGAGTGGTTTTTTGTTTTTGTTTTTGCTTTTTTGTTTTTGTTTTTCTGGTTAATGCAGGATTAACAGCTGTTACATACTAAGCTTGATTTGCCATTAAAAGACTATCAAAGTCTGACTACTGTGTCATCCAATGACACTTGGTCCAAAGCTCTTATGGATAGAAACTTTATACCCAGTTGAATTTCTACAGTCAGCTCAACTTAAACATTCGCATGCTCAGTGTTGAATCTAAGCAGGAAAATTCACACTCACTCCATGTGACAGGTCTCATCTGAGAGGTTCATTAAAAGGGAAGGAAGAAGGGAGAGAGGCTGCCTTTGAGTAGAGGAAGGAAAGAAGGGGGGAAGAGAAGTGTGACCTTTTATGGAGATGTGGCACATGCACAGAAAGACATGCAATGAAAAGTAACAATGGGAATGTGTCCTCTGGGCAGCGAGCTATGACTGTCCTGTTGGGCTGGGTCCCTTGTGCTGGCCATGGAGGTGCCTGATTGTTAACCTTAGATGAATTAAGTTCTACATGTAAACTATTGATATTAAAACATCATTTTCTTTAAAATGGATGCTTTGATAAAACGCATTTGTAGGCTAATCCTTAGAACATGCTGAATGAAATGGATTCCATAAAGAAACCAAAATAGCTGCTAAAAAGAAAAAAGTTTTTTCTAAACTTCTGAGACTTTATCTTGGGAAAATGGGGTAGGGGTTGGGTAGAATTGGCATTTGGGGCTGGGTAGAAGTGGGTGGAATTTCAAGGGTTTTAACGGAAAAGGTACCTAAGAGGAGGGAATCCTACAAACTGGGTTAGAAGACTTTAATGTATATAACAGGTACTTGTGAATATCTATAGGGCTTGAAGCTAGCATAGACCTTGATATGCTAATAGGTACCACAGGTATATGCTAATGGAAGTTCCAGAAATCCTTTTTTTTTTTTTTTTTTTGCCAGAGATAAGAATGTTTTCTTTTAGCAGTTGGCAACTATTTTCTCAAGACCCTGAGAGGATGCTAACTTTTGTCTAAATGCCTCATTTGAGGGCTATAGCAGTGGGAGGAGCAAACCATGGATTTTACCAGTAAAATTACAAAGAAGCAAAAGAGCATATATATTTCTTATGATGTTCGTGAGGTAAGTGTTTGGGCTTCTTCTACTCTAGGTCATTAGAGTCTCTTAACATCAACTTTTAAATAAAGAACAAAATTACTAGTAATATTACAAAAAAATCAATGGGAAAATTCCAATACTGCAGCTCCTTTCTTTAAACCTCTGGCTAGACCCCTGTCTGGCTAGCTCCATCCCACTCGGCTTCTCTCCAATTCCTTACCTCCATGCCCCTCTCTCAGTAAAGCTTAAACAATGCAAACAGTATGGGAGACATTTGGAAATCTCCCTTCTGTCACAACCTCCTAATGCACTGAGAACGGCTAGACAATGAACAGTAACTGGTTTCTGGAGCCTCATGTGTGAAGGCTGTCCATCACAACTGTGTATATAGTGAAGTGAAAATACAGCATAAGACAGCAAAGTTTCCTTGGCTAACAGAAATTACCCTCTCATCAAAAGGAGATGGTACAGATTTGTTTGGCAGTTTGGATCGAGTTGTGCCAAATACTTAATGTTTTAGAATTAATATCATTGTTCTGCTTTTACTCATAATGTTGCTTCTAGAGATCCAGTATGAAAATAAAAATTCTTTAGATAAAAATCTTAGTTGTCTAACCATGGCTATCCATACAGGATAAAAATCTAAGTTGTCTAACCATGGCTGTCTATACAGAATTAGGGCAGAGGGTTTTTGTTTTTGTTTTTGTTTTTTTTAATCCTTGTAAAAAAAAAATATAGCCTCATACAACAAATGTAAACAAATGAACCCTTAACACACTATCTTTGGCAAAGAGAAAAAGGTTAATCTATTAGCTTCATTTTTAATGACCATTTTGAAGTTAAGCAAGAAAGATATTGATAGGAAAAATTGAAACAGTTACATGCAAAGGGAAGAAAATCATAGTGAAAGAAAACTGAAGTTCTTCTGCAAAAATCATGGCCAGTCAGATGTTTCACTAGACAGGCTATGGGGATTTGCATCATTTCTCCCAGCCCAGTTTATCCTTGTTATCTTGCCAGGCCACCTCTTCCCTCCATATGTTCAAGCTGTTTTCCTTCCTGTACAGATAAAAGTGACAGGTAACTTTCCTGTTTCTTAAGTCAGATGGACTGTGTGCCCCAAATGACCAAGCATGCCACCCCCGTGCTGGGCAGAGTACCTTGCTGTTTGTCAACGGGAGATGGTGAAGTGGTTTGTAAGGCTTCTACAAGAGTGTGCAAGATGCTTTATTGAAACAATTTACTTCTGAAAGCCACTAGTAATTTTTATTTATTTTTAATTTAAAAAAAAAAACTCTCTGTCATTTTTCTCTCTTGGTTTCCAGTGAAAAGAGTCATTAATAATAGAACAAGTCAAAAACATGATTACTTCTTGTTTTTTCCCAGGAGAAAAAATTTAAAATAATGGCTACCATGCATTTGGAACTGTTTTCCAGAAGTCACATTTTAACTGAGGTCACTACTATCTTACTATTTAATAAAACAACTCTGAGTTGTGAGCAGATAATATGCTACATGTGTCTCACTTGTCTTCACTGTGACTGAACTCCTTCATCATGGAGGTAAGTAGAAAATATGATTGATCTGCATTTTGTACTAGATATGAGAATTTTCTTAATAAAATTTAAAACGTTCAGAAGGAATTAGAAGTAGAAGGCTGGTCCTCCTCTCTAAAGGCTCGGTTATAAAACAATTAGACTGTACACTTTTGCATACAGTGAATTAATTATACAGCATTTGTTTTTGAACCACAACTGTTGAAATAGAATAGATGTTCTGTAGTGTTTATTAAATATATCAATAAACGAATGGGAGCAACAATAAATCTGTTAAGAAAAATTAAATTTAAAAATATAAAATAAGAAAAACCTAATGTAAGCAAATGTTTTTTCTTGTTCACAAAACTAACCTTCCTTCAGTCATTCCCTGCAGGAGAATTAACCAAACAGAGTTTAACTTAGATATGCATCAAGAATGGAAAGAACGTTTGAAATGAAAATAAAGAAAATACCCAATTAAAAAAAGAAAAAATTGCATCATTTTGATTTAAATAAATCACCTGTCTCTTCTACGATTTATGCCAGAGATGATTTTTTTCTTTTTACTTTTTTTACCTTTTGTTTTTTTATTTTGTCATATTCTTTAAAATTTATAAAATATTATAACAATAAAAATGAGTATTATAAAAGTTGTTTGTATTTTCTTTATTTACATTTCAAACATTATCCCCTTTCCTGGTTTGAAGGGGGGTCTCTGGGAGGAGTTGGGGGACAAAAGGGAAAGAAGAATGTGATGTAATTCTATTTACTTAAAATATGTTTTTAAATGTCAACAAGTTCACAAGTTCAGATAAACTGAAATTATGTACCTTTTCTCATCATAATGCAATAAATCTTTAAAAAAAGAAATTATACTGAAAGAACAATACAAAAAAAATCATACCAAAGAAAAGATGGTGTTTGTTATTTTGGAGATAATACAGGGGTCACAATAAACAATAAAAGCGAGAGGAAAGATTCTATCATCACAGATCTAGTTATAAAGTTGAATACAGACTTGAGATCCAGGATTGTATCAGGTATGAGTGGCACTGTATGATACTCCAGTGTATTTGCAAACTATAATGCTAATTAAAAATATTTGATAAAAAAATCTTTTATTAAGCCAAAAAAAAAAAAAAAGAATGAAAAGAACCTTAATCCTTAGAACTTCTCTGGAAATCCAATTTAAGTCCTATCTCTATTTCATAAATTTTTATATTAGTGTTAAAATAGTCAATTTTCACACTGACATCTCTTTTCTTCTGGAATATGATAAATGCACTCTGAGGTGCCCATGCACAAGTGGAATTGTCACAGAGATACTAAGTCTCACTCTGTTCCTCTCCACTTTGAGTCTGAATACTGCTAGCTTCTCTTCTGCACAGGCTATCAACCTCTTACCCACACAAGAAGATTAGAAACAATTGTCAATAATAGATCACATCAATGTAAAATTTGCTTCTGATACAAAGTCTTCATATAAGTTTTTCAAGTGGTTCTCCCAGAGGAGCTCCTGCGTCAGTAGCACCTTCAGGCCTAACAGGACTTCACATTCTGCAGCTCCATCCTCTCTACTAACACTGGAACTTGGGGTTTGGGACTCTAACACACTAAGGCCAATAAGCCCTCGAGGTGCTTCTTTGGAATATCTGAACTTAAGATCCACTGCTCTAGACAACTCCTCAACCATGATAAAGACATAGGTTAAGTTAAACAGGAATATGCTATCTAAGGATTTTGTCCTGATAGAATCTTTTTTGACTTAATATTATTTTCTTACCACACATTTCAAGTTTATAGTGGTCTGAGTATTGCCTAAACATCTCCTTCAAAGTAAAGGACAATAAATGCATCTGCAAATGTACCTCATTTACTGGTTTCCTTGGATTCTGGAGGAAGAATATACCTCATTTGAGTGTGCTACTCTGGATTATTTTATGAGTGACCCTAAAGTTATCAATTGTATATGATTCACAGAACATATCAGGGCTGCTGTGCAAACTACTCATGAACCACATAACTTAGCAGAAATAATGTTGCTTGAAGTGTGGATGTCAGATAAAGAAGTTCTCAGAAGTTCCAGATAGCCCCACAAGTGACTCACAGCTAAGAACCTTAAGACTTTGAAGCAAAGTCCTTCTGTTTCCACGTGGAGGGCCTTACATGTAGCTTAGGTGAGGTATCTTAGTTACTGTTCTATTGTTAAGAGATGCCATGACCAATGCAACTTAAAAAAAGAAACACTTAGTTGGGAGCTTATTTACAGTTTGAGATAGTTAGTCCATGTTCATTGTAGCAGGAAGCACGGCATCGGGTAAGAAGGCATGGCAATAATTGAGCAATAGCTGAGCTCTCACGTTGATTCACCAGGAGGAAGAGAGCCTGGGCCTGCTGTAGGACTTTGAAACCTCAGAGCCCAACCCCAGTGACACACGAGCAAAGCCATATTTCCTACTCCTTCTCAAACAGTTCTACTAACTGGAGACCAAGCGAACATATGAGCCTATAGGGATTATTCTCATTAAGACCATGACATAAAAGAAGTACATGGATTGTTGAGAGAGGAGGAGGCAACCTTTGTAGCCAGTCAGATCAAATGAATCAATCTTGGTCATCAATAGTGACAGATGATGCAGCCAGATCACTTTCCCATACAGTAACTTTATTTTTTTTTCTTTATTTATATGCGAATTTCTCCATTCCCAGTTTCCCCTCCAAAAAACAAAAAAACAAACAAAAACAAACCCCTGTTGCCTCCCCCCTCTCCATGCCTGCCACCCCGCCCTCTCCCATTTTCTGGCCCTGGCATTCCCCTACACTGAGACACAGAACCTTGACAGGGCCGAGGTCCTCTCCTCCTATTGATGATCGATTTTGCAATCCTCTACCATA
>NW_022196896.1:38182614-38231713 GCF_008632895.1 Mastomys coucha
GGATCTGGAGAATATCATCCTGAGTGAGGTAACCCAATCACAAAAGAACAAATACGGTATGCACTCTCAGTAACTTTATTTTTAAAGTTGTTACACCAGTATACATTGTGGGGCAAAAATGGGGTCCCGCGTCTGCTCGGGGTTAGGACCACTGGACAAGGCTGGATGCAGGAGGTTTTGACTGTGCACACGCCCCACAGAACCACAGGGCAGAAGGCAGCTGTGGTTAGCTGCAGGACCCTGCTTGGGGGTGGGAAAGGCGCAGTCTGAGGTCCCTAAGGACCTTCTGGAGTCGGGTTCAGACTCTTGGGCACCACAGAAGCCACTACTGGGCATCACAGAAGCCCCAGTTTCAGGGTTCCTGAGCAGCACAGGGGCCAGAGATGTCGGGTTCTCATTCTTGGACACTCCAGACACTGCTGTATGTCACAGAAGAGCTGAGAATTGGTGGATGCCCTCGGGCGGACTCTGGCGGGCGAAGAGCTCTGGCAGGTTACAGGGGGAACAAGAGTCCTTATCTTGCTCAGGGGCTAGCTTGGTTGGCAGACTGCTTGGTTTGGCTGGCAGTCTGGAGTGCAGGGAGGCCTCTTGGTAGGAGGTTAAACTTGTGACTCCTTAGGGGAAGACCTGCTCCATTGTTCCAGCGACCCAATGAGCAGAGATAGTCCATGGTTTTAAGGCGTTTATTGTTGAAAGGCAGAGAGAGGAAGAAAGTAGAGAAACAGAGGCTGGCCAGAAGGAGAGGCCAGCCATAGCCAAGTGGAGGGAGGGGGAAGGGGATAGGGAAAGAGGGGGAGCAGGAGAGTAAGAGAATAAGAGGTAAGAGAGCAAGGAGGGGGACAAGCAGCTCCTTTTATAGTGGGCTGGGTCATCCTGGCTGTTGCCAGTTAACTGTGGGGGGTGGAGTTCAGAGGAATACCAGGAGCTTGGAGCCTTGCCTATGTGACTGATGACTATAGTTGAGATAGGAGCCAGGGGCCCAGGAGGTATGGACGAATACCTACCATCCCTTAGGGTCACAGGGTTTCCAGGCCTGTGCTCTACCTGAGACCAAACTGTCTGTGCACAGCTCACAGCCTCACAATACATGACTTAAACAACATGAATCGCATTGGATGAGCCAACACAAGGAGAGTAAAAGATTAGACGTGTAGTTTTTCATAAACTGTCCTTGTGAGAATGGCTGCTGTACAGCGTATGAATAAAGGCCTGAACAGAATTAAGAGTAAGTAAATCATGAAATCTTAGAAAAATGAGCTGGGCGGTGGTGGCGCACGCCTTTAATCCCAGCACTTGGGAGGCAGAGGCAGGCGGATTTCTGAGTTCGAGGCCAGCCTGGTCTATAGAGTGAGTTCCAGGACAGCCAAAAAAAAAAAAAAAGAAAGAAAGAAAAGAAAAATGGAACAATTAAGAGCACTCTGAGGAGTTTGGTATTATAGAAGACAGAAAATTTAGACTTAAAACTAAAGACAAGAAAAAAAAACACTAAAGACAAGTAGAGTTACAGTGACCTGAATTATTATATTAAAGACATAATTATGCTTATGTTGTGCTGAGACTAGAGTAGTGCAGAGAACACATTGGTGGTACTCGAAAATCTCAGGTGCAGATTCAGACATACTATCCTCATGTCAGTGAAGAAATGTGAAATGAAAAACTGTGGTTTGCTGAAATGAAACTCTGTATTCTGCCCACTTGCAGAAGTTTATAGCATACATGTAGTCAGCGGGGCAGATTCCCTGACTGACACTTGAGATGTTCTTGTTATTGTTTTAATTTTAGTAGACAAATAATATTGTAATTATCAGATAAAAAAATGGAAGGACATTTGAAAACGTTTTGGTGAGTGGACAATTAATAACTAGGTGCATGGGGGTCATGAGCTCAACATGACCTTATACGATTTCCTTTTAGTACCACACAGCTAAGCACATAAGCAGACAGAAACATCATCTCTACAAGCTAAACTGGTTTTCTGGGCAGACTGCATTAGTCAGGGGAATGCAAGAGGATGATGTGTTGCAACTGTTGACTATTGTGGTATCTCATTAGAAATAAGCTCTATAAGAATGGCCTGGAGGCAGGAAGGCTTATGGACCCTGACAAAGGCATGATGGAGCAGACATCTTAAAATAAAAAAAAGAAGAAACAAATCCTCCAGTGTAGTGTGACTACACCGCAGAGTTATGAGGGTGGGTTACACAGTTGAAATACCAAGAATCTAGAGACAATTGTCACAGGTTACAATTAGAATATGATTATATAGATGAGAGCATAGAGGATGAAGTGACAGAGAACTATGAACTAGGGTGCTTCAATATGGCTGTTAAAACTTGAGTATTTCAGCAATGCACATGCACAACACACCCCGAATTAAGGGCTAAAATCTCTAGCAAATCAATGAAAGGTACTAGGTGTTCAGTAGACGACGTCATTCTCTGCAGATAAGCAGTAAAGTCTGAAGAAATACATGATTCATGGACACATAGAATAAGGCATGAGATAGAGAAGAAAAAATATATACTGAAGAGTAAGGGCATGCTCGTTTATTTCCTCACTAATATTTAAATGCAAAACTTAGCCACTCTTCTCTATTCCTAGTGTTCTTTTTCTTTTTGGGTTAATATATAGCTGATGCTTTGTTTGTTGTTTTGTTTGGGTATTTTTATTAAAATTATTTACAGCATTTTTGCTTAAAGGATTTTATTCAAAGACACTGATTTCTGATTTCTATCTTCCACATTTTTGATGTTTTTAATCAATATTTTTGATTTTCTTATTTCTTTTGCTATGTGTTTTCCTTATTTGTTTTTTCTTTTTTCTTTATGTTGTTGATTTGTTTCTCTAGCCTCTTTGACACAAAGGATTCTCTTGTGTCATTTTATTTTCACGGCAAACATTTCAGCAGTTTGAACAAAGAGCCTTCTACAGACTGGGCTGAATTTGAAGAAACACTGCAGCCAGGTATGACTTGAACTTCTGAAGTTCCTGACTATTTTCTAAAAGCTGGAATTAGAGTCATGCACAGTCATGAAACCTATGTTCTTTTAGGCCCTGGGCTTTGAGCACGCTAAGGAAGCACTTGAACAGATAAAATACAGCCCTGAATTTTTGGAAATATTCACTTGAGATTTTGCCATAGTATTTTTAAGTTTAAAAGTTACAGAGTTTTGATCTTTTGGAAGATTCATACTACCTTGCTTTTTCGTGATTCATGTGATTCTTTTATGGGATCTGTGAGTCATTTTGTAATAGTTCTTCCAATTTTCAGGGTACTGTGCATCCTAATCCAAAAGCTTTCTCTTGAAGGATGAATACCCACCACTTAATGGGGAGAAAGAAAACCTCTCCACAACTTCATCTAATAGGGCATCATGATCCACTTCTCTTCTTAAGTCTAACAGTTCCTTCATTTTCAAAACCCTACTTCTTTCTTTGCTGATCTTCATAATTGCATTGCTTCAATTTTAATATGAATGGTTTTTCTCTAGGAAGATTTTCTAAGAGTAAACCTATTGTTACCATTCTGGCAAGACTTTTCATCAGAGATCTGAAACCTACCTCAAACAAAGCAGATGTGGACAGCAAAAGCCAGAGAATGAAGTTTCCCAAGTCACTACTAAATAAACAGAATTCATAAACCATCAGGATTCTAAAGAGTTAAAAATAATCCCTGAAGCTATAATTTGAGTTTTCTTGATTATTGGTTTTTTAAAAATCTTATTTGGCTTCTTTTTTTTCTTTTCTTTTTATTTTTACAATTCCTTATACATTTTCTTGTCACATTTCATAATCCCATCCTCTGTTATCTCATGTTCACTAAGTCCACCTGCCTCCTGAAAATTCTTCCTCTCACTATTGTGTTACTTTCCTTTCAGATTCTGTGATAAACATCATGACCAAATGTACCTTAGAGGAAGAAATGGTTTATTTCAACTTATACTCCCAGGTTACAGTTCATCACTAAGAAAAATCAAGGACAGGAACTCAAGCAGAAACTGAAGCATAAACAATAAAACACATTCATTCTCCCATGTTCAGAGAGTTTTCTCATAAGGCTCAAACCCAGCTGCCTGGTGATGGTATTACCCACAATATGAGGAGCTTCTCCACAACAATCTTCAACCAAGACAATCTCTCCCATACATGGCCCCAAGTCAATCGGACTGAAACAATTCTCCACTGAACAATTCTTTGTTCTACGACACACTGAGTTTTCCCAGTGCTGTCCTATATAATGTGTGGGTATTGAGTCATCCTCTGCAGCACTGGTAATTCACCAATGGCAAGACCACTGAAGGCAGTGATTACCCTCTCCAGCACCTATCAACTTTCAATATCTCTCCAGAGAGAAGCTGAACCAATTAGCCCGCCCCTAATTTAAACTTGAATGTTAATAAGTGTAGTACTATGCAGGCTCTAAGAATTATGGATGTATCAGTCGCGTCCAACTGAGAATACAGGATTTCACAGCTATATTTGCCATCATGTGGCTCTCGTGTTCTTTATGAGACCCCATTTTCTAATATGCTTCCTAAGCCTTGAAGGTATGCTATGGATGCTCAGTTGAAGGTTCTGCACTCAGCAGTCACTGAATTTCAGCAACTTGACTAACCATGAACTTCCCCATTAGCTACCATTTACTAAAATAAGAAATTTCTTTGAAGAATTCTATAGGCAGAATTATTCTATGAACATAAGCATACATATTTAATGAGTGCATTGACAAAATGTCCACTAAGCAATAGGTTTACCCCCACAATGGGCTTTCTTTCTTTCAATACTAGTCATGAACTTATTTCTGAGAAGTAGGCCTTAATCCCAAACACAGCAGATATTTTCCCGTACAACAGTCATACCACTATTACGCAGGTCCACAGAGGGGTAAGAACAGTGATTACTTTTCTTTCTTTTTTTGGGGGGTGGGGGGTGATTTTTTCTTTTTATTGTTAATTGTTCCATTCACTTACATCTCAGATGATATCCCACTTCCTAGTTACCCCTTCCCATGATATCCTACTTTCCAGATACTCCTCCACTACCCCCATTCCACATCTGCCCTCCCCTCCTTTTTTCATGTTTGGGGGGGCTCCCCCACCCACCCACAATCTCCTGCCCCGCCTTTCCAACATCCCCCTACTCTGAGGCATCAAACCTACCCAGGATCAAAGGTCTCCCCTCCCATTGCTGTCAGGCAAGGTCATCCTCTACTACATATGTATCTGGAGCCAAAGTTCCCTTTAGATACACTCGTTGGTTGGTGGTCTGGACTCTGGGAGAACTGGGTGGTCAGGCCAGCCTGTGTTGTTCTTCCAATGGGGTTGCAGTCCCCCTCCATTCCTCCAGTCCTTTTGCCAGCTCCCCCAACAGGTTCCCTGAGTCCAGTCTGATGGTTGGCTCCAAGCATCTGCCTCTGCTTTGGTCAGTTGGTGGCCAGACCTCCCAAGGAACTGCCACACTAGGTTCCTGTCAAAAAGTATCTCTTGACCATGGCAACAGTTGGATTTGGTGTCTGCAGACATGATGTATCCCCAAGTGGGGTCATTCCCCCAATTGGCCCTTCCTTCTGTCTCTCTTCCATTTTTTTTGTCCTTGTTCTTCCTTTGGACAGGAGCATTTCTGGGTTAAAAAACCTTTGAGATGGGTGGGTGGCTCCATCCCTCGACAAGGGACCATGCCTATCTACTGGAGGCAGTCTCTACAGGTTCTATCTCCCTCTTTTCTATGAATTACAATTTCATGAAATTCACAGACAAATTGATGGAACTAGAAAATATCATCCTGAGTCAGGTAACCCAGACACAAAAGGTACTCACTAATAAGTAGATACTAACCCCAAAGCTCACAATGCCGATGATACAACCTACAGACCATATGGAGCATAGAAGGAAGAAAGATCAGGGGGTAGATGATTCAGTTCTGCATTGAGGGGGGAATAGGAGATGGAAGGAGATAGGTACAAGGGAGGGGGAAAGGAGGATAAAATAAGGGTAACAGTATCAGAATCTGGAGGAGACATGAGAAAGGTACAGAGGGAGGGTCAGGAAATTGAATAAAAATAGGTCGCACAGGGTATGAGGAACTGGGGACAGCCACTGGAGGGTTCAAGACACCAAAGAGATGTGAGGCTCCCAGGACCCAACGGGAATGACTTTATCCATAATGCACAGTGATGACTTTTCTCTCCTGGTTTCTTGCATAGCAACTTCCAAGGCAATGAAAGCTAGCCAGCAGGGAGAGACATTTTAGCATGATTCCATTATGTCTAATATATAAAGTAAATTGTGTCTTTTGCAACAGGATCTTGGCTTCTAATTCTGGAACATGAAAACAATGGAATATTGCTTATGGCACCAGGAAACTTTGTTGTCAACAATTAACAGAGAAGTCAATGGCTTCTCAGATTGGTATTATCTATCTCTGAAGAACAAGCAGAAATTGAAATTTTACTATCTTGAAAACTTAACTGGACCAAATTTCTTAGCTCTCCATGTCATAGATCCTAGCAGACAAGCTAATATTATTAGTCTACTAATCTGACATAGAATTAGGGGGCTGCCCTAAGTTCTAAATATTATATCTATCAATCACTGCATCTCTCAACCCACATCAGAGATGGTCCTTTTTGCAGTAGATAGAAATTAATAGAGAGGCTGAAAACTGGTCTACATGCACAGAATTAGAGACTGGGTTCAAAATACAAAATTTATGGCACATCCCCTACCTCATAGGATCACTGAGGAGGAGGAAAAAAGAAAGATAGTAAGAGCCAGAGGTAGTGGACATCTATAGCTAATCAATATTTTTCTGACATAACAGGACCATTGCACACATAAACACAGTAGTTCTGACTATAGCACAATATCTGCACCAGATCAGGCCAGCCAAAATCCCAGCCTAGTAGTCCAACCCCTATCTCTGAAGATACTGGTAATTGATGGCTGCTGAGGGGAGCTGAGTCAGTTTTCTTCAATGAGGCAGCCCTTAAAAGATGTGGCCTTAGCCGGGCTGTGGTGATGCATGCCTTTAATCCCAGCACTTGGGAGGCAGAGGCCTTGGATTTCTGAGTTTGAGGCCAGCCTAGTCTACAGAGTGAGTTCCATGACAGCCAAGGGCTACACAGGGAAACCCTGTCTCAAAAATAAAAATAAAAAATAAAAAAGATGTGGCCTATCCATACCTTAGTGTGTCCACACATGCATGCACATACAAGAAAATAGCATATGAAATTTGCAGGTAATATTGTGATGAAAGTTGGAGGGGACATACTGGGGTGGCCTTGATCAAAAGTCATTATTGACATGTCTAAAATTCACAGACAATAAAAAAATAATAAAATTAAAATAAAGGTCCATGAAATGGACAAGAAACCATGAAGACATGTGAGTGTTTTTTAAGCTTCCTTTCTGCATCACATTAAGGAGGATAACTACATAGAATTGCCTCCTACTGTGTTGCTTCATCCATACTTGATATGAGGGTTTGTGTCTAGTTTTATTGTAAATTGCTATGCCATATTCAGTTGATACCCCTAGGATGCCTTCTTTTGTTCTGAAGGGAGATAGAGGAAGAGGAGATCTGTGGGAGAGGGGAGGGATATAGGAGGAACTGGCAAGAATGGAGGAAGAGGAAAGTGCAGCCAGGTTATAATGCATGGGAGAATGAAAAAAAGCAAACCAGTAAAACAATGACAAGGTGTATATGAGGAAGTTTCTAAAGATTACTGTTGAGTCTGCAGTTTCCCTCCCTCCATTACACAGATGGGACAGAGGCAATTAATGCCCTACAAAAAGCAAAACAGGCATTCACTAGAATACAAGATTTCAAAATACAGTGATCCTCTCATGTAGCTGGACTTTCTCTTGCTTTAACCTCAGCATAGAACCTATGAACTCAAAAGTCCTAAACTTCTGTTTGGAGAATCAGCTGCTCCGAGCAAACAAAACTTCTATAATTTCAACCAACTTAGAGTTAGTGTGCTGACTACCACTGTGTGTTATCCTCATAGAGTGGTGGAATCTGTACTACACACTGGCCTTGGTATCCATAATAAATGATAGGAAATATGGTAAGAAGGCTTAGCTGCAGTGAGGCTGTATGATGACAGCAATATCATGTGCATTATCACTAGACTACAACAAAGCTGCAAAATTGACAGATATTTGAGGTGGGCAGTGGAGGAATGATGGATTGATCCCCATGCACAGAAAAATGATATATGTGTGCACCACTGTGGTTGCTTATGCCATGGTTTTGCTAATTCTGCTCTTCAGTTTTGAATCCTAAACCAGTATTCGATGTAACATTTATAAGAAAAACATTTGTGAGAAATGTTTGCTGCTTTTTCTATATTGTTAAAAGTGGAAACTCATATAGACCATTCTTGTTTCAAAACATTGTCAATGGAATTTACCTGTATAGATCTCGTCTTAGCCAATTTTTCCTGATTAAGAAGAGAGGAATTTAGTATGTTACAAAGCAGTGTATGTTGATTCAAAGAGGGGAGAAATACCATGAATGTTCAGAAAATCGACTGATTTTCTGAAAGCAGCACTGAAGCAGCAGAGTCTGGGAGAGAAGGGACAAGCACATTTAAAATTATGTACAGTCCGTCTTTTCAACTTCAAAAGAAAATCTTTGAAATGTGTAGATTATGACTAAATATGTTACCATCCATTCATTAACTTTTCTACAATGTTGTTTGGGTCTCTACATGTTTTGGAATAATGAGGAGTCCTGAAGTCACAAAAAGAAAATAAGTTTCTGTATTTAAACTTTTATGGAAATAAAATAAAACAAATAAGTGAAGCCATTCATATTTACTTGTAGTCCCTGACAATCTTCAGAATCTCTAGGAGCTGTGCCTTCATGTCCTATAGGAAGTTTGGTCAACAAAGCAGCTATTCAGTCTGCCATTTACAACAGATTAGTAATGCTGCACAGAGCTGGGCAGTGGTGGCATATGTTTTAATCTTAACACTTGGGAAGCAGAAGGAGGAAGATCTCTGAGTTCAAAGACAGCATAGTCTACAGAGTCCAGGCCAGCCAGGGCTATAAGAGAAACCCTGTCTTGAGACAAAAACAAACAACCAAAACAACAACAACAAAACCAGTGACTTGGAGAATCATCAACACCCCTGAAAGAACCAGAAACTTGAACAATTCTACTGGCAAAAGAATCAAGAGATGGTGCATCCTGTGAGCAGCACTTTCATGCACAGAAAAAAGCAGCTTGTGGTATAACAAAGCAAAGAAAACATATATGTTGTAAACACCCCAACAGCATAGATAAAAAGAGCACCAACATAAAATCTGATAATTAAAATATTTGATACTTAGAATAATCTTGTTCTGGCAATAGGAAGATGCTGAGGATGTCAGAGTGACCGTCTCATCAAGTATAAAAGAGCAGTGAACACAGGGAAGCCAGGTGGCATGGACACCTATTCATATGATGCAGCTACTACTATTAAGGAATCACATCCCATCCAAGAATGGAACCATGTTGGTGTTGTATATGAAGAAATGTGAGCAGAACCTAAATATGTGCATATATGCTATACAACAATAAAGAAGAATATTTGAAATCCATTCCATGAGAGTGTAAAAGGATAAAATGTTAACTGCTCTTTGTAATTGTAACAAGAACATGCTTTGAAGATACGAAGAGCCACCAAGTGAATATCTCCAACTCTCCAACAACTCTTTCTTTCCTCTCCCTGTTTAACAAAGCTGTAACATCTCATCGATTGGACTATGAGCCTGGACACCAGCCCATATGTGAAACTGCAGGCATAACAGTTTTCCTATATATAATAAGTATAAAGTTAAGTTGATAAACTCGGTATAGGAAGAGATTAAAATAGCTAATGATCTAATAGAAAAAGTATAAGAGTACACTGTAATAAAATCATCAGCATCAGTGTTCTAATTTGGAGACATACAAAGTAAAAGTTAAAAATAACTGCTACTTTAGCACACACTTTCCTATTTCAAAAGCCAGCCTGACCACAGAGATTACATCAGAATTACTACTGTACTGATGGTTTACTATGTAAATGCTCAGATTGAAGAGATAGATTTTGCTCAAATGGGATCAAGTGCTATGGTGCAAGGTCTCACCACTGCACTTGTAAGGCCATGCCTCAAATTCTCCTAGTGTTTATTTCTCAAAATTCCATGCTGCATTCTTAAAAGCAATGGATTTCAGCTAACCAATATCATAGAAAATGAAAATGTAGATCAAGATAAGTAAAGGACAACTTCTATTCTCTTTAGAGAAAAGTCATCAAAATAACTAGTGTTAATAACTACTACATGGCATAGTAATATCCATATCCAAAAGATACTTGGTATCAACCAAGCTCCTTGGTATCTCAGGCTAAGCAGAATAGCCTGAGATCTGGTACCTTTTAATCTCATGCAATTCTGAATTTGATTATTGTTGTGTTGTGAATAGGGTTGGCCCAGGGAGTGGCATTATTAGGAGGTGTGGCCTTGGCCTGTGTCATTGTGGGATCTAAGACCCTCTTCCTAGCTGCCTGGAAGCTAGTCTACTTCTAGTAGCCTTCAAATTAAGATGTAGAAATCTTAGCTCCTCCTGCACCATGCTGCCTGGATGCTGCCATGCTCCTGCCTCTCTGAACCTGTAAGCCAGCCCCAATTAAATGTTGTCCTTATAAGAGTTATTTTCATCATGGTGTCTCTTCACAGCAGTGCAAACCCTAAGACAATTATGATCTGAGGCCAAATGACTCTGGATGGGCACTCCACCCATAAACAACCTGAAGCATGCACTTCCAAACTACTATGGTTTCCATAGCATACAGACAGACATGCACTCAAGTCTTCTTCCAATTGTATATTTCAAGTATCATACTCTTCAACACACATAATACACTTTTCAGTATTAGCACATCTGGAAATACAACAGGCAGCAGTGACTATCCCGATAATCATTAATATCACTCAGCAGTTCTTTACAGTTCACAAAGTAAGAATTCAAATATACCATGAATGTAAGAAAATAAGCACAGGGTCTGGAAAGATGGCTCACTGGTTAAGAGCACTGGTTGATCTTCCAGTTCAATTCCCAGTACCTATATGACAGCTCACAACTCTCTATAACTCCTATTTCAGGGACCCCAACTCCCTCACACATGTGGGCAAAATACCAATGTATATAAAATAAAAAATAAGTTCTATTAAAAAATAAAATAAACATAATGGCCAATTCAGCTTCAGGCCTAAGGTTTCATTTTTTTAAATAAGTACCGTGTGATCCCTTCACAATGTGACATTTCTCTTGGCATGAGGTCATAAATGACATTGATCTTCTACCTGCTTCTGATTGCATCTTTCATCCTAGCTCATCACCAGATAAGTGAGAGCCCTCATTTTCCCATGATACAGCACATATTGGGAATGGCTTTTCTGTGCCCTTCCAAGGACACTATTCATCTTCTTTTCTTCAAGACAGCTTAATTACTGCCAAATGGGACTCTACTTCATGTTTTGGTGAATCATCTAAAAGCTACACTGAATGTAGCTGGATTTTAAACAAACTGGCTCAGTCAGGAAAGGATGAGTCAGCTAGTTTTATGTCAATGTGAAACAAGCTAGAATCATTGGAAAGGGAGGAACTTCAATTAAGATAATGCCTCCATAAGATATGGCTGTAAAAAAAAATTCTTAATTAGTAATTGATAGGGAGAGGCCTACTCCATTACAGATGCTCCCATTCTTGGGCTGTTAATATTTGGTTGTATAAGAATACTTACTTGGGAGGCAGAGGCAAGTAGATTTCTGAGTTCGAGGCCAGGCTGGTCTGCAGAGTGAGTTCCAGGACAGCCAGGGCTACACAGAGAAACCCCGTCTTGAAATATCAAACAAACAAAAAAACTTACTTGCTGAGCAACCAAGTAACCACCACCACTCCATGGCCTCTGCATCAGCTCCTGACTTCAGATTCCTGCCCTGTTTGAGTTCCTGTCCTAACTTCCTTCAAGGATGAACAATGGTGTAGAAGTGTAAGCAAAATTAGCTATTTACTCTCTAACTTACTTGGTCATAGTATTTCCTTGCAGCAAGACTACTCCTAATTAGGGCTAATGTTATAAGCTCTATATAACTGAATTAGGTTTAAGCAAAATACAAGATAATATACTGTAACATTCCTATACTTTCCTTTTGCAGTAGCAGGCCCTTAGATCTAAACTGCCATCCTATTGGAGGCCTTAAGAATGAGTATCCAAGTTCAATTCCACAATGATAATTAAAGATTTCTTTCTGAGGCATGGTTTACTGACTTGATGCCAACCATTGCTGACTTTTTTATGGAACACAGCTATTATCTCAGTCTTCTGAAAGAGGAGGAGGTTGAACCTACAAAGTAATGCAATTCAAGGCTTGGCAACAGTTTTCTCATTTCAGATGCTAAAACTGTGTTTCTGCATTTACCACTTAAGTTTCAATATTCCCATTTGCATTTTTGTATTCTCCTGAGATTAATTATAGTTTTTCATAACTCTAGTACCTTATGAAATGATGATTAGGAGAGATGTCTATATCACAATAGAATGTAGGTTAGCTTCAGTTTGAATTGTTATTCTTCTGGCATGGGAACTGCTACTGTAGCTTTCACAAATATTTGACAGATGGAAGAGGTCCATTTTTTTAAAATTCTCTCATATATACATCACAGTATCCCCTCCCTCTTCTCTTCCCAGTCCCTCTACCCCAGAGCAGCTGTTCTTCCTTTTCCTTCAAAACATGGCAGGTCTCTCAGAGATATCAATGAAACACGGCATATCAAGTTATAAGTCTAGGCATATCCCCTCATATTAAGACTGGGCAAGGCAAACCAGTAGGGGAAAAGGGTCCCCAAACCAGACAAAACACAGACAATTCCAGCTTTCACTGTTAGAACTCCCATTAAAAGTATAAGCTACACAACCAAAGCATGTATACAGAGGGCATGGATCAGAACCATACAGGCCCCTTGATTGTTGGTTCAGTCTCTGTGAGCCTCTATGAGCCCTGGTTAGTTGATCCTGTGGTCCATTTTCTCATGGTGTCCTTAACCTAGCTAGCTTCTACAACCCTTCCTCACCCTCTTCTGAAGGATTCCCTGAGCTACTCTTAATGTTTGCCTGTGGGTCTCTGCATCAGCTCCTATCAGTTGCTGGATAAAGCCTCTCTAATAATGATTATGGTAGGCTCCAGTCTATGAGTATAGGCTCCAGTCTATGAGTATAGCAGAATATCATTAGGAATCATTTCATTGACTTTTTTCTGGTTATGAGAGAGAGTGGACTCCCTCTCGTGGTATGACTCTCAAGTTGGACCAGTCATTGGTTGGTAACTACACTTAAAAAACAATATTCAACATCCTCATCCATTAGAGAAATGCCAATCAAAATCTCTGAGATTCTGTTTAACACCTATAAGAATAGCTGAGATCAGAAACATAAGTGATAGTTCATGCTGGTGAGGGTATGAAGCAAGGAGGAACACTTCTTTGCTGGTAGGAGTACAAACCAGCAAATGGAATGGCCACTTTCAAAATCAATATGGTGGTTTCTTAGAAAATTAGGGGTGACCTATCTCAAGACTCAGCTATCTCCATTCTTATATGGACTTATGAACCAGGTTCATTCAGAGGAGTAGAGAAATACACATTATTTGGAACAAAATAGTAAAGTGGGAATCATTAATTTTACAACTACCACTTTATAAGACAATCCTTGGTAGTCAGAGGGTAGTTCTCCAATAGTAGGAGGATATGTGCTGTACTGCTGACTTGGGTGGCAAGCAAATGTTCTAGATTTGACCCCATACCCAATAATTGTAAATGCTGGAGACTGAAAACTCAGAGAAACCTTTTCCATTACACAAGAACAAAACAGGTCTTGTCCTTATGAAAGTAAAGAGCTGCACTCAGTTGTCAAATAAGCTTTGAGAAAGAGTCTAAGCTCTGGGTGACAAGGCAGCCTAGATGACTTAAGAAACCCTGAATAAGGAATTATGTGTACTCATTTCTCTGACTTAATGACTATGGGATAGCAAGTAATTGTTTAGACACTGGAAATGAAGCTGTTTCCTTCAAAGCAAGGGACTCTCCATGTGGGACAGAATTCTGGTGCTTTATTCCTGCATCCTATGTTCTCACTGCTCAATATATCCTAAAGGAAGGAAAACATGGCCCATGCAGGAAATTCATACTTTTTAAAAAATTTATAATTGAGTGCTTGTTTTGGAAGCATATATATTAAAATTGGACTAATGTAGAGAAAATTAGCATGGCCTGCACAAAAACGACATGTAAGTTATTGAAACATTTCATATTTGTGTTCACCATAACAAAAAGTAAACATGTTGTCTAACAACAAAACACATACAAAAATATCCCTCAGGGTACTAGCCATAATGACTTAAATCTTAATAAACAACTTAAATTTGGTTTTAACTTAGTAAGTTAAACAAAGATGATTGCTGTCCTTTACCTATGTTTATAACTATTAGACGTCTATGGTACTCTGGGTTTTCTGTGTTTACCTATGTTTGTAACCATTAGATGTCTATGATACTATAGGTTTCTGTGTTTAGATACCTTTCACTTAACGTGATCACATGACATTCCAGCCCCCAGCCCCAGACATTGAGCTCACATAAACATCTTTGTCAAGAGTTACAAGTGACTCAATACCTTTTGTCAGTCCGATGCCAGCTTCTTGTTTCAGTGCTAGAGGTGCTCCCAAATATGTGGTCACTTGAAGTCTCTATGTCCATTCTGTTATTTACATTATAAAAATTTATCTTTGACTCTTTCCAGGAGACTAGGTAAACTAACTACAGATCGCCATTGCTGCAGACAATAATCCTTTATGTGCTGCAGTCTTTCCTCCCCCATACCCTGCTCCCATCTCCTGTGGATCCCACAAATTACCCCCTCTTAACCTCCCTTAACAATTTCTTGCTTAACCCCAGCCTGCAGCTCCAGCACTGTTAACCCACAGGCCAGTCCTCAGCTCCAGCACTGTTAACCCAAAGGCCAGTCCTCAACTCCAGCACTGTTAACCCACAGGCCAGTCCTCAGCTCCAGCACTGTTAACACAAAGGCCAGTCCTCAACTTCAGCACTGTTAACACAAAGGCCAGTCCTCAGCTCCAGCACTGTTAACACAAAAAGCCAGTCCTCAACTCCAGCACTGTTAACCCACAGGCCAGTCCTGCCAGAGAGACAAATAAGCTGACTGGCTATTCGCCTCCCTTTCTGCTCCTCCAGTCCCAGTTGCCTCCGATAGAGGAATATATCCAAAATACATAAACAACCCAATAAATTTGATATTAAAACCCAAAATAATCCAATTAAAAATATGGTGTAGATATAAACATAAAACTATCTATAGAGGGGAAATCAAATGGTTGAAAAATGCTTAAAGCAATGTTTAACATTCTTAGCCTTGGGTAAATGCAAATCAAAATGACTTTCAGATTCCATTTTGCACTTATTTCAAAATGGCTAACATCAATAACACAAGTGACTGCTCATGCTGGTGAGGATGTGGTATAAGGGGAACACTCTTCTTTTGCTGGTTAAAGTGCAAACTTTTACAACCACTATGGAAATCAGTATGGCAGTATTTCAGAAAATTAGGAATTGATCTACCTCAAGGTCTAGCTATACTATTCTTGCTCATATATTCAAAGTATACTTCATCCTACCACAGGGACACTTTCTCAACTATATTCATTGTTACTTTTACTCATAATATCCAGAAACTGGAAACAACCTAGATATCCTTCACCAGATGAATGGATAAAGAAATTGTGATACATCTACACAATACAGTACTACTTAGCTCTTAAAAAGTGGTATCTTGAAATTTGTAAGCAGAAAATAGAATGTAGAAAAAAATCATCCTAAGAGATGTTACCCAGACAAAGAAAGATAAATATGGTATGAATTCAGTTATACATAGTTATTAGGCATAAAAATGATAATCAGACTATAATTCATAGTCTCAGAAAGGTCAACTTTAGAAGAAGAGACTAGAAGGAACATATGGATCTCCCTGGGAAAAGAAAACAGAATAGAACAGACTATGGGCAGAATTGGGATGTGTGCTGGGGGATGACAATGGGAATAGGAATTGGAGGTTTGGATGGGGAGGAAGAGAAGATATGTAGTTGAGGGAGGGGATATGGGGAGAGACAGAGTTGCAGTACATCTAGGAAGTGATATGGAAACATAGTGCAATAGAAACTCCCTAAAATATTGTAAAATATTGTAAAATTTGTACTAAGAAAATCCTTTAAATAATGAGGGAGACAGAGTTCCAGCTTGACATTCACCACCAAACAGAGCTTGTAGTACAGGGAATAAATTATATGTAATTGAGTTGTTGGCCAAAGTGCTACCATGGAAATCCCCAAACGACCTGAGTAGTAACCAAGATAATGGGTTCCTATCGGCAGATGGACAGCAAGACCCCAGCGCTTAACTCACTGAACATGGAGAGGGAGAGCCTACGTAGAAACTCCATCTCCATCTTGTAGTGTCTTTGGTAGGGGACTGTACTCTGCAGACTACACTAAGAGAAAGGTAAACACCACCCATCCACAAAACTTTGATCTGCAATCTTTTCTGCCTACAAAATATGCTAGCACAGTGGTGGCACAGGTAAAGCACATGGGACCATGCTACCAAACAGACATAAGAAATGGCAAGGCTGAGTGACCTCAGACCCCAGGAATCCCAGAGATATGAGACAAGTAGGAGTGAAGGCCTGTGTACCTGCTTTGGAATATAACTACTATACCCCACTAAAAGGACCTTGCAAATGCATATGGCCAGAAGGAAAATTGGCCTGAATTTGGCATTTATATTGTATGTTAGTTGACAGTAACACTGAATCTTAGGAAAACTGATATAGAAAGACTAACTCTAAAATAATTTAGTCCTCACAACCCCTATTCATATCATTCGATTCTGAAAAGTCACTGTCTATAGATGAAAACTCTGTTAAATCCAATAACTCTCAAAATGAGTTCTTGTTAGTAGCTATCAGAAGTTATAAGTGTCCCAAATTTCTTGACAAGTGAAACTGAAATATTAGAAGGCCTCTACCTTTTATGGAATCAATACTTAACTAGAAATTTGGTCTATTATAGAGGTTTAGAGAGGAGCACAAATTAGCTCAATTCAGTGAGCATCTCTCAAGACTGCCCTCAAAGATCACCTCATTTTCTTACTTTCATCTTCTTCATTCAACCAGAGGTCATTAAAAGTGACAGATCTGAATGTCAGTATATTCAGATATAACTGGGATACCTGACACTGAAACAGCATTAGCATGAGTGTATTATTGCTACTATTTTATGAGTATATGAGCACAAAAGGACAAGGTTGGCTCCACTATCTCACCTTCTCACCCTGTCAGTTTATACAGTGCAGGAAAAGCACCTCTTACATATTACCTGCTCTTGCACACTTCTTAGTAAATTTTTATTTACTATAAATTACATGTTCTGTGTCCCTTTATTGTGGCAGTGCCAATAAGCTCAAATAAAATATCAAATAGAATAAAACACAATGGTTTGGCACTTTATAGATTAAGCAAGAAAAAGCCACTTCTTCTACCTGTGATATTTTTCTTCTCTCTTCCATTAGTTACTCTGTCACATGACAACTCACATAGAAGAGATTTATTGGAATTACATAGCAGCTGACTCGTCAAATAAATGTGATCTATACATCAGATCAACTGAGAAACAAATCTCACCAACAACTACTCATAAAAATTTGGAAGAATCTCTGCTATTATCTAGCTAACTGTGACAACAACTTCTTGAGATCTTAAATCTAAACTAGCCAGTTATTTCCTCCCAAGCTCCTGTATGTCTCAATGTAGTTAAACTGCTTAGTTTTAATAGTCTTAGTTGTATTTGTCACATGGCAACAGAAAACTGGAAACTAACATATTATTTGTACAGACAATTGAACCAAATGGACAATAACTATAGTCCATCACCATAAGATGAATAACAACAACAACAACAAAAAAACAACCTAAAGAAATAAATGGTGGGCAGATCTGAAAGACATGGTAACAACTTAGCCTTATAAACATTATTCTTAAAGTGTTTGTATTTAAAGGATTAACCGTAAGTATTAACAGAAGTGAAAAGAGTCCTCTCAGAAACTGTGTAAGAGGAGTGTCATGACCACAGGTTGAAGAGAGCCAACTCTGTCATGACTGAAGTCTCTCTCTAGGTTTCAGCTGTACGAATAATTGCTCTCCCTTATACCTGCTGCTGGCACTGTGGGACACCATGACATGATCCTCACTAAAACCTACAGAGGGAGAGAGGAATAACATCTTCTCTTCATAAAATTAGTGTGCCACAAGTATATGCTATAACAAAAACATACTGTATACTATATAGTATCATTTTCTTGTCAAAACAACATTTTTCTATATAATAAAATATTATGATAAAGAATAAAATAAAATTGCCTCATTAGAAGTAGTCTACTGGCACAGCAGAAGTATTCTGAGGTCATAAAATTATCTCATTGAAATTGTTTTCTAAAATTTGTATTAACAAAAATAATGCTAAGATTAAAGCAATTTTGGAAATGGTTATTTAATAAATATTATTGTAACTAATATAAAAGTTATAATTTTTTATACATTAATTCAATACCCTGAGATAAAATGTTTGAATTTCTAAAGTATTTCTTAAATACTGATTTTGTTTTTGTTTCCATTTCTAAATGGACATTTAAAACCCATAAATAAATGTTTTCCCATCATATAAAGCTTTTTTTTTAAATAGTCATTCTAAAATTCTGTTCAGAGAGTAATACCTACTTAGAATATTCCTACTAGTGTATGTAGTGATTATAAAGTTGCTTAATGCACAAATATTGAAATCTGTTCATAAAATTTGGTCTCTTAGATAAACAAATAATACACAATGTAAAACTATGATAGTTAAAGTTCAAAATTAGTTACAGTTTTCTTCAAAGGATAAAATGACAGATATTTTCCAATAACTAAAGAAATAAGAAGATGTCAAAGATTGCATCATGATTTAAAAACCAGGACTACATACAGGTATATCTACCATACTTCTAGGAGGCAGTGAACTTTCTCAAATCATCTGAGAGAACTTTCATGTGAACTTCAAACACTCTTGATGACACTCATCTTTAGCACTAGTGATGATAAAGTACTCTGAATAACTAATGCTTCTCATATTTTTGTTTCTTAAATACTTTTGTGATTAGAGTTTTAGCATTGTTTGTGGTATCTAACATTTAACATCCTTTATTTTTAAGTGGTGGAATGACACTAATCTTAGATTCAATGAAATTACAAATGAAGATATCACATCCTTTCATTTGATCATGCCTTCTTGTCATAGCAGGTTGCTTACTCCAAACCCCATTTAAAACTTTTAAGTTCTTTCTTTCATACTTTTTAAAAATATTCTCTTTCTCTCTCTCTCTCTCTTTCTCTCTCTCTCTTTCTCTCTCTCTGTTTCTCTCTCTCATTATTCAATATAATTTGAATAAAACAAACAATAAGAGCTAGTTTTTAAATACCCAAAGTTTTAGTTAATTCTTTTTATTCAAGTTATCTAAAAACATATCAGTTTCTAATAACAATAACATTCATAGTTACTTATATCTTAAGTACTGATGTTTCTTGATTTAACTAGTGTCTAAAATATTTTATAGTACAATTAGCAATTTTTAAAAATTAATTAAACAATATTTATATTTTAGTAATAAAAAAGAGACAGTACTGTAGTAACCTTTCAAAGTCCCATTTCTAATTATTTAAATGTAAGTAAATAGTTAATCTAATACAAATGATCATAAGCACAAGTGGAACTACATAGTCACTACATAGTCAATCTTGTTAAAATTATGTAAATTTGGGTAATTTTAGATGTTTGCTTCGTTTATAATTTTCCCTTCATTAGGATAAAATATATTCTTGATTATTTAATTTAAGGTATAGTAATATATGTCTCATATAAATATTATGTCAGATACAAGGAGTGAAAAAAAATATCAGATCCCAATTATGCTTCCTAGTAGTTTTGATGTGACCCAGGCTTCTTGACTAACCCTTACTAGCTGTTTCTCTCTCCTGAAGACATTCGCTCTGACCATTAGCAGCCTCATCCAGACACTAGAGTTGGTATTCCTAGCTTCAAGTGATCTTAATAACATTTTGTATATTTGTGAGCAATATACTATTTGTTAAATTTTAAATATTATAAGGATCCTGCGTGCAATTATGATAGTTGAATAAATAAGCATGTGAACAAAAACTCCTGAGAAAAGTTGTGTGTAACTGTGAATGAAAACTTATAAAAAGAAGCTGTCTTCAGAGACGAACTGGCTGATTATAATTTCAGTCCAACAGTGAAGTTGGAATATTGCAGGTCCAAAGGCTAATTATCTTATTTTGGGCTAGTTCTTAACTTCTGAAACATCCATTCCTTGTACACCTCTGTGTGGGAACTATTACCTTGTGTATAATAGACAAAAGCTCTTAAGATCTATTAATTTAGAAAACTACTAGTGTCCACCAATACAAAAGCTAAGAATGTCATCAGGTAGCTTCATGGACCCAGAGAAAAGCTTCTGCCATCTTGTTGTACCCGCCTCTCTGATATATCTACAAATGCATCTTAAATTTGCCTTGACTTGGGACTTTCTTTGTTCTGGAAAATGAAAAAAAGTTGATGAACCTGCTTCCACATTGGAACATGGAATTCAGAGTAACATAAAGCTGTGTTCCCGAGTCACAGTCACTCAAATTAGCTACAGAATCTTTTAAAACATCTTTTATTCCTTTTTTTTACAAAGCTATTTTTACCAAAATATTAGTTCTATTTCCACTAACATTGCCAATCTTCAGATGAAGGGCTTGTCAGGGCTTCTTCTTTAGACATATTTATAATAAATAACAATTTATATTGAATCCAAAGTTATTTCCTTATTTTGTTTTACCTGGATTCAATGAGGTTTATTTAAGGGAAGGGGCACATTATACCCCTCCTATTTAAAGAGGAAGTTCTACATTCCATCTTCAGAACCCCGTTCTCTGCCCATGCTTGTCTACATGTCACACACAGTATAAACCCTTCTGACAAGCACAGATGAAGAAGCCTTACCTTGGCTGCAGGAACCCAGGGTGACTCTTGTTCATACAGCAGTAGGAGCACTCGCTGCTAGATCTGAAATACAAAGCAAGGGAAGAAAACTCAGTGACAGAATGCTTCAGCTCTTGTCTCTTATTTACATATTTGTCAACCTCAATTCAACATGGCCTGATATCTTACACATTAAGACTGAATTTCTGGTGGTCTGGGCCAGTGCCCTGAGAAGACATTGGGTATGAACTCCAAAGCCAGGCCCAAAACACCCAGAGGAAACTCCATTCCCAAGTGCTCTAACACCCCCAGGATCATAGCATCAGAGGTAAGAAGGACACAACATCTGTCCCAACACTGGGAGTAACAGGGACCAGCAGGATCCAGGGATACAGTACCCCCACCAGACCAGCACACCTTGGGCATGAACTCTACAACTAGTCTCAAAATACCCAGAGGAAGCTCCACTCCTAGGTGCTCTAACACAGCCAGGATCACAGGATCATAGGAGCCTAGGATCCCAGGAGCTTGCTCACACCAGGATCTCAGGGTCCAAGAGGCAGCTTGACTCCCAGGTGCTCTGACACACCCAAGATCTCAAGATCACAGTATCCCAGAATCACACCATCACAGAGACAGTTAGACTCTGAGGAGTACTAACACAACAAGGACCACAGGAAGTACAGGCTCCAGTCAGATATAGCAAGGGCAGGTAACACTAGAGATAACCAGATGGTAGGAAGCAAGCATAAGAACATAATCAACAGAAAACAAGGTTACTTGGCATCATCAGAACCCAATTCTCCCACCATAGCAAGTCCTGGTAACACCATCACACAGGAAAAGCAAGATTCAGATCTAAAATCACTTCTCATGATGATGATAGAGGACTTTAAGAAGGACATAAATAACTCCCTCAAAGAAATACAGGAGAACCCAGGTAAACAACTAGAAGCTCTTCAAGAGGAAACATAAAAATCCCTTAAATGATTATAAGAAAACACATTGAAATGGGTAAAGGAAATGGACAAAATGATCCAAGATCTAAAAATGGAACTAGAAACAATAAACAAATCAAAAAGGGAGACAACCCTGGAGATAGAAAACCTAGGAAAGAAATCAGGAGTCATAGATGCAAGCATCACCAACAGAATACAAAACATGGAAGAGAGAATCTCAGGGCAGAAGATACCATAGAAAACATTGACACAACAGTCAAAGAAAATGCAAAAAGGAAAAAGGTCTTAACCCAAAACATCCAGGAAATCCAGGACAAAATGAGAAGACCAAACCTAAGGATAATAGGTATAAAAGAGAGTAAAAGGTACCCACATTCATAAAAGAAACTTTACCACAGCTCAAAGCACACATTGTACCCCACACAATAGGACACTTCAATTTAAAGGCCCAGTAAATATCTTCAAGAAAATTACAGAAGCTTCCCTAACCTAAAGAAAGAGATGCCCACAATTATGTACAAAGCATACAGAACTCCAAATAGATTGAACCAGAAAAGAAATTCTTCCCATCACATAATAATCAAAACACCAAATACACAAAACAAAGAAAGATTATTAAAAACAGTAAAGGAAAAAGGTCAAGTAATATATAAAGGCAGACCTATTAGAAACCATACTTCTCACCAGAGACTGTGAAAGCTAGAAGATCCCGGGCATATGTCATACAGACCCTAAGAGAACACAAATGCCAGCCAAGGCAAGTATAACCAGCAAAACTCTCAATTATCATGGATGGAGAAACCAAGACATTCTATGATAAAACAAAATTTATAAAATATCTTTCCACAAGTCCAGCCCTACAAAGGATGATAGATGGAAAACACCAACACACAGAGAGAAACTACACCCTAGAAAAAGCAAGAAAGTAATCTTTCAACAAATCCAAAAAAGATAACCACACAAACATAATTCTACCTCTAACAACAAAAATAACAGGAAGTAAAAATCACTTTTCCTGAATATCTCTTAACATCAATGGACTAAACTCCACAATAAAAAGAAAGAAAAATAAACAGACTGGATATGTAAACAGGACCCAGCATTTTGCTGCATACGGGACATGTACTTCAATGACAATGACAGAGACTACTTCAGAGTAAAAGGTTGGAAAACAAGTTTTCAAGCAAATGGTCCCAAGAAACAAGCTGGAGTAACCATTCTAATATACAATAAAACCAACTTTCAACCAAAAGTTATCACAAAAGGTAAGGAGGAAACTTTATACTGGTCAAAGAAAAAATCTACCAAGATGAACTCTCAATTTTGAACATCTATGCTCCACCTGCAAGGGCACCCACATTCATAAAGGAAACTTTACTAAAGCTCAAAGGATACATTGTATCCCACACAATAGTGATGGGACACTTCAAAACACTACTCTCAGCAGTAGACAAATCATGGAAACAGAAACTAAACAGAGACACAGTGGAACTAACAGAAGTTATGAATCAAATGGATCTAAAAGATTATAGAACATTTTATCCTAAAGCCAAGAATATACCTTCTTCTCAGGACCTCATGGTACCTTCTCCAAAACTGACAATATAATCAGTCACAAAACAGGCCTCAACAAATACAAGAAGATTGAAATAATCACATGCACCCTATCAGATCACCACAGACTAAGGCTGATCTTAAATACCAAAAGAAACAACGGAAAACACATATACACATGGAAGTTGAACAATGCTCTAGTCAATGTTAACTTGGTCAAGGAAGAAATAAAGGAAGAGATTGAAAGCTTTTTATAATTTAATGGAAATAAAGACAACTCATACAAAAATTATGGGACACAAAGAAAGCAGTGATAAGAGGAAAACATATAGCTCTAAGGGCCTCCAAAAAGAAACTGAAGAGACCTTACATGAGCAACTTGACAGCACACCTGAAAGCTCTAGAACAAAAAGAAGCAAATACACCCAAGAGGAGTAGAAGATGACAGGAAATAATCAAACTCAGGGCTGAAATCAACCAAATAGAAACAAAAAGAAGTATACAAAGAATCAACAAAAACAGGTGCTAGTTCTTTAAGAAAAATCAACAAGATAAACCCTTAGCCAGACTAATCAGGGGGCATAGAGACAGTATCAAAATTAATAAATTCAGAAATGAAAAGGGAGACACAACAACAGAAAGTGTGGAAATTCAAAATATCATCAGATCCTACTACAAAAGCTTATACTCAACAAAATCGGAAAATCTGGATGAAATGGACAATTTTCTAGACAGATAGCAGGTGCCAAAGTTAGTAATGGAGCAGATAAACCATCTAAAGTGTCGTATAACCCCTAAAGAAATAGAAGCAGTCATTAATAGTCTCCCAACCAAAAAAAGCCCAGGACCAGAAGGGATTAGTGCAGAATTCTATCAGACCTTCAAAGAAGACCTAATACCAGTACTCTTCCAACTATTCCACAAAATAGAAACAGAAGGAACACTACCCAATACATTCTGTGAAGCCACAATTATGATTATTGATCAGATAGAGACTAGTGGGACATCTAGTTTTATAGATTGAACAACTACTGCATTCTTTTGCTTTCTGTCAAGATGTACCCATTATGGATTAAGAGAACCATATCCTTTGGTCTAGTAAGTAACCTAATACACACACACACACACACACACACACACACACACACACACACTCACACTATAAGTTCTGTTCTTCTAGAGAGTCCTAACTAATACAGTAAGTACATCGTAGTGAGTTTTAAACCTAGCTTTCCTTGAATTTTATGAATAATGAGAGCCTCCTAAGTCAGATTTCTTTGAACAGACTGCTACTATATTAAAAATGATCTAGACTTCAATATTACAAAAGGAAAAAACAAGCTCTTATACAATGCATATCAGAAGAATTACAGAAAGTTTTCTTTTTGTCCAAAATTATTATACCATACTATTACAAATGACAAAATAGTAAATAAATAGATAAGTAAGGAAATAAATAATATCTTCTCCAAGCTTTATTTTTTTTTTATAAAACATAATAACTTGGAACTCATATAAGTATTATACTACACTGGGTTGAAAACACAGGGTCAGGAACAGGGTGCAGAGGGCTGAACTAATCAACTAAGGCTTTCCTTGAGGTCAAGATATATGGAGAAGGACACAGCTCCTTCCCAAAACCAGGAACATAATCCAACAGAGCCAGTAATAGCCTGTATCTAGGATCTTGGGTGAACTATGGCTTCAGATCCTGAGAAAACAACTCTTTCCACCATATGGTTATGAGGCTATAGTTATCAGTTCAGAGGTCGTTCTGTGCTTGGTCTGTAATGCTCTTAAGATATGCTGTGTTCTCTTTGTTCAACATTGTTTGGTTAACTACCTGATGACTTAGTCCTCATTGTATGACAGTTTCTGATGATTCAGTCTCATTTCTCCCCTGTTCATAGTATGTAAGATGCTGACTTCTTAATAAACTAGCTTGGAATAAGACATAGCTTATGTAAGACATTCCCATCCTAAACTTTATTCTCTACCTTATATAATATGTCACTTCTGATCTCCTGGTACTTTCTTTTAGGATCTTTTCACTGAGAATGACCAGCTGGTCTAGGCTACCAGGAGATAAGGATACCAGGGAACCATGGGAGCTATATGCTAGCAGTATTAGGAGAGTATAGGAATGCTATTTGTGGTTGTTTGAATAGGAATGGCCCCCATACACTCATGTTTTTAGTGCTTGGTCAGTAAGAGTGGAACTATTAGAAGGTGTAGCCTTGTTGGAGTAGGTGTGGCCTTGTTAAAGGATGTACGTCACTGTGGAGGCAAGGTCTTGAGGTCTTAAATGTTCAAGTGATACCCAGTGTGGCACATAGTCCCTTATGCTGCCTGAAGATCACGATGTAGAACTCTTGACTCCTTCTCCAGTCTTCTTGAATGCTGCCATGCTTACCATCATGTTAGAATAAACCTCTGAAACTATAAGCCAGCCACAATTAAATGTTTTCTCTTATAATAGTTACCTTGATTATGGTGTCTCTTCACATCAATGGAGCCATACCTAAGACAGAATTTAGTGTCAGGGACTGGAGTACTGTTGTGAATGGCCTGACCATGGTTTTGTTTGGACCGATGTTGATTTGGGGACTTTGGATGAAGAAAGCAGTAGAATGCTTTACATGAGTCTTAATGGGACTACTGACTAGTAGAAGCAAGGAAGACAGTGACGCTGAAGATGATTTGAACTATGGGGCCCCAGTTCAAAATGTCTCAGAAGAGAAGAATTTTATTATTTGCCTAAAGATCATTCTTGTAGTACTTTGGTGAAGAATAATGTTCTTTTTTGCCTTTGTCTTAGAGTCTACTTGATGTTAAGGTGAAGAGATTTAGATTAATTACATTGGCAGAGGAAATCTTAATACAGCCTATCAAACCACAGACTCTGTCCTGTGGTTCACTCTTATGAAGAGTATTTTGATAAAAAGTAGTGAATGCTGAGAAAGGAAAAAATGCAAAATGTATAGTTTAGAAATTAAAGGAACACCAAGTGGAATGGAGGTAAATCCTGTGTTCAAGTAGATAGAATTAATATAGTAGTGACCTTGGGTCAAGATCTCATTCAGCTAAGCTTCCATCTTATGAAAAAGAATTAAGAAAAGCTTAGGTCCAGGCATGGTGGCACACACCTTTCATCTCAACCAAAAGAGCCTTTAATCTCATCACTCAAAAGACAGAGACATGCAAATCTCTGATTTCAAAGTCAACTTGGTTTACAGAGCAAGTTTCAGGACTACCAGGCTTAGATATAGAAGGAAACAATGTAAAACAGAAATCTGGTAAAGATGTAATTGAATAAGGGGGCCATGTCCTGGCTCCATCAAGCAGCAGAACTTGGCAGCTTCTGCTATATGGTTCTAGCTTTAGAATCATAGATGGATTTTATCTCTTTGACTAAGATTCACTGAGGCCATTTAAGTGGCAAGAGCACATAAGCCCAAAGAGTCCTGTGCGTGAGAGGGCCTATAGAATCTCTTTCTGTGACTAAGAAAAGTTGCTGAGGCCAGGTGTGTATTTATAGGCCTGCATGGAGGCCTATAAAGGCCCTATTATTAATTTATCAACCACCATTCACTCTCCTAAGAAAGTACACAGATGAGGCCTTAATGCATGTAAGTCTCTTTGTACAATAAAACAAACTTAGAAGAAATCTGATACCATGTCCACTCATCAAAATAATAGTTTTTGAATTCTTCAAACATGAGATCTTGGATCTATTATACTACCAGGCATGGTTTTCTTTCTATGGAGCAAGGTTTAAAACTGATCAGAAGGCAATTAACCATCCCTATTACGACCATGTAACATTTCATTCACGGATCTGCATTGTTAAGCAGGTCTTTATTGTAGTTCTCAGACTGTTTCATTCATGGATCTGCATTGTTAAGCAGGTCTTTGTTGTAGCTCTCAGGACTCATGGCTGAGTGAAATTGTTGATGAGCAATGATTATGTGTACATGTAGAAAAATATATAATTTATTTATTCATTCTTCTCTCATACAATGTATCTTGATGGCATCCTCTTCTCGTTCCACTTCTTCCAGTCTCCTTACCACTACCTCCCCTCTACCCCAGATCCATTACCCACTGTACTGTTTCCTTTAGAAAAGAACAGTATATAAAAGTAACTTCTATATATTTATATATATACACATCAAGCTATGAAGGTTACATATTCTTTGGTCATGTTTTTATAGATACCATAAAAAATAAATTTGCATATAATTATAGCAAAAAATCAGAATTCTGTTCCCTTCATTATAATCAGATAAATTTATTTCTCCCTTCTTCATTTAATGCAGCAATTTTAAAAAACAATATGAGACAAATATACAAAGTATATACAGTGTTTCACACATAGATAAGTTGTACAAAGGGACATTGTTTAGATCTTCAAAATAAAGTTAAATATCATATCCATAAAAATGTTTCTTTTCTTAATAATCCTTTTATAAAGTTAAAACAAAAGAAAATTGAAGACTAGCAGGCTTAGACAGATTTTTCCTTTCTAAAAGAAAGGCTAACAATTTTGAACACAGTAGAGTAGACTCACTTTTCCCTGATGATCCCTTCATATGCAACTAAATGTCACAAAAGTAATTTAATCTACAATCATAATATTAAAATAGAAAATAAGAAAGAGTACAATTTCTAGGGGTCTACACTTTAGGAATAGTATAGTGTTATATTTGTTGTAGATGGGGTGCAAGACAGCTCTGCAACCTATAACCACCAACTTGTTATGATAAGCAATACAAATAAAACAATTTGAACAGAAAGCCTCTTTCCTTTAGCCAGAGAACTAAAAATGGTCAGTGCAACAAAAGCATCACAGGGAGACCAACAGACCTACTGTGTGGCAGCTGCCCACAACAAAGACAATGCATGTGCTCCTGCAGTCACCCAAATCAATGTTCTGACCTCCAACAGTGACAGTGTGATATTAACTGTGATGAAATCAGGGGATCCTACTTACTCTCCTGCTGAAGCACAATCCCCTTGATATATCAGAGCAGTGATGTTATAGCTTGCTCTGCCTGAAGCTTGAACAATTTTAGGTTGACCTAGAGCATCCCCACCACCACCAGGACCTAGCCAGCATTTTTGACCCTTTCAACTATTTGTATGGAGCAGCAATAACCTGCTTTCTTGTGGCAGCTCCTTCACTGAGATAGCTTCTCAGCAAGAATGACAAATGTGGATTTTGTCTGCTGAGAAGATAGCATAGAAGTTCCAGTTAAAAACAAAGGCAGCAGCATACCTGATTGCTATGACTTCAGGTGATCCAGGCCCAGGCTCATGAGATGCCCACCAACCTTATTCTCCCAGTTATAGTGATCAGGAACCAGCTTGTCCCAAAGTCCCCACCCAAAGAAACTAGAACTCAGTTTACACAGGATTCTAAGAGAGTACATTAGTGAAAGAAAACTAAGCCAGTATTCTGAGGGCTAAGGAAAGTAAATATCACAGAGTCCACATGTGACTCATAAAAAAGGACACAACAATACATATCGACTAAACTGGTTGTTTGCAGAAAGGGAAGACTTAAAAAGAATCAGTACTATCCTACATAATATATACAATGTTCATTAAATAATAAAATGAGCTCATCATACCTAGGCCATCACAAATAGACCTGACGTTCACAAATATTGATCAAAAGGTAAAATAGACAAATAAATTTTAAAAGGTTAAACAACCTACTGATTCTCTTGAAAGAATAAATTTAACATGAGAGCTACTTTATTATATCAAACTCACAAATTAAAAACCTCACACTGCTGGATTAGGTAGCCATGCAAGCTAATAGCCCAGTCTTAAACTATCTTAAACTCTATACACCTAATGAACTTATGTAGAGTTAGGATGGCCATTCTGACGTCACTGGGCTTCACTTCAGGCTTATGCTTTCACTATCAATTACATTTTTATGAACTTACCCTCCACATGGGGGGTAGGGGGTAGTGATCTCATTACAGAGGCAAAACTAAAACACAAAAATGTTAGACCTATCCTCTTTTGTGACTCATGTCTTTTAACTGTATTTTATCTTTCCACATGACCTAATATTACTCTTTCTAACTTTCTAATTCTTAAAGTATATGTACATGTACACCTGCCTACATATATGTGCATGCATTATACTCTAAGATTTCCACATGGGAAAGATCATGTGATTTTCTTCTATTTCTGGGTCACTTCATTTAATATCACACATTTTAAACTCTATTCATTTACCAGAAAATTTTGTGGTGTCATTTTTCTTCAGAATTAAATAATATTCCCCTTTATAGAAATAGGTTTCAGGACTGGAGATCTGTCTCCATGGTTATGAGCACTGGCTGCTCTTCCAGAGGACCTAGATTTGATGCCAGCATTCTCATGGTGGCTAAAAACAATATATATGGAAGAAAGGAAAAAAGAAAGAAGAGACAAGATTATCTAAATGCATATTATTTAATTAACACTTTAATAACAAAACTCATAGCAAATATTATATGAGTCTAATATTAGGGTAAAAATAACAAAGAATATTTATCTTTATTATAAATAACATATTTCTAATTGTTTAAAAAAAATTATCTAAAGACAAAAAAGAACTTGTTCCAAAAGATAACGTATCAAATACAGCTTCTAAATACAGAAGTAAAAGAAAGAACTTGCTCACCAAGAGCAACAGAAATGTGAAAATTACAAGAATAAAGGCAGAGAGGAGCCCATTGACTCTGTAGCAAGGAGTTCAGGAAGCTCCAACTGGTGTCCTTCACTGAAAGGAGAACAGACATGGAGGTGAGAAGAAGGAAGAGATTAAAATGTAAACCAAGAAGAAGAGTGACAATATACTACTTTTGGAAAAACACATAAACTTATATCTTCAACAACTGACAAAATACAAAGAAAATAAGACTGAAGAATTTACAAGAATATACTGTTAAGATAATTTTGATGGTACCATAAACCTGTGAGTCCTCAGTGGGAGAGACCCCAGTTGTAATATTCCTGGTGTTGATTTACTAAGTGAACATGGCGTATCTGTCAGTTTGCACTTAAACCATGGATTGCTTCATAGGTTAGTATGCTGTCAACCTTCTCTTTCTGCAGTGAGCAGTAGTACCTGCAGAGACTCTAACTGCTTAAACTGATAACAAGTAACTTGACTGCCCAGCACTATATGGGGTGTTTGCATCACCTCTTCTTAGACTAGAATATCAAGGAAAGAGTGGAGTTGTATGGAATGCTGTCTTCAGCCATGACATGATTATTACAGCTTAAGCCCACAGAAGCTCTGATTACCTGTACAAGACTTACATGATACCCAATCATGTGAAAGAAGATATTCATGAGGTCTTACTCCTCCCTAAGATACTTACTAGTTACTAGGGAAGAACAGACATTTCCTTCAGTGGTATGGTCACTGGGAAGATGCCTATGTTCCTGGAAGCAACCATCACCCCTTGATGATCTTAATTCAATACCTTCATTTATACCTGAATTAAAATCATTAAAAAATTATGTAATGTTGTGTCAATACATATATAAAGTGCTGTATAAATACTATGACCTTACCAAATGTGTGTATGTGTGTGTGTGTATAAAATACTTTGATGTAAGTGATTAATATGGGGTAAATAACTGTGATATAATAAATATGAATAGTATAATAACAGCTCTAAAACTACTCAGAAGTAATACACTTAAAGATATGTGTCAAATTGAAATTTTCTGAAGTTACAACTCAAAGTTAAAAAAAAACCTAAAGAAATATAGAAGTGAGAAATTTAAAGATAACAGAAGAAGAAAACGTCAAATATAAAATTTAGCCTTCATAATTACCATCAAAGCAAATTATCACAAAATGTCAATTTGCCAATTGAAGAAGCTTATAGAAGAGAAATAAAATCCCAACCAAATTCTAGTCTGTGTATAAGAAATCCAACTGAAGTAAAAACAATAACTTGATTAAAGTCAATGTACCCAAGAATGTAAAAGTACAAATAATAAAATGTTGGAGGAGTTTTGTCATTAGATTTAACTGGAAATCAGAGCAGGTGTTTGCCAGAAACAAAAACGAACATCATATAATCACCAAGAGACTGAGTGACAATGGATGCATATCACATGTTTATGTCCAAAAGTCTAAGACTTCAAATCTGTTACAGCTTAGGACTTGTGTCCCTCACCTTTTAGACAAAATAAAGCCCTGAAAAGATAATTGTTCTATCAAGAAACAAGACTGTGTTGATTTACAAAGGAACCTTAGCAAAGTCAGAAAATAATTGTATTTTATGTGCCCACAGAACAATTATCAAGGGAAAGTACACCATGGCCCATGAAATCAACATTAACAAACTTAAGATACCTTAAATATAAAATTTTAATTCATAATTTTTCAAAATTAAATAAATTTTAAGTAATTATACAGAGAAATAGAAGATGAGAAAATCCTTAACATGTAGAAACTATACAATTAAACAAAATTATAAATAACTTATAGTTTTATGAGCAACTTGCAAAGGCATATTTTAAAACTATATATGAATAGTACAAAAGGTAAACACAATATTAAACTGAAAAGAAAACTGCCACTGGGAAAAGAGACATGAGCAACTTAATGGTTATCTGAGGACATAGGAACACTGGACATTCCTACCCAAGTCCCACCTAAAGAAGGAAGTAATGCTAGCTTCTCTTTGTAGTAACAAAACCAGAAAAACAAAAGAAAAGAGGCCAGGGGCACTGAGAACGATAAACACACTAGAAAACTACAGTAACTCATAACAATGTAAATGTTTGGTTATTAACAAAAACTATATAATTGTAAGCCTTTAGCAAGAATGCAAAATGTACAAAAGTGAACATACATATACATACACATAGAGACAGAGAGAGATGATATGATAAAAAATTTCTTCTCATAAATGCAACAAATTTTAAGAAATAAGTATACTTTTTTTAAAAACAACTGTCAAACTTAGCTAACCCTTAATGGTAAAATTAAGTTCTTCCATACCCAAGAAGCCACTTAAATTTATAGATTAAGATTTTTGGATTATAATCTGTAAGCCTAGGTGATTTTACTGCATAACTTTGCCAAATATTTAAAGAAAGCTCTTTAGATAACATCCACAAATTTCATGAGAAAAAAATACTTAATAAAATTCATAAACCCAAAAAAAGACTCACCCCTACTGCCACACTAGACTACATGCATACACACACACACACACACACACATCTAACAGTATCCATCACAGGCACAAAAGCCCTCATAAATACATTTCAAACAAAGTCTAGCCATGAATAAAGAGATAAAAAGTAATATGTGACACATTGATCATAACCACCCTGGCAAGCAAAGGTTGGCTTATATTGGAAAATCAGTAGAATTGTTGATCAAAAGGGTCCCATGGAAATCCCCAAGCAATCCAAGTTGCTGCAAAAATAGGCTGCTCTCCACAAACTGACAGCAAGACCCCATTGCCGAGGATAATACCCACACAACTCACTGAACATGGAGAGAGAGAGAGCTGGTGACTACATAGAATTTTCACCCCTACATTCTAACATCTTTGGTAAGGGAAGGTACTTTGCAGGGTAGTAAAAGAAAAATATAAACCCCAAATCAGCCATAAAATCTTCAATCTACAATCTGTCCTATCTGCAAAACCTGCTAGGCCAATATTGGCACAAAGCTTATAGGAGTAATAAATTATTGGTTAATAATTTATTTCATTTAAAGGCCACACCAAGAGATAGAACCCACATGAAACACTGCTTGGGTAACCAAGAATAGCCCAGATAGCCCAGAAACCTAGGGTAAAGCCAAATACTACTGGGCAAAAGAAAAAGTTATAGTAAAGTAATGTTTAATGACATTCTATTATACCCATAGGTCAGTCATCATCAGAGAACCTTTCTCCTGCAGTGCATGGGAACAAGTACAAAGGCCTAGAACCACACGTTATGCAGAGAAGGAAGGAGACCTTTGGAGTATACTTCTCTAAGATGTTTCCATCAAATCCTACCCCTTAGAGATTTAAAAGAAAAAGTGTGGAAGAGGAGACAGAATGTATGAGCAAGAGAGTTGGAAGACACTGGGAGAACAAGGCCCTCTAAATGAGCTGAGCAAAGTTCATATGAATCACGGAGACTGAAGCTGGAAGCCCGGGACACACCTGTGTCTGCACCAGGTCTTCCATGCATATATTCTATTACATATTTCAGATTAGTATTTTTATGGAACTCCTGAGTGTGTGAATGAGTAGGTCTCTGATTCTTTTTACTTGTGTTTCTTCCTTCTGTTAGTTTGTCCTTCTGTTAGATTTTTTTTGTTTTAATTATTATATTTTATTTGTTACATTTTGTTGTTAACCTCTGAGAAAGTTGTTGTCTTCTGGAGCGGATCTGGATGGGGATGGGATTTGGGGAAGAACTGGGAGGAGGAGGAGGAGAAACTGTAATCGGGATACATTATATGAGATAAGAATGAGATATGATATGTTTAATAAAAGAGAAACATTATAAAAGAAAGAAAAATCTAACTTAACACATTTATAAGAGAGATATTTAAATCACAAACTTTTGTTGGGAATTAGTTATAATGCTTTGGCTTATTTTGGCTCCCAAAAGCCGGGCTTCCAGACCTGAGGGTCCCTGCCCCTAGCTGGCTTAGACTGAAATTAAAGAATTGCCATTACAGCTAATGGCTGGACAGGGAGACAAGGCAGGATTTTTAGAGTTAGCAGGCAAGGGACCAAGGCAGATGGGAGAAAGAGAGAATCACCATGACTATGATGGGGAAGCAGATAGATGAAACTTAAAGACCTGATGAGATGGAAGAATCTACGGCCACTTTCCCTGATTGGATCTGAAGTAGCACAGATTTTAAAAGATGTTAACTCAGGAATACTGGAGGGGAGTGTTTGTCTCGGGGAAGTTTAGAAGTGCACAGCCATTGTACTAGTCAAGGCATATCAAATTAGGTAGCAGACTTGCTTACCTAATTAAGGGTGATCATATTAGTAGACACAGAAAAACAATTTGACAAAATTCAATACCTAGTCATGATTTAAAAACATCCATAAAGTAGAAAATGCAATAATAAGAAACTATGTATAATACATATTATGTAATAATAAACTATAAAGAAGCGGTTTTATAAAAAGCATTTGTTAGGAGGTGTCCTGCGCTTTGCTGGCCAGCAGCAATGACGACAGAACACCGAGGCTCCTTCTCAAGCGGTTTACTCAGGAATTCCTTTTTGTTACAGCTCTTTCAGGTTTCTTGGTGTTGTGGAATGGCCCTAACTGCCCAGCAAACGCTGCTTTTATACCCGAGCCCGAGCTCTCGTGGCCCTCCTGGATTGGTTCCCAGCAATTGCCTCATTAGCATGCACCCAATCGGGAGGGGTTGGCACATGCGCAGTGGAACCGTCTATCGCCACAGTGTATCGGAAACCGGCGCCACCGTCCAAGCGGCTGCCTACAAGGAGGCATAGCTCATGCAGCAGAATGCCTGTCCTCCATGCAGCAAAGCCTGGATTCAAAGCCTACCACACCATAATTCAAGTATAGTGGAACATGCCTTAAATCCTAACACCTGGGACACAAGCTGAAGAATCAGTAGTCGGGTATAGGCTTAGATCTTTCCTAACCTACTTTTAATAATGGTTCTTACATGTTTTAACCTCCCTTCTAGCCCATCACCCAGCAGAAGAAGTAGAAAGGAAAGGCTAATAGAGCAAAGGAGGCTGTGGACCTGTTTAGAAATAGTCCTTTGGAGCAAATCCAATCTGTCTTGTCAGGATATCTGCAGTTCAGTTCACACAAATCAGTAGTGGTAGCTCAGTCCACTTGGAGAATCAAGATGAAACCAGGAGACTCTGCCAATTGGCCAAAGTATACAGAGCAGCAAGAAGCTGCTAGAAAAGCAGCTTTGGTGTGCTTCTGTCTATGAAGTTATGACAAACAATAACCAGCAAAGAATATGAAGGCACACCAATACTATACAGCATCATCCACTATCTGTTGGGTTATACTTTCCAAACATCACATGCTCTCTCAAGAATCTGCTCCAGTAAATCATCTCATGACCCCCTTCCAGGCTGCTTCCAGAAAAACAACACAGGCCTGTTTTCTGCAAAACATCCTCCCATGTGTCTGTGTTAGCAAAAACATCGTATCATAAGATAGTTTCCAGAAATACATCACATGACACAATTGAGTCTTCAAAGAAACCAGAAACTTCCACTTCAATTGGGGGTCATCTTCAGCTATGTAAGGAAGACCATGTCTCAAAAGAAAAATATCTTGAACTAGTATACACATACTCATCACATACAAAATAAATTAGAATCTTTTCAAAAACTTAGAATGGACAAATATTTTTATAATAAATAAAAAAAGAAGAGTTTTCATTTTACTACATAACTGTAACATTAATTTATATAATAATGTTTTCTACTTATATAATGTATGCTATATATTGTAAGCCAATAATCAAGGAAGTACTTTATAGACCAAATTACAAATATATAGTTGAAAAAATAGAATGCCAAATAAGTCTGTAGACATATATCTAATTACTTTTGGCAAAGGGGCTAATGTAACTCAAGGAAGATATTCTTTCCAAACAAGTCATCACTCTATTGTACTTTGTAGATCTACAAGTAAGAAGTTATTAGCCAGCATTAAAGTATAGTCTATGAGATGAAAAATGATAGCTAATCTCTCCAAATAAAGCTCTCTGTTCTATTAAAGACTTCATAAGAATACACACAGCATCTAACACTCTGTGAGATAATATTCACCAATCCTCTCTCCTATAAAGGACTAGTATCTACAATATATAAAAAATTCTATGAATTTAACATCCCTATTTGGAAACTTCCTATAAGACATAAACAGATTGAGCAATGCTTCAGAATTATGTACTACAGCACAGTGAGAGGCCACTGCACTCCCACAAAGATGGCTGTTGCTTGAAAACTGCACAATGGTCAATAAAAGCATCCTATAACCACACAGGCACTGGTTATAAAGTGGCTTTGACAACTAAAAATATTCAATGCAAGCGATTCAATGCTGCCACTTGGCCCTTGTTACCTCGGCGCTCAATTAAACCCATTGAATTTAATTCATCTAATTGAGCAGCAGCAGCATCTCCAACCCTAAGGTCTAGCACAAGGAAAAGGGCAAGAACAAAACCCTTCAAATGTATTGGTGCCCCTCTCACCAGTTGGCTAAGATCAAAAATTCAGGTGACAGCAGATGCTGGAGAGGTTGTGGAGAAAGAGGAACACTCCTTCATTACTGGTGGGATTTCAAGCTGGTACAACCACTCTGGAAATCAGTTTGGCAGTTCCTCAGGAAATTGGACATAGTACTACCTGAGGATCTAGCTTTACCACTCCTGGGCATATACCCAGAAGATGCATCAACATGTAATAAGGACATATGCTTCACTCTATTCATAACAGCCTGATTTATAACAGCCAGAAACTGGAAAGAACCCAAATGGCCTTCAACAGAGGAATGGATACAGAAAATGTGGTACATTTACACAACTGAGTACTACTCAGCTATTAAAAACAATGAAGTTATGAAATTCCATGGGAAATGGATGGATCTGGAGAATATCATCCTGAGTGGGGTAATGCAATCACAAAAGAACACACATGGTATGCATTCAATGATAAGTGGATATTAGCCCAGAAGCTCAGAATACCCAAGATACAATCCACAAATTACAAGAAACTCAGGAAGAAAGAAGATCAATGTGTGGATATTTCAATCCTTCTTAGAAGGAGAAACAAAATATCCATGGAAGGAGTTGCAGAAATAAAGTGTGGGGCAGAGACTGAAGGAAGGACAATCCAGAGACTGTTCCACCTGGGAATCCTTTCCATATTCGATCACCAAACCCAAGCACTATTTTGGATGTCACTAAGAGCTGGCTGACAGGAACCTGATATATAGCTGTCTCCTGAGACGCTCTGCCAGTGCCCGATTAATACAGAAGTACAAGCTCACAGCCATCCATTGGACTGAGTACAGGGTCCCCAGTGAAGGAGCTAGAAAAAGGACCCAAGGAGCTGAAGAGGTTTGCAGCCCCTTAGGAGGAACAACAAAATGAACTAACTAATACCGTCAGAGCTCCCAGGGACTAAACTACCAACCAAAGAGTACACATTGTAGGACTCATGGCTCTAGTTGCATATGTAGCAGAGGATGGTGTAGTCAGTCATCAATGAGCAGAGAGGCTCTTGGCCCTGTGAAGTTCTATGCCCCAGTTAGGGGAATGCCAGGTCCAGGATGCGGGAGAAGGTGGATTGGTGAGAAGGGGAATGGGGGGAAGGAACTGTGGTTTTTTTTTCTGAGGGGGAAGCCAGGAAATGGGATATCAATCGAAATGTAAATAATTAAAATAATCAGTTAAAAAAAGAATAGATTCATAGAATAAAATTGGAAATAATATTTGTTTAGGAAACTGGCACCAGTTTCTATAAGGGTCAATGACCTTCTAAGCCATGAGTAGTTGCACAGGTTTGTAATACTAGGCATGAATTCTTTCCTATTGAATAGATGAACTGTTAAGTCCAGTTAGTTAGCTTTTGGTTGTCCTCAAGATAAAAAAAAAAATACTTATTGAATCACAGGGGATATCTTACCACTCATTCCTTATTGAATCACAGGGGTGTCTTACCACTCAGTCCTTATTGAATCACAGGGGCTATCTTACCACTCAGTCCTTATTGAATCACAGGGGATATCTTACCACTCATTCCTTATTGAATCACAGGGGATATCTTACCACTCAGTCCTTATTGAATCACGGGGGATATCTTACCACTCATTCCTTATTGTGACACATGGGATATCTTACCACTCAGTCCTTGTTGAATCACCGGGGCTATCTTACCACTCAATCCTTATTGAATCACAGGGGATATCTTACCACTCAGTCCTTATTGTGACACATGGGATATCTTACCACTCAGTCCTTGTTGAATCACAGGGGATATCTTACCACTCAGTCCTTGTTGAATCACAGGGGATATCTTACCACTCAGTTCTTATTGAATCACAGGGGTGTCTTACCACTCAGTCCTTATTGAATCACAGGGGATATCTTACCACTCAGTCCTTATTGAATCACAGGGGATGTCTTACCACTCAGTCCTTATTGAATCACAGGGGATGTCTTACCTCTCAGTCCTTATTGAATCACAGGGGCTATCTTACCTCTCAGTCCTTATTGTGACACATGGGTTTTTCAGATGGGTAGGACTATGATTGTTTTTCTCTAGTGACAGCATGGATATCACATTTAGATACAGTGTTTCTCAAAGATCCACAAACTAACAAAACCATTATGTCAGTCATGGGAAACCCTATATTTGATTTATTGATCAGGGGGAGTCTAAGAAAACCCCAAATTAATGTATGGTATTGTTTTTTCCCCTTAGTTATCTCCAAGAACTCAAGCATATGGCCCTACTGCTGAAGACAATATGTACTTTAGACAATGGACTTGGATAAATGGAGTTGTAGCTGGGCAATGACACTCTGTTCGAAAGCATATCTCTGTGACTTGACCATGTAAAATATTTGAATGACAGTCATTTTACACTGGTATTCACAAAAACAATTTTTCTGGTAACTTATTATTGTAATGCAATTTAAACATAGTCAATGATCATATATAGCACAAAAAGGAATTTATGTCTCCACTAAAAACTCTAAAGTCAACAAAAATGTCAAAGTGGAAAAGAGGAAAGACAAACAATCACAAGAAGGAGATCTAGAAACCAACTTGCAGTGCATAGTTATCTGTGTACTGAGAAAATTAACCTGTGCTTCAGAAATGTTCGGCTTGGAAATCCTGCTAAGTAACAGAAGAAACATAGGGGCTGCAATTTATAACTAGGTATATATCCATTAAAAGACAAAACTAGAAAATATAGGTCTACTGTTCCAAATGAATCTGATACAAAGAAGATGGGCCATACTGGGTTGTATCGAGAAGAAAAGTCTTATTCTCTGTTGGGATAATCTGACAAGAACTGAGAGACAAGGAAGAACATTGCAGAACACTGAGTGGAAAGACTGAGTCAAAGAAATGTTTCAGTTCAATCTTGAAGCAACTTGTTTCCAAATTTTACATGGAGACTGAGTGGCCTAGTCACATCCTCTTTACTCATCCCCTAGATTCAGTCATCCTAAATTTTTGAAGAACTTCCTGTTCCTGACAGTGGAGTATGTGAGACAACTACTATGTCTGAGGTGTCTTCATCTAGGAAAACAGCAAACAGAAGTTGTCTCTTTCCATGGGGAAGTGAGGCAGGTGGTGGAAGCTACTGTAGCATAATGGAATGGCCTAACTTATCTGATCATATTAAAAGTTTGCATTTACATATGAGATATCAATGCACCTTACTATCCTAGCTTCATAGATACAATAGAGACTTAGAAACTGAGTGAGGAAGATCAATGACAGTTGGAAATTTCTATTAGTGAATTATTAGTAGGGGAGAGGAGTCATCCAGGGAAACCTCATCTCCCACCACGTCAAGTTCTTCACTGAGGTATCCTGATAAGAACTCCAGTTACTAATTTCCTAATCTAAAATATTCTAAATATCTTAGTAGTTCTCCACCTTCCCTGTCTGTTGTTTCCACAACTAAGATCAAACACACAGCAATTTTTTTCCTTCCTGTTATTCCTTACGTACTTTCACCTCCCCCACTCTCTCTTTCTCCTTTATGTTGGCCAAGACTGTTCTTCCCAGGCAGATGAGAATTTGCAATATCTACCTTAAGTAACACATTCTGTATATGCACAAATGGGACTGATTTGGGTTTTGGAAAAGACACATCTTCATTGCTCTTATTCGGATCATTGCCTCTGCCTCTTACATATTGTTGCTACTGAGAATTTTTGAGTCATTTTTTCCTGGTCTTTCTATATATGCCTCTTTTCTAGGAATTCATCTCTTACTCTAGCACTCTTCAGATCAACAGCTTGCATTGCCTCATTACACAGCAATCGATTGTTAGAGGATTCCCTCAATTTCAGATAGTCATGTACCACTTTCCAGACAGACCCTTTGAGAAAACTCTCAGAATCAAGATGAGGAAATTGGATGTTAACCTTACTTAATCCAAACCTGAATCCTTCCACATATGCAGTCTCCTGAAATAATACCCGTATAGCAATCTTCCATGGTATAAATATGTCTCATAGCCGCTTTTTTCTTGCCATCAGCTGCCACACTGAATCATCAAGTTCCATTGAAATCTCTTCCTTGGACTAGAGATATAAAATGCTTACATAATATGATTTAAGCCCCAGAACCACAAAAGAAAAACTACTATGCCCATACTTTCTAAATTTCACATATTTCTTAAATAATCCTATTATCTTTGGTGAAATTTATTTTCTTACACATTGCTTATATTTCCATCATTATAGAATTATTATTCATATGGTTTATTTCCATCATTATAGAATTATGGTTCATATCAGGTTCACCCTGATTCTCTCTATAGTCTGTTAATAAAGTTGTCTTTTTGACTAACAAATTTTTACAAACTCAAATATGTAACCATGTGACTTTTTACTTGAAGTCTATATATCAATCTACATCTAAGAATGTGTTCTAGAAATACAAACACTATCATATTACCCCTAATGAGAGATCAATGTACTTCTCAACTTTATAACCTATTCTTGATTTTAATTTTCTAAGATCATTTTCATTCTTAAGAGAGACATATGCTGTTGACATCAGGAGTTTTTTTTTTTGTAGTTTTGGGATGTCTACCAGATATCTGTCCTTGAACCTCCAGCTTGCATGCTTTCATTTAGGTGTCTGCCTCTGTTTCCTTTAAAAGTCCACCAAAAACTGAATACATTCCATACTCAGTCTACATTCTGTAAATGCTTCATCTAGTCTGTTCTTCTATAAGAGCTCAGGAAGTATTGAGAAAGTTAACTCATGCATGCTTCTGATGATTTCTTCAACACACAGGTACACATCATTTCTCAGGAAAACACGATGGTCATCCTATTGTTAAGAAACACCAATTATACCTTTCATTTTTCTGAAGAAAGAAATGATATGCTGTTTTACTTACATTCCACATACCAGGGAATGTAAAGTCTTAATAGCACTCTAGTCTGCAATGTAAAATTCATGTGTCACAATTATCAAGTAATAAAGTAACAAGTCAGAGTCTCCAGTTGTTTAAGTAGGGTTAATAATCATAAGTAATCTTTATGACTCTTATATAAGCAGGGGGATTTTCATCTGGGAAGGAGGTAATTTTTCATAGCAATAGAGTTTTCTCTTTGAAAATCTATTTCAGAGGTCAACAAAAGGTTAGTGGTTCCCATAGAACAGATATTGTTTATATTACTTCTTTCACACAAAAAGAAATTCACATATTATTGAAAGTCAATTTTCTGAAACTACATTTATGGGTCAAAGCATGAATTCAATCCCATAAGTCCCCAGGTATATATTATCTAGAAACAGTGCTCACAAGCCTAAAGATTAATCAATCTTCTGAAGTTACATAGAGCAAACTGCAGCAAAATTTAAGTGTCTTGCTAAGGAGCATGCTTTCCTGTTATAAAAAAAATAAAATAAAGTCAGGAAACACGTTGTCCAATACACTGTGCTACATTAATATCAAACACACAATTTTCTGGTTCGATTTTGTGCATTAAAATTGCTCCCAGCTGATTTCTCATTATTGGGAAATTTCTTATTTTAGGTCATTGGCACATTTTCTTATCTAGAAGAAGATGAAAGTTGATTTCATTGCTTGGCCTACATGACTAAAAATATATCAGGTCAGGAAAATTGGGGTTTTGAGCTATGGTTTCTCTTCATGCATTAGAACTCATGAGTAAGGCCACTGAGTAGTATTATATGAGGGTGGACTGTGCAACTGTCTGTGAAAAGTTCTAGATGGACTATGCAGATGGCATCAAATCCTGAAGTGTGAAGACATGGCCTACAATTATCTCAAAACTTCAAAACAATGACAATCATAGTCCCTTTGTGACATGTGTTGTTGAGCAATGTAAGTTCTTTGTAGCTAGGCACGGTATGAGTTACTAAAGTTATGCACTTCTTTTTACAATCATTTAAAATGCCACTGAGATGCAGTAAGCAATTTCAAAGAACAGGAATTTAGAACAAACTTTAGGAACTCGAAAATTAGATGAATCATGAAAAACTTCTCCAGAAAGCTGAAGAATGCTGAGATCTGCCCTAGGCCAACATCTGGCTAAGAGCAGAAATAAAGTGACTATGGCACACAATTCCTGTAAAGCTAGGAAATGCAGAAACTAATGTCTCTGAAAACACTGAACAAGCAAAACTAAATGTAAGATAGCGATAAAGTCATAGAGAATAATTGCAATAAAGCACAACTTAATGAGAGAAGTAAAAAGGCAGATAACCAAACTAGTAATGGACCAAAGAGAAGATGAGAGAAAGAAGAACCCAGTAGTCATGTCAGAAAGTTGTATGCCCATTGGTCACTAGGCTTCCTACACAGTGTCATCTGCAACCATCAAGCAAGAAAACTATAGATAGGTTTTGTGAATAAGAGAAACAACTGACTTTTAAAGTCTACTAGAATCGTTCTTAATTTGGGGGACACAGTCCCTTTGATAAACCACTATCTCCAAATATATTTGCATTGTAGTTCATAACCACAGCAAAACTACAGTTATGAAGTATCAACAAAATAATTTTATGGTTGGAAGCCACCACAACACGAGGAACTGTATTAAAGAGTTACAGTGTTAGTAAGATTGAGAACCACTGCTCTATCAGTAACCGAGCAAAGAACTGACCATTTGTGTGATATTTTAGCAAAGAATCTTCTTTTAATCTCCCTATATATTGAGAGCCCAAGTGAATTGAATTTTAGATAATTAATTATTTTGTTATGAGGAATAGAGGCATGTGAGCAAGCTTGAGTTTTGGGCAAAGTGCAAACCAGAAAGCACTTTTAGTTTTGCAGGGATTAGTGTCATTAAAGAGAATCTGATGCTCTTCTATGAGAAAAATGTTTCCTAAGGATCTCCCACAAATTCTGATAAAGCTGTGTGGCTGATATGTCTCTCAGTCAGTGGCCAAGTTTGCTAGTATCTGCATGACCCTGGATTAAAGACATGAAAAGTATTAGATTGGGGGAGTCATAGACAGCAGATAAGGCTAGGCACTTTGTGACATAATTGGAGTCCCTGAAAAAAGATCATTGTAGGAAGTTGTGAAGGTAAAGCCTAAATTGACATGGAAACCCCAGAATATTAGAAATGGCAAAGCCAAGGGATATCTAACAACTTGAGCTGCAGGTGTGAGGTAGAGCCAGTATAAGTCTCAAAAGAAGCTGCATGTCCTGTAGATTGCAGAGCTGGAGAGGAAGGGATATTTCAACCTTTAGAGCTTAGCAGACTTTTTCATCATAAGCTCCAGACAGGGAGACAAAGCTGTTGGATTTGTTTTTGCTGTTTAAGTCTAGTGCTTAGTTTGATCATTCCTTGTAGCTAGACAAGGTTCCATTTTGAAACAGGAATGCTTCTATACCACTATACTGTGTGTGTGTGTGTGTGTGTGTGTGTGTGTGTGTGTGTGTGTGTGTATGACATTTTATTTGATAGTATGATAGTAGCTGGCAATTAAAAGACTTGGAAGTGTGGAAATCTTCAAAGACTATGGGGACTTTTAAAGTTAGACTATATTTTAGATAGGGAGAAAAGCATGGAACTTTGGGAAATTTGGTGGAAGGTTGTATTAAAGTGGTATGCCTGTGTGTCAGGATGACAAGGATTGGACTGTGATACTCTAGAACCTGGAAACAGAATTGCAGTGAGGGATTGCCTGGATTGTATTAGCTTATGGGGATGTCTGTGTGATGTTACCTTGATCACTGCTTTCTGTAGGTGGGCCTTTATCTAAGAGGGGGATCCTGGTTTGTATGAGAGTGGAGTAAGCAAACTGAGCACTAGTAAGCATTAACCCTTTCATTCATTGTCCTCTACTCTCGTCTGAGGAATGTAATATGCCCAGCTGCTTTTAAGGTCCTGATACATCAACTCCCCCACAATGACAGAATATAACTTAGAAATTTGGGCCGACTTACATTGTTTTCTTTTTTTTTTCCAAGATATTTTGACACAGAAGCAGGAAGAGACACTAAGACAATCACAAGTAGTAGCCTTTTATGTAGTGTGAGGTGTAGCTTAACAGTATTTAATAAAATTCTCTGGATGGCTGATTATTTGTTGTTATCTCTTTTATTCATTTTCTTCAACTTTTATTAAATCTTTCACACATAATAAATGAAAAACTGAGATTTTATCATAAACCTTTTTCCTCATATTAAAATCCTGAAAATATATCATCCCTCTAATTATGTCTTCAGTTGCATCTCAAAATTTTTGATTTTTAAAATTACCTTTTAGTTATTTTTCCAGGTGATTTTTATGAGGTACAGTTTATAGAATTTTCTAAATATTATTTCTTATTTAATTCTGTAATCCTAAGGCATATATATATATATATATATATACACATATATATATATATTTTAAGCCAAGAGTCACAAGCATAGTCACTATTTTTATCTTATAAGGCTATACATTCGTCTCTAGTATAGTTGAGTTACTATTTATACATGGCTAATTCTCTGAATTGAGCATCACCCTGATATGCAGTATAAGGCTGAGTACTACATCAGCATTAAATAAAAACATAATCCTTTCTTTAGCGAATTATCTGTGTGGCTTTGTCATAAGAATGAGGTTCTAATTCAGTCTTTCTGTTCTGTTCTAATGACATAGGCATCACATTATGCTAATATGGAAGCAGAGAAAAAGGAATACAAAAATGTCCAAGGGCAGTATGTTGCCCCCAAGGTCATCTACTATGACTACTTTCTCCAGTTAGGCATCACTTTCTAAGGTTTCTCGAACCTCTAGTATTGTGCCATCTACTAAGGCTCAAACATTCAAATGTGAGTCTGTAGGGGAGCACTGTATTCAAACCACAGCCCCCTTTTTAGGTATCTTCCCATAGGCATCGCATGGCCTTTATTACCTTTGCATTATATCATTCTTTGAAATGGGAAGTTCAATGACAATTTCTACTGAAATGTCAAGTCTAGTTTCAGTTAATGCACCTTGCCTGAAAAGAAATCAAGCTCCTTCACCAAATATGTTTAAATTACTTTAATTGATAATTTACTTTGGAAGAGATGATGACCTCAAGAAATGTTTCAAAGACAATGAAGAATATTCCCTATAAATTATACTCAGTTTTCTGTGAGGTTATCCCAGCACATGACAATGCAGGACATGAGAGTATCAGCATAACAATAAAACAAATCATGCATGATATCCATATTTCATCTTTCTTCAAATAATGACCTTTAGCTTCTCCCTCTAGCTGTCCCATTCACTCAAACATGGTCTTATAGTCTGTTCCTAGAAAGAACTAAGACACCTGCTGTGAGTCATCTGTCTGAGGGGAAGGACCAGACCCAGCTCCTAACTTTTGCCACAACAATATATTTATGGACTATTTCCCTTGGTACTTGGACTAGGCCAGGCAAAATCAGGTGGTATGGAACCTACCATAAATCCCTTAAAGGTATAAAAGTTAAAATGCCCCTTTCCTTCTAGTTTCTTTTTCTGGAGGTTTTTTATTTATTGATTTAAGTATTATTGCGTTATGATGAGACAAGAAACATAATTTCAATTTATCTGAATTTGTTAACATAAAAAACATATTTTAAGGAAATAGAATTACATCACAATCTTCTTTTCCTTTTGTACACCAATTCCTCTCAGAGACCCCCCTCCTCAATACCTGCCATAACTTTTGTTATTTTAATTTTGTCATATTCTTTAAAATGTATAAAATGTTGTAACAATAAAATGAGTACTATAAAAGTTGTTTGACATAAAACAACAACCAATTGAATAGTCTTATGTAGATGCTTGTCTACAGCAATATTGAAAATATATACCTTTTCTCAATGTAAATTTTAAAGAACTCCAAATATATTAACTGTATGATATTTTAAAATAATATATCACTATTAGTTTTTTTAAATGAATATAAATAGATAAAGTATTTGTTTGTTGGTTGGTTTTGTTTTTAGTAGACCCTAAAATCTTGGCTCTTACTATGGTACAAGCCCAAAATAAGAACAATTTTTAGGCATTGGACTTCATTGTAATAAGGCTGTACTTCAATGTCCCTCATATCACCAAAGGATTTTAATTAACTCCATAGTAGCTAAGTTAAGAGTTGACAATTCTGCTGCGCCAAGGAATGAATAGTAGGTACTACTTTGGGATACAGATTTCCTGCTATGGCCAAACCTATTTGACTTTAGTGATTGTCTTTATTATCAGCCCACAGGGAACAGGTTACATTCATTTAAGAAATGGTATGTGTATTAAGATGGTCTATCCAAGAACTCATTCGTCAAATGTTTCAATGAACAATGGTTCTGTTTAGAGGGTGACACAGACATTAGGTGAGGGTAAGAATTTGGTTCATTGGCTGTGATAATTTTGAAAAGCATTTGTCTTAGTCAGGGTTTTCTTTTCCTGCACAAACATCATGACCAAGAAGCAAGTTGGGGAGGAAAGGGTTTATTCAACTTACTTCCACATTGCTGTTGATCACCAGAGGAAGTCAAGACTGGAACTCAAGCAGGTCAGGAAGCAGGAGCTGATGCAGAGGCCATGGAGGGATGTTCCTTACTGGCTTGCTTCCCCTGGCTTGCTCAGTCTGCTCTCTTATAGAACGCAAGACTTCCAACCCAGGGATGGCACCACCCATAAGGGGCTCTACCCCCTTGATCACTAATTGAGAAAATGCCCCACAGCTGGGTCTCATGGAGGCACTTCCCCAACTGAAGCTCTCTTCTCTGTGATAACTCCAGCCTGTGTCAAGTTGACACACAAAACCAGCCAGTACAATTGACCCCTTGTCAACTTGACACACAAACACATCACTATTAAGCCTCAATCCTTATTTTCTTATTCATCCCCAAGATCTAAAGTCCCTCAGTCTTTACATATTAAAAGTTCAATCAATTTAAAATGTCCAATATCTTTTAAAATTCAAAGTCTCCAAACTGTGGACTCCACTAAAATACATTCTTCCTTCAAGAGGGAAAAATATCAGGGCACAGTCATAATCAAAAGCAAAACCAATGTCTGGGATCCAACTCACAATCTTCTGGGCTCCTCTAAGGGCTTTGGTCACTTCTCCAGCTCTGCCCTTTGTAGCACACATCTTGTCTTCTAGGCTCCAGATGCCTGTACTCCACTGCTGCTGCTGTCCTTGGTGGTCATTGCATGGTACTGGCATTCCCAAAACACTGCTGTCTTCTGTTGTAACTAGACTTCACCAATAGCCTCTCATAGGCTCTCTTCATGGTGCTAAGCCTCAACTCCTTTGCATGACACCTTCAGTCTTGGGCCATCAATTGCAAACTGAGGCTGTACCTTCACCAATGGCCTTCCATGGCCTCTCACTGTGCTGAGCCTCAGCTGCTCTTCATGACCCCTTCACGCCTTCAAAACCAGTACCACCTGGGTGACTCTTACACATTACAAAGTCCTGCTGCAGCACAAGGTACAACCTTGGCTATCTCTGGAACACAGCCTCCCCGTGCTCTCAGAAAACACTTCCTAGATGATGTCACCTCCATGATGTGGGTCTCTTCTTAATCACCGCTAATTTCTTAGCTCTAGCTAACCAGCATCAATAGTCCCAGTAATGCAGAGTTTTCACTTTAGTAGTTCTGGTATCTTGTTAATTACAGCTGATACTTCAGCCCCAGCCAACTAGATTCACAGAATGTTCACAATCAAAACAACATGGCCCTGATAAGAGTCTTTAATCTTCCCTCTGAAAATTCACAAGCCAGGCCTCCATCTTCTGCACTGTTCTCAACATGATCTTCTAAGCTCCTAGAGAACATCCCACAGAGTTCTTAACAATCAGTGGCTCTTCTAGCTCAAAGTTCCAAAGTCCTTTCACAGTCCTCCCCAAAACATGATCAGGTTGTCACAGGAATATCCCACTATGCTGGTATCAATTAAAAGGGAATAGTTCCACTCACTATCACTCCTAGTGACCCTCTAGGAAAATTTTTGCTTCCTGTCCCCACAACTCTAGGTTCTGCTGGTCTAGAAGTTTTGGTTCCAAAGGGGGTAGTTCTCCTACCAGGAGCCACAATAAACATTTCATTGAACTGGAAGCTCAGACTTCTCCCTCATCATTTTGGGCTTCTAATGCCCTTAAGCCAACAGGCTAAGAAAGGAATAACAGTGTTAGGAGGAGTGA